>NC_090928.1:596392045-596698425 GCF_040938575.1 Ambystoma mexicanum | reverse complement strand
CAAGATTTGCCAGATGTCACGTGTGTTCTTGGTCATCAGAAGCTTCATCATTAGTTCCGCACGATCTTGCTCCACAATGATTTTGTGAGATCTTACCCAATTTCTAAAGCTCGCTCTTCTTGTTTTTACTTCTTCGAGCAGTTGAGAATAGGGGATATTTTTTTATTTTTTTATTAGACGAACATCTCTTCTTAGCTCTTTCTTTTTGTCATCCATCACTTTACTGAATAGATGTTTATGGCTTTTATGTTGTTGAGATGGATCGTTTTTGTTTACTATATAAATTGACAGAAGAGGAACGTAATCCACGCCATTTGGCAAGTTCAGTAGTCCTTCTGTTAAATTACCAATTTTGTTCATGCTCAGCCGAAGGCGATTTCCGCTAAAGTTCGCCTCCACTGGTGTAGAATATAGCAAGGCGGAATCAGAAGCTGCCAATTAGCATCCAAGTTTTAGTAGCCTATGATCGCTATTAGGCATTTTCAAGGATGGAAGGATGGACCTTCGACGCGAAATTCCTGGATACCCAAAAATAATCGATGATGCTGTGTGATGACAATCGGTGCCAGGTCGGTTGCGCCGGAATGTCGCCTCGAACTGCACCGTTCAACAGCACGCAGTCCCGCATCTTTATTGCGTCTGCCCAGCTTTGCTCTTTCATGCCCAGATCTCCATAGGTGAGTTGTCTGTAGCTTTGGATGTTTGAGTCATAGTTGAACCAGGTACAGTTTAGATCACCACAGCATATGATTGTCAAGTTATTGTATTTAAGAATTGTCTCATCCATTAGCTCACAGATCGCAGTGGTGAAGACCTTTTCGTTTATTTTAGCTGGATTCCAATAACAATTGATAATCAGCAGTGATGATTTTACCCTTGAGGTATCGGTCATTGAATGCATGATTGAGCCTTGAACAAAAGGGTTTGGATTTGAGCATGTTGGTGTAGACCAATTTTCAGACAGACGCACCATAGTCAATAGGCCTGCACTTGGACGTCCTTGTGTGTTTTTAATGGCTGGATTAACTAGGATTGAGTATCCATCTCTCATAGGTGCTTCAGAAAGCCATGTCTCCTGTAGACAGATTGCAAACACATCGTCTAATGGTACATCGAAACCTTGAAAGAGGTGATGGAATCCTCTAGTGTTCCAGGAGAGGGTGGAAAAAGGGACGTCCTGGGGTTTCAATCATAGCTAATCTTGTGCTTGCCGTCTCAGGCGAGATCCTTGCTTTTCGTATTGATGACTTGATTGTCCTTTTCTCACTTCCACAGATAAACTACTGCGTAGCTGATTTACATCGACTTCTTTGTTTCCTGCTGTACTGAAGGCAGAGTTCTCAGAGCTTTTGTTCTGATAGTGTTTTTCAGGTTCAATTGAAATGTCAAATCCAAACATCAAAAGGTCGTCAGTCGCTTTAAGCAGAGTGTTACGAACTCCTGCCGATTCAATATGTAGCAGAACAGCATCGGAGCATTGCTCAGTTGCACATTCAACGATTTTAATTTCATCAGAGTTGATCAGGCGCAGAGGTGGAATGTGTTTGAATAGTCTCAATACATTTGCTCGGTTTAGATTAAACTCATTGTCATCTTTATGGATGTTTTCTAATCTAAGTTTACAATTGTACTCGGCACCTCGATGTGCATGAGATTTTTGCACCTTTGATGTGAATCGGACTTGCTGTTTGCGTTGATTTGTGGTTAATTTGGGATTCAAGCTCGAGACTGCCACATTCGATTTCATTGTTGATTGGTACTGTGCTCATTACTTGAGCTACTTGCGGCTTCAAAGAAGAGGAAGTCATAGTGGAATTTGTGGCTCGAGGTGGAGGACGCGAGCAGGGCAGATTTTCTTCGCTAGAAATATGAGACGTCTCATCATCGTCTGAATTCGAGTATGTGGATAAGTCACATAAAGAAGTTGATGCTGAGTTTACTGAAGTAACCGATGGACAGTCGTCCGAATTTGTGCGACGCCGTTTTGTTCCAGGTTTTAAGAACATTGAATTGCAGTTCTTTTGGGGTGCTGGGAGCTCTTTGTCGCCATCAGTGTGGCGCTTAAAAAGTCCAAGTTGCGGCGGCGTAGTTAGGTTTCTTATAAAGCTTTTCGTAGATGAGTGGATGGGTCGCTTTACTTTCTTCACTGTTATGGTGGGTTTGGTCTTTGTGGCTTGTGGCGGGCTCTTAACTTCTGTTGTGGCAGCCGTCATTTTAGAAGGTCATCCCACTGCACCTGTTTTGGCCGGACCAGAAAAGATACCAAATGAAGAAAATTGAACTCCTTGCGAAGCCACTTGAGGTGCAACCTGTAGTGGTTGCCTCTCTTCATTAGAGGAAGCACCTGCAGCCACGGTAGACAAGTCATTTACCGGCCGGACTTGTAGAGGAGCACTGTAATTTTTGTAGATCCTGCAGCAGTATTTTGAGCGCTAATGCTTTCGTTGGATTGAGCTAATAAGCACTCATTTTGGGCCGGCTTTGGGAGAGGAATTACTGCATCTTCCTCTAAGACTTGCGACCCGGAGAAAGTACTGGAGGATGAATCAGGAATCCGTATAGCTCCTCCAGGATCATTTGAACAGCGATATGTGGGTAGCAGAGGAGCTAGCTCTCTTAGCACCTCCAGGAGACATATTATCTGAAGCTCGTGTCTCTCCTGTTGCGTTGCTACTAAATCGCCAAGGCACGTTTGCCACTTCAGACTTGTGTCTTTTTCTTCTTGCGTCTGTTGATGTACAAACTTGGTGAAATTGTCTATTTGGTATAATTTTGTTGAAACATTTGATAATACTGCCCCTTGATCTCGAATCGTTAAGTTCAATGATTCGTATAGTTTTACAAAATAAATCATCGCTTGGGAGGATGCCGCAAGCACATTGTTGTGCAGCTGAATTGCGGCACCCACTGAAAGATTGATTTTTGAATGTGGCGTGTTCTGGCTGTCTTTTCCCGGGCTTGGGGCGGTTGACGGCTCAGTAATGGAAATGGGAAACTTCGATGGAGTTGCTGGAAGCGCAGCAGCAGTTGGCTTTTTTACACTGGGACAACCTTCTAACTGTTTTGCTATGAACAGCAAATTTGATGCTTTGTCTTTTTCTTGTTGGCCATTTCGTGGCGTTAACAGAGAGGTCGTAGGTGCTGGAGCGAGTATTATCGTGTTTAATTTCTCCATGTTCTTTTGATTCAGAATAGATTGAGGAGTGATCGCAGGCAGTCGCTCACTCTTTCGGTGCTGCTGGTTGGACGTTACTTTGTGTACGTCAGTTTGTGGTTGTAGTTGAAGTGGTATTTCAGGGAGATTTAATACACATCCATTTGCTGGCTTTACTGACGTATGGTAAGAAATCTGGGTGCCTTGCGCAGAAACAGCCTCATGTTGTAAATGACTTTGTTTTTTCGGGGTGCCGCGATCGCATGGTATTGCCAGGCTTGCTGGTAAGGAGGTCACAAGTGGCCGTAGTTCCTTAGACGGCGTGTATGACCCTGCTGGCGAGGCTGTGATTAAGGACATAGATCTACTGCTGGTAGCTGTTTGCGTTGTCAGGTCTACAATGGCCTGGTTACAGCTGAATCGCGCGTCAAGTTTTTCGGGCGAGCTCTCTCTAATACCTTCTGGTATAGTTGTAACTAGTCGCTCGCTTACACCTGCGCTTGCGTGTCCATCAATTATACTGGGTAGCGCGTCTAAGCTTTCATCAGGTCTCTCATGTCTCTCATGTGCATCGGCCGAGGCACTTATGATTTCTGCATCCGTTAAATCGAATGGAGAGAAATACTTCTCAGGGAGAACAATTTGCCTAGGCAGGGCATCCGCTGCTTCTTCGTTCACAACTAGCGGGATCGGCTCTAAATCAGCAAGAGAAAGCAGCACCAGAGGTCTTATTGGGTTTTCACATGGAGCAGTACACGGCTGACTGGCCGAAAGATCAACCGCCTCTGGTACTGTAGGACTTACCGAATGGCAAGTAGAGACAATGGGCACATTAGTGACATCCTGATGCACTTGGGCACTGGTCAAAGTCAAATTCATGGTCGGAGTAGCCGACGTATCCGGCATATCTTGCACAGCTGACTTGCTTACCTTGTGGACGACGGCAGACTTGTCAGGCAGCACAGTCCAGGGATATAACATGCGGCGCTGCTGCAAAGTCTTATGACGAGTCTGTGGGGCACTTAATAAGGGCGCTTTCAAAGGAACAACCATACCGACGTTCCGACTCCAGGCGCACTGGGTGTGCCGGGCGAACTTGGCAAACTGGGACTCAGCCGGACTCCGCGTGGCGCTCCGCACGGCGCTCCGCACGGCAAAAGTGTTTTTAAGCAAAACAATGGAAATAGAAATGGGACAGAGACTCCAGTAGCTGCAGCTCCTCACAGGCACACACGAGGGGTTCTGGGCAAACTGGGACTCAGCCGGACTCCGCGCCAAGGCAAACACAATAATGAGGGAAACAGATCAGCCAAATCTGTCTCTCATTAGAACAATTAACATCCATATGAACATTTAAGAAGAGGCAGAATAAATCCTGATTGGTTGTTGATTGTTGATCCTGATTGTTAGGATATTGTTTCAGAAGTTTTGTGAGCTTTGTGCGGATTCAGAAGTTAAAGCCAGACACAAAGTTGTCATATTTTCAAGATTAGACATTTTATTCACCAAAAAGGGGTTGGAAAAATACCTCTCTTGCCCAATTCTAAAGAGGAACTTCCCTAGCTAGAAAGTACAATTAAGAGTCTGTCTGTGTTAGGATGTCAGTTATTAAAGAAATACGTCCTTGTGTCCAAAACCTCCTAATCTGACCCTTACACTAAAACAGGACAATAAAAACTGCAAAGAAATGTCTTTATCTTGATGTTGGCAAAAAGTGCTCAAAACCAAAAGTATAAGGACGACTCCAATAAAAATGTTCTCCAAGGTAAAGACCCTTGGATCCAGAGGGTGGTCCACTTCCCAGGATGGCATAAATGCTCCTTTATCTAATAGTTCCTTTGTGTTTTCACTGGACTCACAAACCTCTAGTTCAAGGAAAACATTCTCTAATATTCTTTCTGTGGAATCTCTTTTAACTTTGCAGATCACCTGGTATTCTTCCCTGCCAGGGATCTTTAAGCAATTTCAATTTCCTGTTGTATTTGCCTGCCAGGACTTCTCTTATCGATTGTCAGATTCCCTGGCAAACCACCCTGTCAGGAAGATTTGTTTTTTTCAGCTCTTTTTTTTTCTAATACCTGGTGGAACACATTCACTACAGTGATCACAAACTGTATACAGGTAGCAATATCGCACAACGCTGAGGCAGAGCATACAACAGGCGAACATATACAGAATTGTGGATAGTCAAATATTAGAGCACTAGCATAGGAATGTTCTATAGCTCTGGAGCAATTTCTAAGTATGTTCAGAAGTCCGACCAGATGTCCTTAGTCCAGCTAATGTTTGGCAGTAAGAGGATATATAATTATTTGTCATCATTCGCCCAAATAATATCCTGCAGCCATGCTTCCTTTGTGGGCAGCTCCTTCCAAGTCCATTCAATTAATATTGCTCTTTTAGCTAAGAGCAGACCCAGGTTTAGAAAGCTGCATTTGGTGGTGCCCATGTAACCTAGTATGCAATCACGTGCGGTTGGCCTAAGATATCCATAAGAACCCTCATAACAGAGTGCCAGTACCCATTCTGTTTTGAACATGCCCACAACATATGTAGTAAAGCAGCATTCACAGTATGACATTTAGGGCACTCCAATACCCAGTCAGTCTGAAAAAGCCCTGTTCTAGAGGGAGAGTAGTATAATCTGGAGACCTTAAAGTGTATAAGGCGATACTTAGAATTTAGAGGCACCCCTTTCGTTAGCTGGCAAACAGTCTTCCATTGGGAGCCTGTAAAGTCTACTTGGAGATCTGCGCTCCATTTGGAAATTGCCTTTGTAACTGTGTGGGTGTCCATGTTTTGAGCTAGTTCATATTGTGTGGAGATATTCTGCTTCCCCCTCAAGTCAAGTAGTATGTATGATAAGCATGCATGTGTTGGGGGCTTATCAGGGAGTATTGGCCAATGCGACGTGTATACTGCTTTCATACGGAGATAGTTCAATACCTGCAGCAGTGCAGTTTCAAGTCATTCCAGTCTGCAAAGTGACCCTCCTTAAATAAATCCTCCATGAAAAGGATACCAGCCACCTTCTAGACCCTCTCAATATGCGCATCCATGGCGGGCGACAGTAGCTGCGTCCCCCCTAATGGGAGTCGCTTGTCATAAGGGGACGTAATGCCGGCTCTTTTATTTAGCTTTCCCCACGTGTACCAGGTTGCTCCCAAAGGGTCTAGGAAATGGTCTTGTTGGTGTGGACTACCCTTCAGCAGCGAAGCAGGATGTAGCCGCGCCCTTTCCATATGAACGTGCGGTAGATCAGCCCTGTTGGCTGCCCAATGGGTTGAGTAATATATTTGCACAGTGAGGTAATACAATTCCAAATCAGGGGCACCCAATCCCCCTTCCTCATAGGGTCGAGCCAGGTGTACTTCAAGCGTGCCTGGCCATTCGACAAAAAAAAAGAGGCGCACAGTTTGTTAAGCCCCAGCAAAGCATGCGGCCCGGCCACACTGGTATATTATGGAACATATACCATAATTTAGGTAGTATAATTTTTACAAATGAAAACCGTCCCGCTAGTGACACTGAGATATTCCCCCACCACTGTAGTTTTGACTTCATAGTCATGAAATACGTTACATAGTTTAGGGCCTTTGTTAGAGTACGGGTATGAGCTATTATTATTTCCAAATAGCGAAATAGTTGTTCAACCCATCTAAAGGCCATCTAAAACCATAGATGACAGTGTGTTGTCAAAGGGAATAGTTCAGATTTGTTATTATTGTAGTGTAAACCAGAATCTCGGACTTCACTAATCTTCATTTGTGCAACACCTGGTGGAACACATTCACTACAGCAATCACAAATAGTATACAGGTAGCAATACCGCACAAGGCTGAGGCAGAGCATACAGCAGGCAAACACTAATCGTGCAAGCGTGCGCCTCGGCCTATCTACCCCATCATATCTTCTAGCTACCACTGGCTTATCCATGAATTTAAACTCCCTATGTGTCTGATCTCTAAAAGCGTCCAATGTATTCTTATTGTCTTTACGTAGCTCAGGTGTGGGATTGAGCTTGCATCAGTGCTGTAACAATTTGAGTGAAGTCTCCATGGCCCCCAGGTCTCTACGGAAGGTTCTAAGGACACCAAATTCTATGTACATGGCCACTCCCCTTATGTACAGCTTAAAGGTCTGCAATAGGACCACGATGGACGCAACAGATAAAAAATGTTCTCAAAGAAGGAGGTCACCTGCTTTTGTAAATGTGACGTGAATGCTGTGTCGAGTAGGGCTGAATGTTTAAATCACCAGGGAGCCCGAGAGCCACCTTCCACGGACAGCTGCAGTGATAGTAGCACCAGAGCTTGGTCGGAGATCATGCAATGCTCTACTGTATTAAGCAATGTTTCGGATATCAACCATGTATATGCGTGAGTACATATCATGAACTGAGGAGTAAAACGTGTATTATCAGTCCATAGTGTGCAATGTTCTCCATGTGTCAAGCAGCCCCAAGGCTTGCGCATCATTAAGGATTGCCTATGCCGCCTTAGTTAACGGCCTATTGGAAGACCCAGTGCAGTCAAGCAACGTGTCTAGGATGGTGTTCATGTCACTTTCGCAAATATCGGCCAGTGGGTATGTGGTACAGGTCCGGAACACTTCCTCATAAAACATTGGGTCATCTATGTTGGGCCTGTATATGTTGACCAAGGGAACTTCACTTCTGTGTAAAATGCCATGTACCAGTACATAACGTCCCTCAACGCCAGCCTTGGTATCCAGGTGTGTGTGAACCTTAGACACTGGTTATCAATGTGAGGACTCCTCTGGCTTTTCTGGCAACTGCCAAAAATATTAGGAACAGGCCTGTACCAATGGGCATTTTACCCATCTGCCCCTGCGTTGGCCAATGCGTGACCGCCACTGGGTGGCAAGGATAGTATGATCAGCCCCAAGTACATACAGCTCTCTCAGTTCACACTGCCGACCCAGCAGCACGCAGTCCAGCCACCAGGCGCACTTCTGAATTAGCCCGGGGCAGTTCCAAACCCAATCAGCTCAGTGATCACAATACCCGGAAGAGGTGGGCCCCCACAGTATTGTCTGGACTGCTGCTACGCTCTACACAGCAGTGCTGCCTGAGGCAAAAGCAAATCCAGAGGCCCAACGCTGCTCCTCAGAGCACCACCTCACATCGGGCTGCCCTCACTGCACATTGACTAACTCCACACCCTGCCCTGGCTGGCGGCTTGGGCCCGAACTGCGGGCACAAAACGACCTGGGGGTCCAGAAAAAAAGGTCCTGACAGGCGGGATCACCTCCTCCTAATGTGGACCACGAAAGTATGATTCGGCAGCGTGCCAGGCACAAGGAAAATCACATTGTTTGCACCCTCCACACTGGGCTCAAAGAGAAGCCACCATCCTAGCTGGCTGATATGCAGGCCCCCAACTCCCCTGCAGGAATCTTGATACAATTTCAGCTTACTGGTATACTCGCCTGCCAGGACTTTTTATGCGTTTCACAGTTCCTTAATTATCACAGTTGTTTGGTTATACCATAACAGCATATACCTTGTGGTTCTTGGTATATTGGTCTGGTAGCATTTATTCAAACTTTCTCCACATTGGAAACCCATTTATTTATACTTCATTTGGGGGTTTCTTTCATACTTTGCCTTAGCCTTGTCTGCATTCAAGCATTGTTCTTATGAGGTGCTGAATTTGTACTTTGTCTTGGCTTCATTAAAACAAACTTGGCCTTAGTACTTTGCCTTGGCTGCATTCAAACATTCTTCTTATTGGGTGCTGAATTTGTACTTTGCCTTGACTGCATTTAAATAAACTTTGTCTATTTTCTGCATCATCAATCCTTTCACACACTTGTTGACACCCTTATCGGAATGCCCGGTGGTCCCCAACTACTATGGGCAGGTCATTCCAGCTTCTCTGATTCCTTCACCTGCTTTCCAGTTCAGAGTGTGCAGACGTTCACTCTGCATCCTGCGTGGCTCCGCGGTCAAACAGCAGCTGCCCTTATCAGCCCAGGCTGGTGAATACTGTTGCATTGAGTGGCCAAACCTCCAGGACCTTCTGTGCTGCTCCCACCATCTCCACGGCCCTTCTTTGCTCGCGCCTGGTACTTCACCTGCTGTCCCAGCGGTCCTTTCTGTTTCGCCAGCTCTGTTGGTGTGTCTCGCTTTTGGTAGCCTTAGCATGGATGGTAATATCTCCTTCTGTACTGCTTGACTCAACACTGCAGTAATCATCTTTAAATGTCCCGCACACTGCATGTTTGGAAAAACAACTAGCCTGCATGTTGTATTTTGAGCTCCTGTCACTTGGCACAAACTCCTTCATCCTCCTCCTCGTCTCAGTACCTGAGTGATTATGGTTGTTGGAGTCCCTGGATGTCATTGGACTGTTCTTACATGGTTTCTCTCAGGAATTTCACATAAAGGCACAATAGAAACAAAATAAGTTATGTGTGAGTTGTGAGCATTTGGGTTAAAGGTGGAGGAGTGTCCAGAAAACTGAAGAAAAGGTTTCTCGACTTCCTCTACAGGGGGAACAGTTAGTTGACAATAGGCCATTAAGGTCTTGGGTGTCAGATGATCTTCCTCATGAGGAAGGGAGGGATACTGTGCTTCATCCAATGAAGTCATGACATTTCCCTGGTAGTTGTATCCTTCCATGTGATTCTCCCTCATAAAACCACCCTCAGGGGCAGAATCAGGTAGCGGCTGCCTTCTTCTGGCCACATGGGAGGAAGGTCCCACCGGGGAATCTGTGATGACTCCATTGGATTCATCACAGCTTTCAGTGAGTGAAGTGGTAGCAGTAGAAGGAGATGCAGAAGGAGTGAATCAGAGGTGGCTAAGCCAACTAGGGCACGTGTTGAGAGAGATCAGGAACAGGAGGTGAGTAAGCCAACTAAGCCACCCTTTGGAAGACTGGAAAAACAGGAGGTGGCTAAACAAAATAGGGCACGCTGTAAGAGAGCTCAAGGTGGCAGGAGAGACCCAAGCACAGGGACTGCCCAGAAACTGGTGGAACACTAAGAAGCAAGAGTGGGAGAGTCACCAAAACCACCAGATATGAAGAGCTTTGACCTTGAGAGTGTGACCAGAGCTGGTACCAGGGTCAGATGCAAGAGAGTGGCCCATCGGCTGCCGGAGCTATAATTACTGTAGCCTGACAAAGACCATGGTAGGGAGGAAGAAAATCCTTCCCAAAAGAACCCTGAGAGTTTGTCACTTTAAAGAATATCAATAGACCCAGAGTGCAAGATGTGTGAATTTTAAAGGGCATGATTTGGTAAAGAATGTACTGAGACCACTTGGGCAATACAGGAAACTCTACCAGGTCTCTTTCCAGTAGAAGTGCAGCACTAGGCTACAGAAGCCTAGAGGAATATGTCTCATTCTGATTATCTTCTAAGGCAAAGTAAAAACTGCAATGGGACATTAAACTATCCCGAGTCTTTGACTGAACTGAAGACATCTTTCAGAGGGTACTTTTAGCTTAGGAACCTGTGTTTTTTCCAATATTCTTCCCTCTCTGTGTTTAAGTTAGTATAACTTAAGACCTGACTTAACCCAATCGAATTACCCTGCTGAAGGAGACTACTGTTCAGGAAGAAATTGATCCCCAGAAGGAGACTGCTAGAAGGGAAACCAAGAAAAAGGAATTTCTTAAATACCTTGGGTCATCCTTTTGTTCATCTTGATCTCAACCTACTGATAGGTTGTACTTCTGTAACCTATCAACCACCTGTTTTGTACTTAGCTGCACAAAGACAGGTGGTTTATGTGAGAATAAAAAAAGCTCTGTTTTGCATATTTTGTGTCTCTCTTGTTCTTTCTCCCCTGTGACATATTCTTCCAAGAACCTCTGGAATGCAAGTCCATCTGGTTTTGTCTGCTCCCACCATAGACCCCACTTACCTCAAACATGCAAAAAAAGCATGCCTATAAAAAAATCCACCAATAGGATAGAGCAATCCTGGGACTGTTGGCAAGGCAGATCAGAATGGAGGCATAATCCCCCTAGGGCCTCTCCTCTAATGAAGACATTTTGTTAAACTTCATTAAATTATGTAATTAACAAATATGGAACTCACTACAATATTTAAGGAATCTGTCGTGTGTGATTGGCAGTCAAGAGACAAAAGAGAGGATGACATTTTTCTCAAGTGGAAAAAGTTACTTTTTAGATGAGAAACATGTATTAATGGTGCTTGCACCGTCCACTTGTTTCGACAGCAGTTTCATACTTTTCTCTAAGCCTAATTTCCACTTCATGTGAAGCATGCTAGCCAGATAAGTCCAGTCAATAGCTTTCGGTGTGGCTTGGAATTAAGGAATCAGCAGAGTTGAAGATTCCCTCCCACTACCATGATATTTATTTAGCCAACTCTTCAGTACATCCTGACATCAGTGATATCACGCAGTGGTGCAGGGATGTAGGTGCTTTCATACTAGTTACTCTTGAGTCAAAGAAGGCTTCACTCAGTTGCCATTACTCATGCCTATTCCTGTGATAAAAATAGGTATACAATAAAGAAGAAGGTTTGTATAGAAACATGCCTATCAAACCCCCCTAAGACTCATCACTTGCTTATAATTCTATCCCTGCTACTGTGACACTGTGCCGCTCGCGTAGACCTTCTGATGGGGAAGCCATATCTCCATCTCACTTCCTCTTAGCTCTCTCTCAACCGAAGTGTTCCAAAGTCTTTGCTTTGGGCGCTGCTAGCTCTCTGTTTTGTGGGTGTTCTTCTCCCGAATCTGTTGTTTCTCTAGAATGAAAAGAGAAAACTGGACCAGCATGTGGGGGTCAAAGGCATAGGGTGATGCAATCTTGTACTGCACATAAACAAATTGACACATGGGCAGGGGACAGGAATTGGGGCATGCTCAACTACCACCATCCCCTGTTAAGGTAGGACGGTTCCATGTGATAATATCCCCGCAAACATTTTGCCATGCAATAATGGTGCCTTATTTTGCTGCAATATTACCCGATGGAACCTGCGAGAGACACCCCTGCATCCTCCATATTTTTTCTAAGGTAGCGTCAGACACCCCTTCAACGCTCACCCCATAAATTATCCTCATAAATAATGCCACCTATGCCGTTTCCCGGTGACTATATGTATGGCGAAATTATTTATGGGGATAATATTACCTGATACCGGTTGGATTGGCTGTGGATTCCTCCTTGGTAGGCATTGCAGCATAGGCTGAAAGAGGTTCCCATCCCCTCTTGACAAGGTCAGGCTACTATCTTGATCACACTGAGCACTGTAAGAAAGGCATGGTATCAACAGCAATATTCAAACAGTGGTTATGTCAAGCAGACACAGACACAATGGATGCAAGTTTGAAAAACCTTTATTTTGTATTTGATAAGGTTGGGAGATTTCCTAACTGGCCCTAACTCTAGAAGGGGAGTAGTCTCGACCATTTAACAAACAAGTCCAAGTTAGTGTAGTCAAAAGGCCTATACGGAAAAAAAAGAACTTTGCCCTCCTTCTCAAAGGGGATATAAAAAGGAAATATTTGATTTTATTTATTGTGACTTCGTTTTTTTTTCTTTTTTACAAACATTTCCACAAATCCCAATCCCCAAGCCCTAGTACATCATGTGAGATAAAAGAAAGAACTTTGATGGCATCTTAACACATCCCAATACATTGTCACATCTTAGGTTTCATCTTAAAATTAATTATCATAAATAAACATCTAAATGGAATGTATCCAAATAAAAATGACCTTGGGTTAAAATGTTAAAAATATCAATCACTTTCTTCCAAAGTTGGGTAAAATAAATAATATGCGCTTCATGTTCACCACTCATGAACAGACCACATATGCCTTCCATAGTTAAATCTTCCCTGAAGCCTGCTTGCAGTAGTACAGAATGTCTCAGATTTTGCAGAGACTCACATTGTACCAGTAGGTGTTTTGCTGTTTCCATGTTGTTATCACTGCACAAAAGACACGTCCATCGTCTGCTGGGTCCAAGCCCCCACTATTTCATGTGTTCGGACCAAATACAATGTTATTTTCAGATGTTGCCAAATCAGAAAGTTTCCTATGAACTGTTTGACATACGGTGGCACACTCACCCTCTCTTCTTGGATATGGCGGATAAATTCCAAGGCATGATTGTGAGTTGCTAGGTTAGTGATACACTGTTCCCCTGCCAAATCACCCATGATATATTTCATTTTTCCTTTAAATTGTTTTAATGTCATGTCTGGATGTTCCACCAATACCGTCTGTTCGCACTTACTCGCCATATCCACGAATTTAACAATGTGACTTTTTGACATGAGCTGAGATCTAGTTATAAACACATCATCAATCATTGCTTGTAATGTCAGCTCTGAAGCACTTACCAATTTCCACATAGTGGTTGCACAACCTAATTGAACCCTATAAATAATCGGCAGTATGTTCAATTCCAGGAATACCATTTCAATTTATGTGTGTGCTGGTAATCTCTACAATCTCTTTAGTGTGGAGCGTTCAAGTTTGGCCCACTCCCCCAGGTTTGCCAAGGCCCAGATTACAGTCCAGTACAAAATGACTGAGTTAATCCTAGTCAGATATAACTGAATAAGGGTTGCAATGGAGTATCCCCCTCCCTTATTAGCAAAGGCCCCAATATGTCCCACAATCAGTGATGCTCTGGATCAAATGTGATCTAAATGCATAGTTCCTCTGAGTTTACAGTCCAGGTGAATCCCTAAATATTTATAGGAGTACACCTCTTCAATCTGGTCCCCTGCTAATTCCCATCTGACCTTTTTAGGTTTTCTTGACAAATTGAAGACCATTACTTTTGTCTTGGTGGTATTTACTACCAATGAGTTGAGGTCAGAGTATTTTCTCAAATTGTTCAATGAGACTTGTAGGCCCCCTGGGATACGTTCTAGTATGACCAGGTCATCCGTGTAAACAAGCCACTCTAACACCATGGAGCCAAGTTTCAGAGGAATAGTCCGGCTGTCCTCAAGAGCATATCCCAGGTCACAGAGGTACAGATTAAACAACGGTGGTGCTAGAATACACCCCTGTTTCAATCCTTGATTGGTAATGATCCAGGGAGATAAACGTCCCTGTTGGTCAAGTTTAACCTGGACCCTAGTTTGATCATTTAGCAGAATTATCATCTTAAGGAGTCCCGAAGGGATTACCCTTTTTTGTAACTTGTGCCATAAGCATACCCGGTCTACTATGTCAAATGCGGCACTGTAGTCTACATATGCCACGTAGACCATGAGCTTCCTGATCTCACAGGCCTGTTGCACCGTGATAATAAGGGCTAGGCACTTAGTACTTGTACAGTGTCACCTCCTAAATCTGCTTTGGTTGAAAGGTATGAAAAGTATGATATTACTAGTCACAGCCCATTCTTTGAGTTCCTCCAGCAATACACTAGCTAATAGCTTTGCTGGAGCAGCCAACATGGCTTGAAGCTGGTAGTTCTGTGGGTCTTCCAGACAGGTACTAGGATACTGTCGTGCCATGAAGTAGGAATAGTTTGAGTGACTTAAATCGCAGAAAACAACCAAAACAGTGCTTCTGACCAACAATCTGGGTTCATCTTTAACAATGAGTTGCATATGCCATTGGTTCTGGGGGCCCGGGAGGTTCTACTTGTGCCAATGTGTTTACGTACTTCATCAATACTATTTCTAAAGAAGCAGTGACCCGTGAGAAATCCAGTAGACAGAGTATCTTCCTTGGCAGGTCTGGATAATGTGTGACACCCAGGCTACCTCAGAGACACCATTTATGTCTCGAGTAATGCCGTTTAAGCCATTAATTATTTGCCACAATTCAGTGATGTCATTGGTGATAGACGCCAACACCAAAGACTTCCAATGTGAACACACCCCCGAAAGGACCATACTCGCAGCACTGTTCAGCAATTGTCTTTTCCATTACGTGTTTATCAACCCAGTTTTTTTTGCCTTTAACACAAACCGGGCCTTTTTTGCCTTCGATATCATTGGTCGTGTTAATTGGGTTTATTTCTTCAACGTCTTTCATGTAGCAGTCAAGGCCATTACCAATACCTCCTATACTCTTCCCCAACTTCATTGTTCACCCGGGAGTGGAGGGGGCCACTTTGAAGGTATACCCTTTCTTCTCAATCACTTTCAGTCTTGGAATGCTTACGGCTTTCCAAAAGTATGGAATTCTCACCTGGCTCTCTTTCGGTCTCCGCAAGTGCCGATCAGCCCCTTGGCCTTCCAACTTCAATCGCCTGGTTCGCATCAGCCCCATAAAAGCTGCTCCATCTCGTACCCAGCCTCACTCAAGTGTGCCTGTGTGCACCTCCTTTTATCCTTACGAGGAGTTTTAACAAGTGGCAGGTGTGTGTAGTTAGGATTACGTGCCTGACCCGACCTGATCTCATTAAAGGGAAAGCGCCTTTGCAAGTCATTGGAGATAATCTTCCTGGCCTCATTCCTCATCTTCCTCGGCTCAGTCGTGTTGTCATTGTGAAATCGGGAGGAATTATGGGAGCTGTAGTTTCTCATAAAATAGGTAGGGACAGGGGCTAGATGGGCTGTGGGAAAAGGGGGATACCATGTCTCACCATCAGGTGCTTCTCCCTGACTCCCCAAGGACCCCAGGTGATCCTCCCTCGCTAGTCCACCTCCAGGGTCCGTGTCCAAATACAATAGCCTTTCCCTGGCCTCCTGAGTACGGGATCCCCAGGGACTAAGTTGTGAAACACCCTCTGGTTTTTGACACCGCCCATATTGCGTGTCCATATTGCTTGCATAAGGTCTCTCAACACACATCAGTGCAGCTCTTTTGTATTGTGAGAAACCTGAAGGCGTCCTCACATTTTCTCCCCTCAGATCCTTTGCTCAGGTGGCCAGGGAAGGGCCATTGCTTGTGGATCCCGACCCTGGGGGTGGTCAGGTGAGGGAGGATCACCTGAGTAGGGGGTCCTTGGGAAGTGGGAAGAAGATGCCAGAGGGTAAGACACGGTATACCACCTTTCCAGTTATCCATCACCCTACTCGCCCTCAACCTTTATGGGATATTACCATTCCTGTCCAGTTTCTCCCTCTCCATTTCCAACATGTACTGAGACGAAGAAGAGGCACCTGGGAGTAAGAAAGATTACCTATAGTAAAGGTTCTGATGGTGCTGTGAGGAAGATGAATGGAGAGGCCTACTACACCACACTACTAGGGTATCGGGTATTAATATCCCCAACAAAAATATTGCCGTAAATATGGCCGTTTGGTTTGCCATCGGCGATATTTTTATTCGGGATATTATGTGGGGGCGGGGGTTGCGGATTGTCCGCCGCACAATTAAAAAATGATGTGGGGGTGTCCCCCGCAGGGTCCATTGTGAATTTTGCCGCAAAAATATGGCAATATTTTTATATCGCGATATTTTTGCGGCGGAATTATCACATGGAACCACTATTAGGCTGTCCCTTTAATGAGGTCAGGTAACAGAAGGGACTGCTCAAGAGAAGTGGTAGGACTTTAGAGCTACAAGCTTTTGAAACAAAATGGTGGCGTCCTGCCACATACATTTACTTCAATTTGCATTTTAATTTTCTGCAAAGATTATCTCATTCGACATGCTGAATATCAGAAACACTGTATACTCATGATTAGCCGAGGTATAAATACAAAAGGAATCTCAAGGTTGACTTTTAGCTTATTTATTTGACTAAGGTCAAAGCACAAGAGGAAATAGGGGTTCAGTTTCCCTTAATATTTAGTAATTTTTATGAACAACACTTGCCTTCAGGCTGGCAAACATATTGAAAATCGAACAAAACAAAAAGCAAATTTAAGACACACTTTTCAAGTTATTTGTACATGGTCTTAGAATTGCTAGTGCATGAACATAAGAGCAGGGCAATTGTTTCAGCAATTATGATCACATAAACATTGCAACTATGAATAGTAAACCAGAATTAGGTTTTTACAAAGAGCATCCTGGTAGTTGTTTCCATGGTGTGTTAGGTTCTTGAGGGAGGTAACCAAGTCTTTGGCCTACGTCTAGATATTGATCAGATGGTGTGTGGGGACAGGCATATCTGAGCCAAATGGTGTGTGGTCCCGTGACGTTTCGGGGGAAAACGCCTTCTTCCAGGGTGAAAACCCAGTCTCCCTACAAGGAGGAATCAAGGAGGAATCAAGTGAGGATGGATTTAGTGTAATTAAAACACTATGGTGTTACAAAAAGCACAATGGGATATTCGCATGTCATAAAAACAAAGACAATTTAATTAAAATTGAAACACTCCCCGGCTGTTAGAGAGAGTTAAAAAGAATACTCAAACTTGTGGCTTGTGCTAGCCAGAGACTGACCTGAATGGATTAAAGTTGAAGGTGAGGTTCAACTTCCACTGGTGCTGAACAGTGAAAAATGGCCTTGGGGCAGGGTCTGGGGAGCAAACGCTGGCCTGTTCCTAAGAGAAAGATAGGAACATGCAAATGGTTTTATCCAGTACACAGCCTGGATGAGTGCCAAATATGAATAAAAAAATAATAATAGTTCTGTGTGTGCGGATTCACCACCAAAATGATCCAGTCCCCAGATGTTAAGCTACAAATTACCTGTTCTTCTAAGTCGGTAATTATTGAGGCGAACTGGAAGCGTGTAAAAACGCTGTGGGCCAGTGCTGGGATGCTGGCAGTGAGGGGCAGCTACGTGCTGTCAACTGCAATTTGCAGACAAATGAAGCGGCTGCATGCACCTCGATTGTGGATGCTTTAATGAGGTCAGGCAGAATCAGGCACTTGACATCAATTACACACACCTGTACTCCTCTGTTGAACATCACACCAGTACTAAAAAGGAGAAAAGGAAACCTTTGGTTCAGGCATGTCCCGTTGATTGGCCTAACGGGAGTCAGGCAACAGAGGCCAAGGACTCACACCTGAGGCCTCTTAACGGGGCTCAGGTGTATACAAGGTGGAGCACTCAGCAGTGCAGAGATCAACAGTTGGGAGAACAGAAGGGAGGCTGTGTGGCTCAGTCTAGCAGATAATCCCTTCTCAGTCCTCAACGAGTTTTTGCCAGAAAAGCAGAGCGAGCTTTGGGTGCTGGAGGGACCGTGGGGCCTGAAGAACAGGAGGCTGCAGCTGGAGGAGCCTGATGGATCCAGAGGAGAAGCAGATGCCAAGATGCTGATCCGGTGTGTCAGATAGGTTGCAGCATGGCGAGGGAACTGTCTCCAGCGAGCCAGATCGGGCATTGCAGTATCATGTTGCCCGTGTTCAGGCAATTGCTCATTCCCCTGGGAGGTGTCCAGGTCTCAGGGTTGTCTGAAGGTCAGATGGTGAGACCCTGACCTCGACACTGAAGCCTAACGAGTCTGTCTACTGACGCTGCGTTGGCCCATATGTTTCTATGAAAGGGGTAAACCTGGTAGCATGTGAGCGGCTTGAGCGAGAGCATTAAGTAAAGAGAGAAAGGTACAAGCGTTACAACAGTGACAGAGTGAGAAAGAAAAAGAAACAGAGGTGCACGAGTGGCACGAAAGAATAGAAGGAGAAAGTGTTGAAATTTGTAAAGAAAAGGAAGAAACAAGAGGGTGCGAGCGATCCTAAAAGAAAGCCGGAATGAACGTTTTAAACGTGCAAGCGGCACGGGAGGAAAAAGGGAAAGCGGGCAAGTGGCACGAGTAAAGAAAGAAAATGACAGTGTGCAGGCAGCACAGAAAGAAAGAGGCAAGAAAGTAACAGTGTGCAAACGACACAGAAGGAAAGTAAGAAGTCAGAAAGTAACAGTGTGCAAACAGAACAGAAAGAAAGCAAGAGGCAAGAAAAGAAGAGTGCAAGCCGTAAGGAAAGGCAGAAGGCACCAGAGAAATGGGGGAAAGACAATTCCCATGTAAAGAAAGATAAAGAAGGAGAAGGGCTGCGTTTCATAGTGGTCGCACATGGGGAGGAGTAAAGCCCCACGTTCTCGAAAGTCTCTGATATTGCCCCGGTGTTAAAAAGGAGGAGGTGAACAGCACCACTTAAGAGAAGGTGGAAAAGGGGGAGCTGCACTGAGAGTGAAGTGGGAGTGAAATACCCAAAGTGAAAAAAGCCTGTTATAACCCCAAAAGAAGGAATTGTGTTTGGAGAGGTGCATCCTGACAAGGTGAACTTTTTTTTGTGTTTGTGAACTTTGGAGTGAAACTTTTGAGACCAGAGGGGCCTAAACTTGGGGAAGGGAACCCTGAGAGGCCTAAAGGAAACTGTGAGTGGAATTGTTGTAACAAAGAAGGCCTAGACTTGGGGAAGGGAACGCTGAGAGGCCTGAAAAGAACTTTAGTTTAACTATTGGAACCTGAGGGGCTTGGGCTTGGGGAAGGTTACACTGAGAGGCCCAGAGGCGTTGTGAACTAAAAAAGTGTGAATCTCTTTGAACCAGAGGGGTCGAAGCTTGGGGAAGGGAACCCTGAGAGGCCCATAAGAACTGTGAACTTTTAAAATCTTGGGAAAAGGAATCCAAGCGATGCTAAGAACTTTTTTGTGAAACAGTAGAAACCAGGGGGGCTTACGCTTGGGGAAGGAAACCCTGAGAAGCCCGAACAAACTCTGAGCTTTCAAGAAGCTTGGGAAAGGAAACCCCAGGAGAACTTTTGAGAGTAGGCTTATGTCAACACTGAGGATAGTGCCTGGAAGAGCCTAAGGCACCTTTTAGAAATTATACTATTTCGATTTTGGAACTTTGTGCGAACTGTTTTGTTTGGTTGCACAAGCCTTACCAGAAGGTTTCAAGGACACCCTTTTGAGTTGAACTGTTTTGTGTACTGGCAGTGTCAATCCTGACAAGAAGTCCACCTGAATCCAGTTTTTGATATATTTCTTTGGGACACTATTTTTCTTTTGAGGAAACCTGCACAACATTTGTTTCCAGAGTGCGGGTAAGCATAGGTTTGACAGTTTTTGTTTTGAGACTTACGGACCTCGACTATCCTTAGAAACATCAGTTAAGGGAATCCCCAAATGTGAGATAGACCAACCCAAACATCTTTAATAAAGGTTTTCAAATGGCTATCTCTTGTGTCTCTTTTGATGCCATTCCTATCTCACAGTATCCTCATTTCCATGCTGTCAGATATTTCCAAAAATGCATTACTTACCTAATCTGAATAATCAAAACACGCATATAAAAACACTACAATCAAATGTGTGACTGTTCAATTCACAAGTACTGCCATAACTCTGCACTCTACTTAAATATCAACAAATGCACGACTCAACACTTTTGCAATAAGGCAATGAACTGATATAGTTTTAAACATACCATTGCAATGGCAGGTCCTGTGCACTTATTCATCCTTCCAATAAGCAGTTTATTGAGCATTTTAAACAACCAAACTTTGGTGGAAAATACAATGCAACACTATGCGTTGCATAATAATTTTATTTGAATTCATTTTTGGACCATGAGCCTTACATAAAACAAATGGCCCATGTTTATTCATGTCCTTATTTGCAACTTTAATATAGGCTATTTTAACCTACAAAGGTATCAAAGCACTGTACATAAGTCAATTACATAGGAAATTACAAAAAGTGCTTTCATAAAGCCAATTTAACAATATAAATTCATGAAGCCAGATAAACGAATACAACTAAAAGAAATGAAACGGGCATCGAAAAAAAAACAAGTACATGTCAAACACTATAAAATAAAGAGCCAGCACTGGAATAAACTAATCTGAGAAAATTGGTTTTAAGGGTCAGCCGAAAGGAAACTAAATCACGGGAGAGGCAAATGGGCAATATAAGGGAGTTCCACAAGTGGGGAGTTGCCCTTAAAAAGGGCAGATTGCAACATTTTGAGCAGTGGAACTTTTGAATTTCCAGGCGAAGAATATCCTGACTACAGCTGGGTTGACAGACCCCTGATATCCTATGTTCTTCTGTCAGGTATCTAGGTATCTTCTGGACTAGTGCTTTGAAGGGCTTGCAGCAACGTTGAAAGTGAATTCTAAAGTGCAAAGAGAGCACAGCCCAAGAAGAAGAGCGATGCACTTGAATTTGCAGGAGCCAGTGGTAAGTCGAGCCGCAGAGTAAAGGATAGATTTTGAAGGAGCGAGTGAAGAAACCGGAGGTTCAAACAGAAAAGCATTTCCACTGTCAAACCTGGACAACACCAAGGCCTGTAAGGTGGAACGAATATCAGAAGGAGAACGGAAATAAGCTCAAAGATGAAGATAAAAGTTACAACAGTAGTTGGCAAATGCAGCGCCAAGAGAACAAACATTTTTAAAAGATCATTTTAAAAAATCAATCATAAAACAAAAGTTTTTAGCAGAAAAATACAAATGTGGGGAAATACCAAGTGAGGGAAGCGTTGTAAATCACTGCTGAACAGTACATTGAGACATAGAAAAAAGGAAGATAAACTCAGTTTTATAAATAATGAGTAGCATAAAATGGGAGAGCATCCACACCTCCATAGCACAGGGATGGTCTCTGAATCAGTGCATATCTACCAAGGATGATTCCCAAAGATAGAGTTGGGTGTCATTCGCATACTGCTGAACGAAGATGACAAAATCTTCCACCACGTACACCAGTCACTCCATATAGAGTATAACATGGGTAAACGGATTGAACTCCTGGGGCATGCCACAAGCTACTTGTAGGTGGCCAGATCGGAAGGATCCCATTTGGATGAATTGAGTGTCTCTGGTCAGAAAAGGTGAAAACCACGCAGGGACACTGAAGCTCATCCCCACATACACAGACATGGTCTATCACTTCATGAACATATCAATGAGGCTGTTTTTCAGTCTGGCAATTGTTTTATACTAGGGACTCGGAAAAGATATATCAGGATCCAAGAATGCACAGAAGTGGATGGAACATATTGGAGCAACCGTACAAATTCCTCATTAATGCCATAACTTCCACCTGCTTGTTCTTATATCCCTGAAAAGAAGGTACAGAGCTTTTTTTGTCAGATTTTGTCAGATTTTGCTATCTAGAACTGACATGTGAGTAAAAATATGATTGAATTTGACAAACTTAGCAGTGACAACCTCCAGACTAAACAACTAGCCAAGAGACACTGCCTAGTGCTATTGGGGTCCTAACACTTTCTGCACAATTCATGTAATGTGGCAAGGAAAAATATAGACATACACTTGCCTTAAACCCAATGCCTCTCTGGAATAGAATATAGTTGACTGGTCAAACTTTATAAATGGTCATTACAATCTTCTTAACTTCAAAACGTACTTTAGTAAAAAAATAATTAAAAAAAAATGATGACCGCAAAGGGGAATCCATTTGGACTTGAGCTGCAATTCAATAATTTCTCAGGCAGTCAGCAAGGATTAGCTCAGCAGGACACAATTCCAGTGTTTCTAGGCAGTGGGCTAGTTAGCCACTAACCAACTGAAGGCCACATTTTTGCTTCTGCTATGCTAAATAGAGACGTGCTAAGAAGACCTGCTTGACACGTTCATGCCTTCTATAGAGGCTAAGACAGCTAACTGGTGGGCTAGATGCCCTTTCCCTCCATCCTCAGTACTGACGCCCGGGCCTTTGCCCTGGGCCATAGAGACTGGAAAGCAACTCCTTTTTATTTTTAGTTGCTCCCAGTAGGGGACTCATGACGGCATCATCAACCATGTCTCTAGGAACTCCCTTTGCAGAGGTTAACCCCCCTCCTCCAAACTACAACTTCTTTTTAGATGGTACACCGCCTCCTCATGTCTATGTCTGTGTATTTCCTCAGGCAGTGCTCATCATGTGAGCTTAGATGCCTTCGCCTGACAAAGCGCAGTGTTTTTTTTTTCTCGGTTTCAAGGAGTCCAGCGCTCGGTAGCACTGGACTGCTTTGAAAAGTAGTGACAGGAGGTAGTTACGGAATGTGCGCGTGAACACATAGGACCAAAGATAGGTTTTTGGCTCAAAAATCAGAATATGAAACTCTACATTTGAACAGTTTTATGATGCAAACTACTAAGAGAAGCATAAAAGGAAAACATTTATTAAGAACAAAGAAACTGGAGCAGGTTATATTGGTCTTGTTGCTCTCATTTCAAGTCTCTACTTCAAGAAATCAGTAGATGGGACGCTGCTTTGTTATTTTGTCCTGTTCCCCTTTCCCTTGGGAGTGAAGCGTGCATAGCCTGCAAGTTTAGGGGACTGCGTGCTAGATGTTTCTAAGGGTCTGCGGGAATGTATTGGAACCAGACAGGTCACAAGCAAAGAAATTGTGGAACAAGTTCCTAGCTCACACTTGGGACTCAAGGACCTCCTTCCAGTCTTCCATCCACTAGCTTGGGGTGGCACGTGGGCCCTACCTCCTGTCAGAACCCAGTCAAACAAGGACCCTCGTCCCATATCTCGCCCTCGTTCTCATAGTCTGAAATGGGAAGCCACTTGCACAGTAGACATTTTCCTGTTTTCTTTCCTCGGTGGTGTGCCACAAAGATACTATATAGTGGAGTTCCAAAACGACTGCATCACCCTAGCGTTGGTATATTTTGCTCAGGAGAGCCACGTGAGAGGTGTATGATCACTGACCAAGATAAACCTGTGGCTAGTTAAATAGTATTTGAGGTGGTCTGCTGCCTATTTGTCTGCTCCCTGTGTGGTTTCTACTATGCCAAACCTTTATGTATGTACAAGAGATAACAGCATTTGTTTAGAAAAAGGGCATTTATTGCCCCATTTGAGATTCCAAATTTTGAAGGTTATATCACAACCCAGACCTGGTATTAATATTGAATGTCGACCTCTTCAGGGAGAGTCCTTCTGGATTGAAAAGGTGTGAGCATTACAGACCTTCTGTCTTAATGAGGAATAGCATTTTCTGTGTTGTATTTATCCTTCCTTTGTTTCCTTCATTTTGCTTTGAAGCTTCGTTGTATGATACATTCTTCATTGTGGCTTATTGCTTTCAGCTCTTTTTATACTGAGAAGAGCGTTGTTTGCCCTTTTCATTACTTCTTATTAGACCATTGTTTAAGTAAAATGGTCTTTTAGGTTCATTACTTATACATTACATTTTCTTCATTTTCGGTGTGATGCGTAATTGCTCTTGCAGTTCATTCTTTATTTTGACTAGTATCTCTTAATTTGTGATACTTTTGTTTAGTATGTTTACTTTGACGCTCATCTCTGTGGATGTTTCTAGGGGATCACCTCCATTTTGGTCCTTATTTTATTTCCACAACGTCAGAGTATGATGACGTTGCTGACCTCCCATGTTTCACCTTGGCTCCTTGTGTCTGTTTTCCTTTCCTTTCGTTTGTGTAATGCATGACGTCTTTATGCCAGTCGGCATGATGATATCATGCACATCTGTCCTCCTTCTCTATGCTATTTTTCTCCAGGTTGTGCTTCACTTTGTTCAACCCAAAATGTATGTGCTTTGATCTACAGTGTTGTCTTTTCTTTTCTGCATGCTGCTGTTTTGAAACTTTCTTCAATTGGATGAACTGCCCCATTGGTTTTCTAGTTATGCTCACCACACTGCATGGGCCTTATTGTTTTCTTTTGTGCTATATTAGATGGTAATTGTGTCTATTGGGGAAGACTAGCCGTTGTTTCTGTTATTGTTTAAAGTGGTTATCTAGTAATGCAAGCTTTGCCATCCTACGAATCTTGCTGTTGATTTCCCCCCACACATACCTTTACCACATACAGACTGTCAATATGTGTTTATTTGAGTCACAACCTTTGATTTTATGATTATTACATTATTTAGATTATAGAAGGAGACATCTGCTTCCGCTATTTGATTGGCAACTCATTTCATTTATGTCTATAGGGAGGTTCTCTTGTTGGCCTCTACTATGCTTTATATTATCGGAATCGATAGTGGTATTATGTGAAGTAGACATCTATGAATGAAGGTTTAATACCGAATTGTGTGGAGCCCTTTCACTTTACCGCTAGAGCGAATTGGAATTTTCTCTTATAATATGTACCTTTTGGAAACATTTGTTGGATTGCATTAGCAGCATTATACATCTGTTCTGCTTTCTGAATAGAATGATTTGACATTCTTGAAACTTGTTTTGAATTGATCAAGTTGATGATACATTTGGATTCATTATTTTTTTGACTACTTGAATTTAGATATGAAACAATTTATCTGGCTTTTGGTACATTTTTTTCTAAACATCAAATATCAAGTTGCATTTACATTGGGAAGGTTTGGTAGATAGGCCGTGGTGCCTCTTTGTGTGTGCAGTTAGATGGTATAACCCATACCACATTATTTCTCATTAGCAAAAACATTTTTGTATCACTAGGTCCAAAAGGGATATCTTTGTGATTTTATCCTAAGTGTCTGTGTGTGGCAGAGCTGAAGGGATCAAATGTTGTTCTTTTCACCATCACTCAGTGGGGGGTTGAGGTGTTTTAGAGGGTTCCCTTTCAGTGGAGGGACACTTCTACCACCCTCTGAGCCATAATAAGTGGTGATAATCAGAAAGGGGTCACAATTACTGCTTGCACTTTATTTCATCAGCTGTTGATTTTCTTTGGCCTGTCATTCATTGGTGTCCACAGGAGACACAGTAGGGCATGTTGAAGTCTTTAGAAAAGCAGTTAGTTTATCAGCATGTCAAACCACAATTCACACATGTTTTACCACACTGTTGTCCACTCAATCTCAGATTCTTTGTACGCAAAATTCTTACTGTGGAAAATCGATTTCTTGAAGTTGAAATCACAAATCCATTTCCATAACTTAATTTTAGTTTTTTTAATGGTAGTGCAAATTGTGTTCACGTCATGTAAAATAACACGTTACATGCCCCTATAAAGCAATGACTCATAGCCATTGCTATTATCACACATCTATGACACAGAGGTGACTTTACAGCTGTCTCAAGTTGGTGCGTCTAAGAACTGAAATGCTCAGCCACTCCTGCCTTTTAGACTTCCATCACTTTGCAGTTTGGTACTTGTGGTATTTATAGTGGGGACGATAAAACTGCAAATATTATGCAAGGATTCATGATGTGAACTAAAGAACTAAAATAGCAAGACTTGAAGAAGATATCAACCCTTCAGAAGGCAACTTCAAAGTTTTCTTTTTGTATATTTCTGAAAAAAAAGTTTAAATAAGTAGCATTTTTGTGGGTTAGTTCTTAGTCCCGCTCCCCCTTCCTCCAGACTGTTCGAAAGGTTGGCACTGACTAGATGGAGGGCCAGAGAGGATTATGTCCAAGTCTTACAAGGGGAACTTAAGTGCACATGTCGTACGTTCCTCCTCCTGACTTGTTTACGAAAGGTCGCCCCTTTCCTGTACTTCACTTCCAGTTGACGCAAACATTGCACCTAAAGACTTACCCGGTCCACCCCATCCAATAGATTGTGCAAACAATGTAGTCTGTTTGGTGCATAACTAAAGATTCAATAGGAGGAGGTGTGGCCTTAACGGTATAAAACTGCAAACGGTGAAACTAGAAAACATGCCCTCCAAGACCGGTTTTCCTCACTGCACTACTTTTGTTGGTAAGACAAGACACAAGCCTCATACGTAGGTCTTGCTTGCCCAGCTACAGTTCTTTGTCGTCATAACATTGCATATCTACTTTGTGATATTATTAGGCGTAATTATAAAGGTGAGGCTCTCCACTGACAATAATCTTTTATTGTTCTTTTGAATACATTTAGATCAGGCATGGTGGCAAGCATGGCAGGCTGCTGAGGAAGCAAAACTTCCGAAAAAGGTGCAAAAGCAAGAATCAGGAAAAGTGGCCCCACCTACAATAGTAAACAGCAGAGGGAAAAGTACTACCTCTCCAAGTAAAGGAGCTCCAGGGGGTACAAAACCAACTCCACTTGGTACCAGGGGAGCAACAAGAGGCGGGAGCACTGCTCGCGGAGCTGTTTTGCTTCCAGCTAGGTAAGACCCTCTTCCATCAAAACAACAGTATTGTAAGGTCCAGCCTTTACAGATTTATGGAAGTTGAACCTCATTCTTTTCTATATTTTGTTACCAGTGCTACCTTCCTTTAGGTCTATAGATATTTGAATGTACACCGCAGCGATTCTTTCATTTTCAAAATGTTATTAAAATGAAATATCAGATCAAATAAGCAATACATTGGTAAATTCAATATTAACTATTTTAACTCGTACAAACATTTCTGCAGTTATTTACATTGTACAGGAACCTCATGGGCATAGGAAATGGGGGGAGACAAATCCACAATTTAAAGGAGGGGGGATGTAATGCCATTTAAGGGTGGGGAAAGTAGTGGTTTTATTGTAACAGTTTTACCTGTAAATAGGGTTGTTCTTTTGTTAACGTCTTGACTCCTGTCACGTGAGTGCTAAAACAGAGAAATCATATCAGCCATAGTGCGACCAGTAAAAGCAGTTGGTCTCATCTCCTACACTCTCCCCAGAGTTATTTATTTTGAGCCGAGGTGCGACTTCACTGCCATCTGAAGTATTGCACTAGCTACTGCTGTCTTCCACAAGGACGCTTATCGGAACTAGGCCTTTTCTGCTGCTCCAGTCAGGTTGGAATTATGGTGACTGAGAGGCATAGTCAGCTCTGTAAATTCAATAAATCTTGCTGGGTGGGCAGACTGTCCTGCCAATCTATCAAAGATTGCCCGACGCTTTTCTTACATGGAAGGGCATCTGGACTCTCACACTAAAGGAAGGACTCGGGAACAATGCAACATACCTTACAATACTGCTCCTAAATGACCTTGCACATTGATTTCAAGCATTGCTTCCTCAGATCATTCCTTCCTGAGGAGTGATGAGCCACTGTCATTTAAATATATAAAGTGAGCCCCATAGCTTTTTCGACCATCAAGTTCAGTCTTCTTCGGTCAGTGCAAGAGGAATTGTTGCCCTACACTGGCCAGAGGGGAGGTCACAGTAGGCTATCTGGCCACAGATACACTGAAGTGCAATGCTGTACACCCTTGCTTCCTTAAGACCCAACCACATCAGGTCATGAACAATTTCACAGGTCTCTGAAATGCACAAACAATACATGTACTTTTTAGCAAGCATGCATAGAATTGATTTCTTAAAAATGTCTTCAAGCAGCTATCATGGTCCTAGCGGGTTTAGCAGTGATGCTGTATGTCCTGTTTCAGAAAGGAAATTGCAGTTATGTGTCTGTAAACAAGTGGCACAGTCGTATGCCATTCAGTGCAGAACTGCATACATGTTGCTGGCTCTTAATTATAGCCCTTAGAAGCGGATTTTCAATTGGAAGGAAATATCCTTCATGATCAAATTAGCTGCTTAAATGTTCTGAGTAAAAGTGCAAGTAATGAGAAATGTTGACTTGCTCTGATATTATCTTGACCATTCCGACATGACAGCAACAGTACTACCTTCTTACACTGAGCTGAAGAAACATGATGTTACATGTCCTCCCCTGTGCCTGGCTTTTAATGAAATGTTTTATCATCATGATTAAATTCTAAGTATTTTATCATAGGCTTTGTTCTCGGAACCACGCTTAATGTGCCCATTATACTGTTTAACAAAGGCTTCAGGATATTACGAGTAAAGAAGATTCAGATGCTTATGCTATATATATGGGATAATGTACTCATTACTTTGGGCCTCAATACAAGTGTGGCAGTCCGGAAACAAGGGTGTCGGTAAGCTCAACGGCACTCATGTTTCCGGACCACCACACTACGACTCTGGCTGCCGGGGCTGCTGCACCTGACAGGTCTGACCCTGCCAGGCGCAGCGGCCCCGGCAGGCAGAGTTGCCATGGAGGCACCATCAGCAACGGTGCTGGTTCTTCCGAGTCCCCATCCCCATTGAGTACTATGGGAGTTGTAATGTGCTGGTGGCACCGGGAAGTCAGGTGCCGGATTCAGTGTTACGGAGTTGGCGGCAACCTCGTAATGCTTTAATACTTAACCTTTTTCTTAATATAACATAAGAAGCTAACACTTTGCTGATCCATATCATCCATTTGCAACCTGTTTGTTTTTAAAAAAGCGAATATGTAGCTTCTAAAATGTTGCAAGAAAATACTTTAAGCAGTTTAAAATTGTTATCATGTTTAATAAACAATTTCATAAAGATTCTTGCTTGCTTGTGTGAAACTCCAGCAGTGCACAAATTAACCATTGTACCATAAACCGTTTCCTTGTCAATGAATGGCTATAAAATATAGCAGAAAACTATTTTAAGTGGTGCAGGGACAGCTGAAATTCTCACTGCTGGCTCAAACAGAAGGCATTGTGAAGTCACAACTGTAGCGTAATAACATTACAGAGTAGCTGTGATGCCATGTTCATATTACAGGTCACTTGTGAAGTCACAACAAGCCTGTACTAAGAATATTATTTGCAGGCTTTTATATGGATATTGCAGGCTGACATGTATTACATGTGTTATTATGAGGTGGCTCGAGTTACAATTGCATTCTAATGCAAGATCAGTGTATGCAACTGCTCTCTGCCCAAGGTCACTGGTGTGGATATGTGAGGCAGCATTCTACCTTAAAGGAATGGTTTGGTCAAAATGTTTTATTGTCCCTACGGGTCGGCCATGTGTTTTTAAGCGTAAGTCGCTCGATTTTAGAAAAATGTCCTATGGACCTTACCCGAGTTTTCGTCCATTAAACACACGCAAAAACAGGCACCAGGGAGCTGCCATTTTGTGATAATCCTATCATTTCCCCCATCGCCCTGGCTGACCTGCTTTTGCGGCACTAAATCATATCCCCCGCCCCTGAGCCTGACATTATCAAAACATTCATATTCCCCGCCTCTCTCCGTGACATTACTGTGCTGCGTAGGCAAACGCGCCCAGTCGTCGTCTACGCGACTTCACACAGAACCCGGAAACCAACACAGATCAGCTCACAACACAGCGCGCCACAATTCGGAATATGAAACTGTACTTTAAAATCAAACAGCAACTCAGTAAATTTGGTAAAGTACATTTATTTGACATTAAGGGGCCGATTCATGGAACAAACGTGCGCCGAAAATCTTTGCGCAAGCGCAAAAAAACAGGCGCACGCGTGCGATTCATTGAAGTCCCTGCGCGTGTTTACCTCGGGATGTGCGCCAAACCCGTGCATGGCGCACAAGTCACTGAAACATCCCGAAAGGCGTGTGCGACGCGCACAGTGAAAGCGCACAACCTCGGCGCATACACCAGAAAGTGGGCGGGACACTGGGCGTAACGCGCGGAATGGGGAACAACGCGCGAAAATAAGGGCGTAACTGGGGATGTACTACAGGGAAGCAGACGGAACGCCCACACGCACTCGAACCACACGTATTCATGGAATCGAATAGGGCAAAGCCAGGCACAGCCAAAGACACGCACAAGCTGAAACACGTCCGCCACACGAAGGCAAGCGGTAGAGTCCCAGCGCATCACAAAAGTGGCAGCATACAGCAATTGGGCCTGTGCGAGCAGGGCACGTGTATTGCGGGGGTGCGCGGGAAGTCACACACGCGATTGAGCGGGGTACGTGTACATCGGGGGTGCGCGGGAAGTTACACACGCGATTGAGCGGGGTACGTGTATTTCGGGGGTGCGCGGGAAGTTACACATGCGATTGAGCGGGGTACGTGTATTTCGGGGGTGCGCGGGAAGTTACACACGCGATTGAGCGGGGTATGTGTATTTCGGGGGTGCACGGGAAGTTACACGCGCGCTGGAGCGGGGTACGTGTATTTCGGGGGTGCGTGGGAAGTTACACACGCGATTGAGCGGGGTACGTGTATTTCGGGGGTGCGCAGGAAGTTACGCACGCGATCACATCAGGGTACGTGTATTTCGGGGGTGCGCGGGAAGTTACACACGCCATCTCATCAGGGTACGTGTGTTTCGGGGGTTTGTGGGAAGTTACACACGTGACCTCATCAGGGTACGTGTATTTCGGGGTGCGGGGGAAGTATCACACGCAACATCAGCAGGGTACGTGTATTCCAGGGGTGCGCGGGAAGTTCCACACGCAATTCCATCAGGGTACGTGTATTACAGGGGTGGGGGGAAGTTCCAAACGCGATCTCATCAGGGTACGTGTATTACAGGGGTGCGCGGGGAGCACCACACGTGAATTGCACGTGTGGGTCCTCCCAGGTGTTCCCTCTACACCCTCCACGGCCCCTGCAGGTGGCTCACACCACAGGGGCCTACCCTGCACATGTCCTGCCGGCACCCCATCCAACATGGCCATGCCCCCCAGCCAACCCACATGTCAACTTGCACTACTGCCCACCAACGCATGTCCCCCTGCACCCCCAGCCACCAGGGGCACCCTCCACCAGGCCCCCACCCATGTCTCCCACCCCCCCAGCAGTGCAGGGGCACCCTCCACCAGGCCCCCACCCATGTCTCCCACCACCCCCACCCCCAGCACTGTGGGGCACCTGCCAGCAGGCCCCCACCCATGTGCAACTCATGTCTCCCACCACCCCCACCCCCCAGCCACCAGGGGCAGCCTCCACCAGGCCCCCACCCATGTCTCCCAGCACCCCCACCCCCCAGCACTGTGGGGCACCTGCCAGCAGGCCCCCACCCATGACTCCCACCACCCCCACCCCCCAGCAGTGCAGGGGCACCCACCACCAGGCCCCCACCCATGTCTCCCAGCACCCCCACCCCCCAGCCACCAGGGACAGCCTCCACCAGGCCCCCACCCATGTCTCCCAGCACCCCCACCCCCCAGCCACCAGGGGCAGCCCCCACCCATGTCCAACTCATGTCTCCCACCACCCCCACCCCCCAGCAGTGCAGGGGCACCCTCCACCAGGCCCCCACCCATGTCTCCCACCACCCCCAGCACTGTGGGGCACCTGCCAGCAGGCTGTCACGCTCACCTGATTCCCACGGAGGCGCAGGTCTGGCTTCGAGTGCTGATGCTTCTTCAATGGTGAAGCGCAGGACTCTGAAGATGGACAGGTAGGGCCCCTCTACTCTGGCTTCTCTGGCTCGTAGGAATATTCCCCTGTGCGTGAAAAGGGAGTATTACCTACTGACGGAATAATGCTCAAGCCTCCCACTTTCTTCCAACCCTCCACGATACCCTTGCACGATTCCCCGTGAAGTCTCACCTTAGGGTCTGGAAGGATGAGTTCTCCATCCTGCTTCGGATGCAGGGGCGCGTTGAAACCCAGTTACTTCACTGGATTGAGGTTTGATGGAAGTTCAAATAAGCTTGACTATTCAGGTAAGGTGCTGTAAGAGTTCTGTTGCAAGTTCAAAAGTTCAAGCTTAATAATAATGTTCATAGTCTTATTGCAGCAAGCGCTAACGCTTATGTCTTTTTCCCCTTAGGGGCCGGGGTCCGGAATGCCAGGAAGCGGCAGGAAATGAAATGGGAATGACCCAACTGGTAAGTCTTAGAAGGAAACTGAGCTTTTCCTATTCCCTTCCTTCTCTCACCTTGTGTTCTTGTCTTTTTCTCTCTAGGCACTGGGAAGTGGCTGCGGATCCGGATGATCGCTGCTGAAGATGGAGGTGCCCAGGAAAGGTGAGTGAAATGCAGCGCTGCAGCAATCGAAACGAAATGCTTTTAAAAATGATGTCTTCCCTTTCAGGATCGTCGGTGTAATGTCCCCGTGGTACAGCTTTAGCAGGTAAGGTCTTCTTTCTCGCCAATTCTCTCTTATCTCCCTTTGCAGGTGACCCGGGATGCTGACAGGCGTGGCTGAAGTCCAGATGCATGAGCTGACACGGTGAGCGTCCAGCTGCGAGGAGCAGAACAACGCGAAGCAAGAGTTGCTGATCGGGTGTGGTTTAAATAGCTTTGGAAGAAGTTCCAGGTATGTATCCCTCCACCGATCAGGTATGTATCCTTCCCCGACCACACCCAGGTGGAAAGTAGTCCCACAGGTAAAGTAGTTCCATTCAGGCCTCAAGAGGGCCTGGATGTAGCAGCATGGTCTGCATCAGGTAAGTGCACATTGAAACACTTGAACACATGTCTAGCTTTATGAGCCTGGCGCCTAAGGCGCCAGGACAGGGATCCAACATGAGCCTGGCGCCTAAGGCGCCAGGACTGTGTCCAAAGGGCCCCAGCTTGGGCCCGCTGGCACTTCCCTGGTGTCACGCCACTTACCTGGAGACCGGGGTCCTCTGCTCAGACTCGCTCTCCTCCCTCTTGGCGGATCTACCCGCGCTTCCGCTTGCGGGGATCCGCCATGGGGAGAGCTTCTGGGGTTCCCATCGGGAGTCCTCTGCGCATGCGCGGGAGACCACGGTCTCGATTCCGCGCATGCGCAGTTGATTGGGCTCTCTCCTCAGCAAGGGCTCGCGTTCCGAGCCTCGCTTTGGATGTGCCGGCACCCAGTAACGAGGCGGCTTGCATTTCAAGCCTCTCTTGGGTGCCGGCCATCCTATAAAGCGAGCCTCGATCAGGAGCAAGTCGCGTCTCAACGCGGTTTGCCCTGATCGAGGTTACGCTCGTTACGCTACTTACCTGTTCTGGCTCTGCTCAGTCTCCAGCTTCAGCCTGTATCCTTCCCTGGGTTCCTGCCCCTGCAGCTTTTCTGGTCCTTCTCCCTTTGGGGTCTTGGGGATCCTGTTGGGCTTCTGAGTTCTCCCTGGGGTTCTGTTTAGTTTTCCCTGGGTTCCCCTTCTCAGTCCTTTCCAGTCCTGTTCTTGGGTTTGTCTTCCAGTCCTGTTCTTGGGTTGGCTTTCCAGTCCTGTTCCTGGGTTGGTTTCCCAGTCCTGTTCCTGGTTTGGTTTTCCAGTTCAGTTCCTGGGTTGGGTTCCCAGTCCTGTTCTGGGGGTCAGGTTCCCACACTCTGCCTGAGTCATCGCCTGTTTCCTTTGAAGCATTGAGTCTCCCAGCTGCTTTCAGTCGGATCTACCATCTGCCTGCGATCCCTGTTCCTCCAGTGTTTGCGGAAGTTCGACTCTACCACCAACTTCGGACTTCGCAGTCTTTGGACTTACTACATCTGCCTCTCCTGTCAGTGCTTTCACTGTCCTGACGCCACCCAAATCAGGAGAGTGCGTCCCGTGGCGTTGAGAGTCGGTCCATCTTCCACCCTGTTTAAACCTTGGGTGGCGGAGAGGCCGGTTCCTTGCGTCATACGCTCATCGTCAGTCTGGCTGCCACGTCAAGATCTTCTTCCAAGTCTTCAGGTACGCTTCACTCACGAGATACCCAGCCTAACACCTGGGGGGAATGATGCCTGCCTCTGGGGTTGCTGGGTCGGACTCGGCTCCTTGGAGGTAGGCATCATGACAGTACCCCCCCTCAAGGCCCCTCCCAAGGTTGTTCCCTCCGGGGGTCTTGGCTTGTTCGGAAATCTCCGGTGGAACCTTTGTATTAATCGAGGTGCGTGAACATGGTTACTAGGCTCCCACGATCTCTCCTGAGGTCCATATCCCTTCCAGTCAACAAGATAGAAGAGTTTTGACTTTAACACCTTGGAGTCTAAAATATCTTTAACTTCAAATTCTAATTCCCTTCAATTTGAACTGGGTCTGGAGGCTTGGACAGTCGGGTCCCTGGTTGTACTGGCTTCAAAAGTGATGCATGAAAAACTGGATGAATACGCATGTTGGACGGTAAATCCAGTTTAAAGGCCACGGGATTGATTATAGCCTTGATGGGATAAGGTCCCATGAATCTGGGATTGAAGGTTCGCGGGCCCTTGGGGGGTAAATGTTTCGTTGCTAGCCATACCTGGTCTCCTACTTGGTAAGGTGGAGTTTTACTTCGGTGCAAATCAGCGTTTTCTTTATACTTTTTCTTGGCTTGCTGTAAATGAGTTGCAGCTTCTTTGAAGGCTCGGGTTATTGTGGAATGCAAATGATTTACTGCGGGCATTTCCAGGGTCAGAGGTGGATCTAGGTCAGAGGTCCGAGGATGGTGACCATACAAAGTATAAAAAGGAGTTTGTCCGGTTCCAGAATGCACTGAATTGTTGTATGCATATTCTGCGATCCAAAGGATGTCTTTCCAATTTAACTCGGATTGGTGTAACATGCACCGAAGATATTACTCGAGAGTCTGATTGGTTCTCTCGGTTTGTCCGTCGGTCTGGGGGTGGTGGCTGGTGGATAACCGCACATCTATTTGTGCTAGTTGGCAACACTTCTCCCAAAAATGGGAGATAAATTGACTTCCACGATCCGAGACTAATATGGAAGGGAAACCATGTATGCAAACTATATTCTCCAGAAATTCCTTGGCCAAGGTGGAAGCTGAAGGCAAACCTTTTAAAGGGATAAAGTGGGCCATTTTGGAGAATAGATCCACAATTACAAGAATAGTGTTGTAACCAGCACAAGGAGGCAGGTCAGTTATAAAGTCCATTGACAAGGTGTGCCATGGTGCCGGTGGAATATCCAAGGGTTGAAGTAGGCCGGCTGGCCTTTTCTTCTGACCCTTGTTTTGGGCGCAAATTCCGCAAGACAATACAAAAGACTTTGTCTTTTCTCCAAGAAGGCCACCAGAAGTGGCGTTTGATTTTTTCCTCCGTTTTAGCGATACCAGGGTGTCCTTCCATTAATGATTCATGATGATGGGCAATAACAAGTTCTTGCAATTCTTTACTTGGCAGAAACAACCGCTCCTGGAAGTAGGGTAAATCATCCGTAACGGTGTAATGAGGACCCTTTTGACTCCATTCCAGTAAGGCTGAAGAGTCTAGAAGTTGTTTTACTTGCGTTTGGATGTCCTCAATAGTTTGCAATGATGTTAGGCCTAAGATTCTTTGTTCAGGTATGATTGGCACAGGTTCTAAACTCGAATTGGGTTCTTCCATGCCAATCCGGGATAAGGCGTCCGCTTTACCATTCTTGCAGCCAGGGCGATAGGTAATTACAAAATCAAATTCTGCAAAGAATAGAGCCCATCGGAGTTGTCGTGAAGATTGAGCTTTGGCCGTCTTTAAATACCGTAAATTTCTGTGGTCCGTAATTACGGTGATGGTGTGTCTTGCCCCGAGAAGGTAGTGGCGCCAAGCCTTGAAAGCAGATTTAATAGCCAGTAACTCTTTGTCGGTAATTGCGTAGTTGATTTCAGGAGGAGAAAATTTCCTGGACCAAAAGGCCACTGGGTGTAGTTGGTTAGTTTCTGGGTCTCTTTGCGACAGGACAGCTCCCATGGCCGAACTGGATGCGTCGGTTTCCACAATATAAGGGAGATCTGGGTGCGGGTGCTTTAATACAGGTGCAGAGGTGAATTTGGTTTTCAGGTCCTGAAAGGCTTGTTCGGCCTCAAGAGTCCATTCAAAGCGTTTGTTTTTCTTTAGGAGAGCTGTGATGGGTTGGACTGTTCGGGAAAATTCTGGGATGAATCTTCGATAGAAATTGGCGAAGTCGAGCATGCTCTGAACTCCCTTCACCGAGCTAGGAGATGGCCATTTGAGGATGGCGTCCACCTTTCGCGAGTCCATTCGGACACCTTGTGGTGTCAGGATGAATCCGAGAAACTCTACTTCTGTGGTATGAAAAACGCATTTTTCGAGCTTTGCAAATAGTCTGTGCTGGCGCAATTTCTCAAGAACTGCCCTAACATGTTTTCTGTGATCGGATTCTGAAGAAGAGTACACCAGGATGTCGTCAATATAAACAATGACACAGACATCGATAAGTTCCCGAAGAACATCATTCATAAAGTACTGAAAGGCGGCAGGTGCATTGCACAAACCGAAGGGCATCACCTGATATTCGAAGGGCCCAAATTTGGTGCGGAATGCAGTCTTCCATTCGTCGCCTTCTTTTATACGTACCAGGTGATAAGCTCCTCGAAGATCTAACTTGGTGTACACACAAGCGTCTTTCACCTGGTCGATAAGCTCAGGGATCAGGGGCAGAGGATAACGATTCTTAATCGTTATTTGATTTAGGGCGCGATAGTCTCTACATGTTCTAAGGTCGCCCTCTTTTTTCGGCACGAAGAATAAAGCTGAGGAGACAGGAGACTTGGACGGGCGAATAAAACCATTGGCTAGGTACTGATCTAAACACTAACGCAAATGCAGGTTCTCAGGTTCCGTAAGAGCATAAATCCTACTACAAGGTAGTTGAGCATTGGGTACCAGATCGATTTGGCAATCATAAGACCGATGGGGAGGTAACGTGTTAGCCTGTTCCTTCTGAAAAACGTCTTGGAATTCTTGGTATTCTGACGGTAGCTGTACAGGGGTGGAAGTTGCTGAGGCTAGACCCATAACTGGATTTCTTGGATAACAAGTTGGTTCACAATCAGGAAAACTTATCTTCTTTGCTTGCCAGTCAATTCTGGGATTATGTGTTTCTAACCAAGGAATTCCAAGAATTACTTGAAATTGTGGGGCCTTGATCACATCAAACACGATTGTTTCCCTATGTCCATCCTGACCCACCAGTGTCATTTCAACAGTGGAATGCGTTACAGGCCCTGAGGCTATTTCGGTTCCATCTACTGTAGTAATGACATCTTGGGTTACTTTCGGGCAGAGAGGGAGCTTAATCCTGGAAGCGAATTCACGGTCTATGTAATTTTCAATAGCTCCACTGTCGATGTATGCTTTTATAGCATGCAACTGCTGAGGCTGTTTTGGGTCCACGAGCACCATTGGCATGACAAAATGCGAGGTCAAAGAATCTGTTTTCAAGCTCGGCAAGCGGACCCCTACGCTTGTCGGGCTAGGTCGTTTCCCGAATCAGGTGTCAATAAATCGTTATCAGTGGCTCCAACCACCTTCTTAGGTGGTTTAACCGGACAATTTCGAAGAAAGTGACCGGAAGTCCCGCAATACAGACAAAGTTGCATTTGCCGTCTTCTCTCTCGTTCCTTCTGCGTTAATGGTCCTTTAACACCGCCGATTTGCATAGGTTCGGATAGGTCGGTACTCTTGAAGTTGGCGTGGGTTTTGATCGGTACTCAGGTTTCGTACTTGAACCGATCTGCTTTTCTATTTTGAAGTCTGTGATCAAGTTGAACCACCAAGTCTATGTAGTCTGCGCAGACCTGGGGTGGATCTACTATCTGAGCTAGAACATCCTTAAGCTCTCCATGCAGGCCTCGATGAAACAATGTGATCCTTTTGTTTTCTGGCCATCCAGTTTCCACAACCAGTCTATTAAAGGTGGCAACGTAGGACAGGAGATCCTGATTACCTTGTCGTAAGGATAGCAGTTCGTTATCAAGGGCCTGTCCTTGAGAGTGTCGAGCAAACAATCTTTCCATGCTGGCCTGGAAACCCTGAAAATTCTGGAGAATGGGATCATCCTGATTTACCAATGGAATAGACCAATCGGCAGCACTGCCACTGAGGTAAGATAGTATAAAGGCTACCTTGGTCTGGTCGTTAGGGAAGGCCCCAGGTCTGCATAGAAAGTGTAAACGACATTGGTTCATAAAGACGGCATATTTCTTGGGATCCCCCGCAAAACGTTCAGGCGGGGCCAAAGGCATGTGTCCAGGTAGATTGATTTGTACCGGGTTATTCAAACCCATTGATGTGGAAGTACCTCCGGAATTAGGTAAAGGAGTGTGCCCTGCCTGGGCCTGCAATAACCTTTTGGCCAGGTCATCTGTTCTTTCCTTGGATAGGATCAGTTCTCTTTTGAGAGCGTTAGTCTACTGGCGGGCTGAGTGCCCTTCTGCCCGTAATTCTCCCAAAAGCTGGGCCAGCTGATCTGTCTCGGAAGTCTCCATAGCGCCCGGGTGGGAAATTGTGGGTAGGCTTCGCGTTCTGTCACGCTCACCTGATTCCCACGGAGGCGCAGGTCTGGCTTCGAGTGCTGATGCTTCTTCAATGGTGAAGCGCAGGACTCTGAAGATGGACAGGTAGGGCCCCTCTACTCTGGCTTCTCTGGCTCGTAGGAATATTCCCCTGTGCGTGAAAAGGGAGTATTACCTACTGACGGAATAATGCTCAAGCCTCCCACTTCCTTCCAACCCTCCACGATACCCTTGCACGATTCCCCGTGAAGTCACCTTAGGTTCTGGAAGGATGAGTTCTCCATCCTGCTTCTGATGCAGGGGCGCGTTGAAACCCAGTTACTTCACTGGATTGAGGTTTGATGGAAGTTCAAATAAGCTTGACTATTCAGGTAAGGCGCTGTAAGAGTTCTGTTGCAAGTTCAAAAGTTCAAGCTTAATAATAATGGTCATAGTCTTATTGCACTCACCTTGTGTTCTTGTCTTTTTCTCTCTAGGCACTGGGAAGTGGCTGCGGATCCGGATGATCGCTGCTGAAGATGGAGGTGCCCAGGAAAGGTGAGTGAAATGCAGCGCTGCAGCGATCGAAACGAAATGCTTTTAAAAATGATGTCTTCCCTTTCAGGATCGTCGGTGTAATGTCTCTGTGGTACAGCTTTAGCAGGTAAGGTCTTCTTTCTCGCCAATTCTCTCTTATCTCCCTTTGCAGGTGACCCAGGATGCTGACAGGCGTGGCTGGAGTCCAGATGCAGGAGCTGACACGGTGAGCGTCCAGCTGCGAGGAGCAGAACAACGCGAAGCAAGAGTTGCTGATCGGGTGTGGTTTAAATAGCTTTGGAAGAAGTTCCAGGTATGTATCCTTCCACCGATCAGGTATGTATCCTTCCCCGACCACACCCAGGTGGAAAGTAGTCCCACAGGTAAAGTAGTTCCATTCAGGCCTCAAGAGGGCCTGGATGTAGCAGCATGGTCTGCATCAGGTAAGTGCACATTGAAACACTTGAACACATGTCTAGCTTTATGAGCCTGGCGCCTAAGGCGCCAGGACAGGGGTCTAACATGAGCCTGGCGCCTAAGGCGCCAGCACTGTGTCCAAAGGGCCCCAGCTTGGGCCCGCTGGCACTTCCCTGGGGGGAATGATGCCTGCCTCTGGGGTTTCTGGGTCCAACTCATGTTCCCCACCACCCCCACCCCCAACCACTGTGGGGCACCTGCCAGCAGGCCCACACCCATGTCTCCCACCACCCCACCCCCCAGCAGTGCAGGGGCACCCACCACCAGGCCCCCACCCATGTCTCCCAGCGCCCCCACCCCCCAGCCACCAGGGGCAGCCTCCACCAGGCCCCCACCCATGTCTCCCAGCACCCCCACCCCCCAGCCACCAGGGGCAGCCCCCACCCATGTCCAACTCATGTCTCCCACCACCCCCACCCCCCAGCAGTGCAGGGGCACCCTCCACCAGGGCCCCACCCATGTCTCCCACCACCCCCACCCCCCAGCACTGTGGGGCACCTGCCAGCAGGCCCCCACCCATGTGCAACTCATGTTCCCCAGCCAACATGTCATCACAATCTAGATCCCTGGTCCCTATGGTCAGCCTCCAAATGCAAAACACCCACCCGAGTATTGCATCCACCCACTCATAATTGGCAATTACATCACAGAACACCAATTGCAAGTTCCGAAACAAACACCTTTCCCTCACATACACCCAATGGGTCAAAACCCATATCATGAAATGCATGAAACCAATGAGACACCACACATTGAAGTTCACTAAAAAAATATGTATTAAAGGAAACATAAATAGAATCAAAAATAAAGAAACAGAAATGTGAATGTACAAAAATGAAAAGAACCATGTCCGTGAAAAAAAGCGAAACCAAAAATAAAATTCCAAAGCAATGGTGTCCAAAGTCACTGTCCACAAAACAAAATCCAATGGGAAATAAAAAAGAAAGCCATTGCTCCATGGTTAAAATGTGAAAAAAAAATACAATCCAACAGTGAACTATGTACATGGGAACAAGCCAGGGTCCATTATCCCAACAAAAGAAAGGAAACCTATCTAACTACACTAACTAATAAAATAAACCATATACAAAAATGTGGCCAATGTCCGAAAGGTCCAAAAGAAATCCAAAAAAAAATGAAACCTAACACTACCTACATAACTATGTACAAGGGCAGCAGGCTAGTTTGACAGCTCACTTGTGGATGTCCCGGGCCAGGGCATCATCGAACTCCTGCTCAATGTCCCAGAGGCGGTCGTCCTCCATGGCCCCGAGGGTCTGCAGGGCCGTCGCCGTGTCCACCTCCAAACCCCTGCGGATTGCCTCGAGGCACTCGGCCCGCCCCAGGGCCCTCCGCATGGAGTTCTCCGCCCTGACCATTGTGAGCCGTGCCTCTTCCGCCCGCTGCCGCTCCGCATCTATGGCGTGGCCCAACCGCTGCCACACGGAAGACACTCTCTGTCCTGGGTCCTCCTGCCCTCCGGCCGATGCCGGCCCCTCCGATGTTGAAGGCCTCGAGCCTTCATGGCTCCCACCACGTTGCTGCTGCTGCTGTGCCTCTGCCCGTGCACTGCCTCCTGCTGCCTGCACATCCTCCGCCGGCTGGGGTGCAGTCGTTGATGTGGCCACCCCTGCTGGACGTCCGACTCCCGACTGTGGCAGGGATGCCTCCTCCACCAGCCTGGCCGCACCGTCAGAGGCAGCTCCACAGGGCACCCAGGTGACTGATGGGTGGGAAGATGGCACGGAGGACGACTGGCGCGTAGGGGGTTCAGTTGAGGAGGGGGTTGTAGCAAGCCCCAGCAAACGGAGGAATCCGGCCTGGGTGACCTGTCCCAGCAGGCTGACGTGGTCAACGAGCCATTCGAGATGATGTGCAGTCTCCTCATGAAAAGACTGCAGGTCACCTCGCATGGCCCGTTGACGCAACGCCACACCAGTCAGGACAGGCTCAACCCGGACCCGGATAGCCACGTCCGGAGGCAGAGGAAGGCCAGTTAACGTGAGCTCATCCCCTGCCTGAAAACGGGTCTGGACGTAGGCATCCCTGCTGGTGCAAGATGATGCAGGGACAGGATCAGGGACAGGATTGCACACAGGCACCTCCGCGGCGGCCTGTGCTGCCTCCTGTCCCTGGTCCTGCACTGCACCACTAGCACCAGTGGGATCCCCACCTCCAGACCCCGTCTCTGGTGCTTGCACAGCCTCCTCCTCCACCAAACCCCCCACCAACCTGGATGACTCCGTGCCATCTTCCCCTGTTGGGCCCTGTGGGGTCCCAGCTGCCCCTTCTGCTGCCGAGGAGTCCAACTCCAACCTCCGTCTCTTGGACCTCCCCGCGGCACCGGACTCCTCACTCCCCGACGAGATGACAACATGGGAGAGGAGCCGGGCCTTGCGTCTCCGGCTGGCGGTGGGATCCCCGCCGCTGTGCTCCACAGCACCTTCTCCGCCCTCTTCATCAGTTGACGCTGCAGACAGGGAGAAACAAAACACAGGCATCAGGGCACTGTACAATGGACACATACACACATGACAGTTGTACATGAGTGGCATTGGCAAACCTCAGACATGTCATCACAATCCCCAACACACATGTCATTTCAACTCGCACACATGAGCCATACCACAGCCATATCGCAACTGCCAGCACCATCCATACACATACAACAGCATGAGCAGGCAAAGGTGAGCCAGACATCACATGCAACACAGGAAGTGCACCACACATGTACACACACCACCACACTTGCATGCATGTGTACACCTCTGCCAAGTGTCGCAGTGTTCAGACGGGCATCCATGTCACATCTGCCAATCAGGCTTCCACATACCGCTGTCACATGCATCCATGTTGCATCACTGTTGCACCCTTGTCAAATACACGCACATGTACACAGTGCTGATACATGCAGCCGAAAACAACATACATGCGTGACATCACGGACATGTCTACTTACATACACATTCATCCAAACATGTGTGCCCACACAACTGCATTTGGCATGCAAGCCTACACACACAAGCACCATCCATGTCTCACACATTCCAGCCCTCGCATGTGTTAGCCCCACGGCCCTGTACACCCCCACCCATACTCGACCTCATACAAACAGATGTGCAACGTGCACACTACTGAAAAATCACCACACGCACTGCTCACAATCAGGATGCATGTACACTTACCGCTCGACTCCAGACGGGTCTGCCTCTCAAGGACCTGGACGTGGAGCGCTGAGGATATGCGTTCCAGGACCCTCATCTGTTCTTCCGACAAGTGGCCCCGGCGCCCCTTGGCATCCGCTGCCTTCAAGAGGCGCCGGGCCTTGTTCAGGGTCCTGGACCTGAAGTCCTCCCAGCGCTTCTTGACGTGTTGTAAATCGCGGACTGCCACCCCCTCCACGTTGATGGCAGTCACGATGTCAGTCCAGATCCGAGTCCGTCCTTCCTTGTACGCGCGGGAACTTCCGAAGAGGGCATCATACTGCCCCAGGACTTGCTCCACCAGGACACCAACTTCGGTGACACTGAAGCTGGTGCCCCTCTGCCTCTCTGGCCGGGGGTTGTCAGTGGTCTCAGATGGTGTTTGCCCCGACATGACAACCCCAGAGGCAGGAGTGGGTGGGCAACTGGGTCCTGGGGCTGGGCTGTGGAGCGATGGAATCCCAGTCGGGAGTCTTCGGTTCCAGCAGGGGTGGTCACAGCAACAGCACCCCTGGCTGATGTGCAGGCAGCAAATGGCAGGGCACGTGGGCAGCAGGCAGTCAGGCACCAGCAGATGGCAGGTGGGAGCGTGCTCGGGGCTCTGGGGGGCAGTAGTTCGGCCTTCTGGGCAGGAGCGTGGTCTTCCGTGTGCTTACGCGTGGCCAGCTTGATACGGAGTGATTTGGCACGTGAAAAATCTGCACGTCAGCGTGTAATTCGAGGAAAGGCCCTTAGCGCGTATGCACGGCAGCACGCATATGCGATTTCATTGGACCAAAGGCCCTTAGCACATGAGCGCGTCTGTGACGTGACGCGCGCGGGTGTTTCCCTCATTGCACGTGATGACAGAACACACATGGATTTCCACCAATCGCGTGTGAAAGTTCCCGCGCACCCCGGAACACACGTACCCTGCTGAAATCGCGTGTGGCACTTCCCGCGCACCCCTGAGATACGCGTACCCTGCTCGCACGGGCCCAATCGCGTGTGGAAATTCCCGCGCACCCCTGAGATACGCGTACCCTGCTGAAATCGCGTGTGAAACTTGCCCCGCACCCCGAAATACACGTACCCTGCTGAAATCGCGTGTGGCACTTCCCGCACACCCCTGAGATACGCGTACCCTGCTCGCATGGGCCCAATCGCGTGTGGAAATTCCCGCGCACCCCTGAAATACACGTACCCTGCTGAAATCGCGTGTGAAACTTGCCCCGCACCCCGAAATACACGTACCCTGCTGAAATCGCGTGTGGCACTTCCCGCGCACCCCTGAGATAAGCATACCCTGCTCGCACGGGCCCAATCACATGTGGAAATTCCCGCGCACCCCTGAAATACACGTACCCTGCTGAAATCGCGTGTGAAACTTGCCCCGCACCCCGAAATACACGTACCCTGCTGAAATCACGTGTGGCACTTCCCGCGCACCCCTGAGATACGCGTACCCTGCGGAAATCGCGTGTGGAACTTCCCGCGCACCCCTGAAATACGCGTACCCTGCTCGCACGGGGCCAATCGCGTGAGGTACTTCCCGCGCACCCCAGTGATACACGTAGCCCGCTTGCCGTGCTGGTACAGGGTTAGCGCAGCCCTTTGCGCTGGATTGGGTATATTGATGGCTTTTCCCTGCGCGAGAGGCGTTCTTGGGGGCGTAACTGGCGCTGCTGCAGGGTCGCTGCGCCACTGTGCGCCACGGCTGGTTTTGGTGGCTGGAATCCATGAATACGCTGTGCGCGGAAATGGGTTTTAGCGCACGCGGCTGGCGCAGGGATTCGCACGCGCACACTGTGCGCCAGCCGCGTGCGCCACTTGTGTGCTGAATTCTATGAATTACCCCCTATATGTTTATAGAATATTCTGCAATTGCCATATGAACTCCGAAAGTCATTTATTTTCTTTTATCTCTATCCGCAAATCCGTAAAATGTTATCGTGAGTCACCCGGTGTTCCTTTATGGTACACAGGGTGTTGGTTTTCGTTCAAAGAAGCACTTTTGTCGCACGTTGAACCGCAAGGCTGTTCCATCAAGGAGGCACTAGGCCAGCGTAAAGGTTGATATGTTGCTTCTAGCCGCTAGGACCGCGTAAGGGCATATGGGCCCTTGGCGATCGTCCCATAAGATCATCAGAATGGTGCAGTTGTTTACATTAAGCTGCAGCTGGCGGTTAAAAAATCCATCTGCCGGTGTCTGAAACTGGTGGCAGGGGCAAAAGGGAAGGCTGTACCTATTTTGAAAACATAAAATGTATAATTAGTCTCGCCAGCCGATCTTTATTAATATTATTCATTTTATTTATTACGGCCGAGCTGAAACTATTTGCTTTCAAGGATAGTGCAATGAAGTATGTTCGGCTCTAAAATCAATGCGAAAACTAACGAAATAAATCGAGGTTAGTACACAATGAGAAACGACTTTTTGTCTACATGCGTGTGGAATGTGGACCTGCATGCCCATGTGCCCGCTACAAGGAGGATCCCACAAACCTTTTCAAAGCTCTTCATTCATTCATTTATTCATGCATCCATTCATTAATTCTTCATTCCGGTATAAAAGCGTCTAAAGAGTTACTTACATTATATTTGCAATTTCCATTGTGTCTCTGCGTAATGCAGTCCGTAAATCCCACTGTGCTCTTGACAACGATTTTTCGTATACTGAACTAACATGAAACTCGGTCTAGTTTAAGAATTTTCTGCCTTATCGTCTCAAACGTTATTGCACCCCCCAAGCCCCCTCTTCAAATGAAGTTCTTTCTGCATGGTCCCTGTCTCTCAAGGTCAAAAAACAATAGTACCTTATACTGCCAGTGCGTGTTGTGGGCCTCTTCAGGGCGTGAGCTGAAAATCAAAGCCGCTGACCTTCACTAGAAATGAGCATACATTCTTTCTTTGCAACATCCCGTAGTAAAGCCATCTGTGAGAACTTGAAGTTTCGAATCCATCTATGTAGTGCGCCTCAATGTGCAAATGCGAACTGGCTTCTCTCCCATCTGCAACGGCTCGCTTGGCGCTTTCTAAGGCACCAATTTTGTCCTCGTTGTCTCCGAGCTTTGAAGCCCCAAAGAACCATAACTATTGAGACTTTTAATTTTTTGGGGAAGGTCAGGGAAAGTATAAAGTACCCAAGGAGTTGAGTTGAAAGTGAGATTTATTGTTTGGTTGTTTTATTATTTGCAATACGCAAGCCTCCCCTCGGTTAACAGTGCCCAGCATTTATAAGAGATTGCGAAAATTAGTTACATCCACAAAAATATATACATACACATATAGACAAGGTCAGCAATATGAGGTGAATAGAGAGAGAATTCAAAGATGACACCCAGGTAGTTCGGCACCCAGGATGGTGAAGGTAGGGGTTAGGGTTAGCGTACTTTGTATGCACACTGTACAATAAACTTTATTTACAAAAAGACAATTGTATTACAATTATTTAAACCGGGATTTGTACTTCACAACCAGCTCTCCTTTGGGTGGACATGGCACAGTGGCAATGTTGGGTGGCAATGGATCAGTGCTCTGCACAGAAACGTTCAAAATTCCATATCTGTGCTTCTCTAATACAGCAACAATGAGGCTTTTGACAAAGTCGAACTCCATTTCCTCATAGACTGGTTTGATCACCCATTGCTTACTTCTTTTTGAAAAGGCCTTAGTGTAGCGAGGCATCCTTACATTACCCTTAGTCCTAGATTGTTCACGGCCGAGATTCTCGTTATGGGCCAAGACGGCAAGTAAAGTCCTATGTCTTAAGCCCTGTATGCTGAAATGCAAGCGCTTTGGCCTGTACTTTAGGCACATATTGTGGAACACCTCCAAACCTCCTGTGTGACAGAATTCTGTCAGTCCCCTCAAATCTCTTGATAGAGTTTTATCGAAAACAATCTTCTCAATGGCTTTTTGTGTCGGTGAAAATGGATTCAACCACTTCTTCTTCTGTGCCTCCACTGGGGATAAAGGGCCATGTTCACATTGGTGGAAATGTAGGTTTTCTGACCAGCGGTGCACGTTGGTACAGTGGTGCATCAGTGACCGCCGTTTTTCAAGTAGTATTTCCACTGACCCTTCACAAGTTTTGGAGCTCCACCAAAGATGGTTGCTGATAGACTGGGACCACTCTGAAATACTTTCCAAACAATTTTTTACCCTGCAGCCGAGATTTTCTTATTGATTGATTTAGCAAGATGCCATACGTCAAATTGATGTTTAATATGTGGGAACTGCTCTCTCATTGTCTTGGCAATTGAAACGTTTCTGTCCGTGTCTATGAGGTCGATGTGCATTCCCCTCGATTGTAGATATTCCACTGATTTTATAAATCCTGGTTTCTCCATGGCCACTGAGGATGTACATTGTGTTACCTGCACGACCACCAAACTCACAATTTTCTTACTATCCATGTCCTGAAAGTGGTAGGTGCAGTACTTGGCAGAAAATCCAGGGCTGTCGCACTGTCCATCGCCTGCTAGCCTGAATCGTTTGCCTTCGAATGTACTTGCTAGAGACAATTGTTCAATTTTCCAAGCATCACTAATGGCCGGAAACAGATAACCATGTTGTTATTTGTAGTACTGCGTTTTTTAAATGAAATGGAGTCCCACAAACTGAAAGAAAGACTCTAACTTTCTAAAACTGGAGCCACTAAAAAGTGATGCAGCTGCACACAGTAGATTGCTTGCTGGCAGTTTCCCCAGCATCGGTTGTGCAGACCATGAGAACGTATGATGTAATCTACAGGCGGCATGTATTGTGACATTACTGCCTTGTTTTTGACGAGTCACATGAATCAATGGCTTCCCACATACTTTCCCTCTGACGGAATGGCCACATTTCAGCATACTTATAATATCCATCAAACAACTGTCGAATACTATGTATTTGCCCTCTTTCATTAGACTGTCATCCTGCGTCAAAGTTGTTTCGGCCTGTGACGTTGAGGACATATCACCACCTTTGAAAGAAATATCGCTGCTATCAAGTTCTGATGCGTCGGTGAATGCTGCTGCTGGTTCATTCTCTGTCATTTCAACATCTGCTACCTCAACATTGATGGGAGAACACAACAATGTCGACAGCTTTTTTGGTGGCAATTTTTTGGCGGGTGTAGATTGTGTGAATTGATCTGCAACTACTTCAGAGCTATCTTCAATACTTCCAGTATCGTGTTGTTGCGGCGGTGCGGTCGTACTGTAGCAATGGTCCAATGAAACTTTGCTGGATTCTCCGGACACATTCATTTAATGTTCTGGCCATTGGACATGAGCATCCCGAGTCTCAACATGCCGCATCTGAATTAATAGTTCCTCCATAGTGTAAATGGTCTGGCAAGCAACATCTCTCATTCGCTTCACTGTCTGTGTATGTATAGTTCGTAGACCCACGGGTAACTAGAGGACAGATTGGAAAAGGGATGTTCAGTTTAAACACAAGATAAAGTATAGTACAATTGACTGGAAAAAAACATAAAATAGTCCCCAGCACAAAAAATGTTTTAAAGTTATGAACTGTTTGTAACTAACCTTTTTTGACTCAACCTTCAACATCTGCACGCTATTGCTCCGATACGTATCCGCATGTCTCCCGTTCCTCTTGCCCTGCAACGACTATATTTTCTGTATCCGCATAGACAGCACGGAATGAGGCTCTATCGACTCCCTGAAACATAGTATTTTCATTACTGTGTATCAAAATATTGTTAGCGTAAAACGCACGTGAGGACGAACACACATGTACATCTCAATAGCCAAACACGATTTAAACATTGTGTGGAACAATCAAACGACAAGTATTCGAGCTCTGATGACCTAGTTCGATGGAGATGTCAGTATCCATACCTCTGGCTCTACATGGACTGCCACGAATGATTGTATTGAAGAGGAGGCATCAGCAACTCCCTGAAACACAGTACTTGCGTTAGTATGGTTTTCAATATCGTAAACATAACACACACTTTGGGTCGACGGCACAGGTACATATAAAGAGATAACCACAAATGTTAAATTGTCTAAAAGAATCGAGGAATATTTAAAGATGATCAGATTTAATCGACTTATTTCTCCGATTTCTTTACATCTGCATCATCTAAATGGGATCTTGTGATTGTAGTGGAAGCTCCATCATCTCCCTGAAACACAGTACTTGCGTTAATAGGGAAGAAAGTATAGCAAATGGAATCACGTTATATGATCACGCTCGATGGAGCTGTCAGTATCCATACCTCATGCTGCGCAAGAATATCTAGGGCTGTTGTCAATGTGGTGCGCACTTCCGAAAGCTGTTGCGCCGATTCGTATCCGCATGGTCCCGCTTCCACCGGAATTACTTGAATGTCAGGCTCTGCATTAAGTGCGTGGGTTGACGATTCAACAACTGCCTGAAACATAGTATTTGCATTAGTAAGGATTACAATATTGAAAACACAACACACGCTTGGGGTCGACCGCACAGGTACATATCAACGGCTAACCACAAATGAAACATGGTGTAGAACAATTAAACGACAAGTGTTCCAGTCCTGATGATCACGGTCAGTTGAGCTGTCAGTATCCATACCTCGGGCTGCTGAAGAACATCTAGGGCTGTTGTCAATGTGGTGGACGCTTCAGCATCTCCCTGAAAGACAGTACTTGCATTGGTATGGATAACACTAATTATAACTGAAAACAAACACCAGGGGACGACAACTAAGATGTATATCAATTGGAAAGCACTAACCAAACAATAGGTAAAATAATCACACGATACATACAAACTATTACTTGACATGCATAAAACAAGTCTGTAGCGGAATAGCCAAGTATGATTACCTGATAAGCGCTAGAAGTGGTTGATAACTGCGAGCATGTGACGGAAGAATCTTGCTTCAGATTCAAGGGATAGTCAAAAAGTTGTAAAGGTAAATTATTGTTTGATAATGAAATGCCAATATTTAAAATTGCCATGTAAGGAGACAGAATACTTGAGTAATGCGCAATATAGCACAGTTCCCTGTGCCCATATATAGATTTCGTTTGTGGGTTATGAAATCTAAAAATAATATATTGATAAATGTCATTATTCAAAAAGCTATACACTCATAATAATGTCGAAAGTATTACAAATTGGAAACAACACCTAAAATATCAATGAATCCATTCGGCTACCTACACACTACCGCAAGGCCTAAAGCTAAAAACAGACACTTGACTCGCCAGTGGCGGATTGTGGATGAATAGAGTGGGAATAGCGTTTGCGAGCAATTTTCGTGTCGATCTTCTTTGTTCTTCTTTGTTACCCAAGATGTGGTGTACATGTTCGAGGGAAAGTGCCGGCTGCAGATGCGGTATCGATCACCCCTCTTGTCCTCAAAGACTTGTTGGAGTCTACTTTCCAGCTCATCCAGTGGATATCCGCAATGTCTGACCCATTCTCTTATTCGATGAACAGTTTTCGGGAATACATGCATTGTAGTGCCTTCAGATTTAGCATGGGTCTTCGAAGGGCAACCGCTAATCGAACAGGCAGGCATTGTGGAAAATTCTGAAAAGTAAATATCAAGATTATTATAAAACCTTGATGAATAAAAATGTCATAAAAAAGTAAATGAACCATACCATGCTCAATGCAAGGTTTGTTTTGGTCGCCGGAACTATACCAGTTCATCATGTGCGGCTTAGTATTTGCATAAGTTACAGAAATTTCTGTTTTGTCTTGCACGAAGAGGAACCATGCTTACATTATAGACTGGACCACCGAAGGATGCAATTCGATGACAATTGACACAGATGAAAATAAATAGATCTATTGATAGCATAACAATTGAAACTCAAGTCAATAGCAATGAGACCAATGACCATAGCTCTATTGGGTACTGTAATAGCAAATAGATTGAAATGTAAAAATGACCGAAATATGACTAGGATACATGGCCTTACCTTGACCAACAAACAGTTGGATTCAGCAGGCCGAGCAGTATGTTGCAGGATAACAGGTAGGTGGCCACAGGTAGCACACTGACGAGTTTGCTCGAAGCGGTCACAGATAGCACGGCGACGAGCAGATTAGCATAGATCTCAGTGCTTCTCAGGTAGAAGGTTCAGGAGTTGACTTGCAAAGCACAAAGATGTTCTCATGAGACATATCAAGTGGTTTATAAAGTATTAGAAACAGGGGTGTGTTTGTGAATGAATGACGTGTGTATGTTGTGGTATTATGTTTATTGCAGGGGGGCGGCCTGCCTCAGGGGAGGCCTGCCTGGAGACACGGGGTCTGAGGAGGCCATGTGAGCGATGGCCCCTGGGCGTGGGATACCTTTTGAAGTGTACATGCTGTTTGGCAACTTGGCCGTTTGCGCCCGTCCCTTGCCCTTATGTGATGTTAACTTTGCATGACATTCGCGTAGATGGGAACACTGAGCAGGACACGGGGCATCCATTTGTGTACCCCCTTTCCACTCCATTTTGGTGACGAGGCCTCACTGCGATAGTACAGCACGCAGAGCACATGGCCCACAGCCTCGTTCCCACTCTGACTGGAAAACTCCAGAGGTATTTGCAACAGCTAATAAATGTAACACATCACTCTCTGAGATCACGGTCCTGCATGTGAACCAGCCTAAACCAAGCACATGGCTCGTTCATCTCCACAAACATGTCCTTGCCCACGCACCTTCGCCAGTGGAAAGTTACTGCCATTCTGACCCTGTGTCCCTGCAAGGTATTCTCTTCATGTGCCAGACCACTGACCACGCCATGATGGCCACCTAGCAGATCCCCAACTAACATTAGACCCCTACTGCAGTATATCGTTGCCTATCAATAACAAATGCCACATATCGGAGATTCTTGTGAGCACAGACCCACACTTCAAACATTGTATTATAGTGGTCAAGACCCTTGACCTAAGGCCTGTATAATCCAATGTTAATTGATAGTATTGATATATGTGTGACTTTTATAGAGACATAACCGACTGAAAGACTTTGAACAAGTGTTATTTAGTGCATGCATTATTGATAATATATTATGTTAGCTTAGATAGTGACCACCCCGCTTCACAGCGACCTGAACTTCACCCATTCCGAGCACAGGTGTCTGATGTCCATCCTTGAATGGAGACACACTTGATTGATTTAAAAAATCGAAACAACCGTTGTTAACATATATGTGGTGTTTTATTTTGTAGCTTATTTTGATGACACAAAAATACAAAACTTTACACATTGTACAGTTCAGGTTGCAGGACAGCGAGAGAAAATCCCCTGTACTGACCGCTGTCACTCGGGAACGTTTCTCTAATGGCACGAACGGCACAGGCGGATATCACTCTTCGAACGCGGTGTCCAAGCCTCCCGTGAAGCCACCATGTAAAGAAACGATAGGCCACCAGCCTGTACCACCTGTGAAAAGGAATGAAACAAACTGTTTTTAAATGACCAAGATAAGTTTAATAAACGTTTGTTGTCAATGACAATTCTTGTAACTAATGGCATTCTGCTCGGACAAATGCTATCTAGACACTGCACACTATTGAACGACTTTCATGCGTTACAATGATATGTATATGTAATTTTGGATATAGTAGAAGACCATGAAATAGGAGTGGCATGACAAGCAGAGTATACTTACTCGTTACTCGGATTACGAGGACGAACAGTTGCGCGAAGTTCGTGCATAAGCACCAATGATTATCCTCAACACGGACCGTGTGAGGCAGGCTGCCCTGAGTTCTGGCAGCTCGGTGATGCATTGCGGTCGTGGCTCGCCTTCTGAAATGTAGGCCACGCATCCCGAGTTTTCACAGCAGCAGCAGTTCTCCTCCTCGGTCGGCATTCGCTCGCACCGATTGCATGTGCACCAAGTGGAAACACCGTCCATGCGACTAGGTCCAGTGTCTTCATCCGTTGATTCGTCCTGCCAACTGCTGTCGGAAGCCCCATCGTTTTTGCATGTTTCCCTTTCCAGTAGTTCCTCCTCGGTATACTCGGGCTCGTACATGTAGGGCATTATTGTATCCATTGTGTGTTGCACAAACTAAAATAATTGATAGCGGTGGTACTGGTATCTGTCCACACGGGCTACAAGCAACGAAGGTAGCTGACCAGCGCACAGAAACGAGTCACAGAATACTCAAAGTAACACAGAGAGAGGAATGGAATCGAAAATCTGCTGCTGTGTGTTGTGAAACGTCTGTTTATACTTATTGAGGAAAGAGGCGTCCTGCCATTTCCATGGCGACACATCATTAGCTCAAGCGCAGCGAATGTTGACATGAGACGTGCTTTGGCGTTGTGAAATGGGCGGTACGCGTCTAGTGATGACAGGCTCAGGGGCGGGGGATATTTATTTATTTTTATTTATTTATTTTTTACATTTGTAGAGCGCACTGCAGCCCATAAAACATCGAGGCGCTATTACATGAAGGCGTAAGCAGCAAGATTATGTAAACATAGAAAACATAAGGTACTTAGTTACAGAGAGAGGAGTGGAGCATAGTTACAAATGACGTTCGTCTGCCTGTAGATATAAAGGCAGGTAGGTTTAGACAAACAGCCTAGTTTTTAAGGCTTTGCGAAAGGCTAGGTGAGAGTCAATCCCCCTGAGGTTAGAAGGTAGGGCGTTCCAATGTGAGGCTGCTAGGGCTGAGAAGCTCGAGCCGCCCGCACATACTCTACAAGTCTTGGGGGTAGAAATCAGGTTGGTGTAGGCAGATCTGGTGGGCCTGGCCGAGGTGGGTCGTGAAATTCTCTGGGCAAAGTAGGGGGGAGCAAGGTCATGGAGGCATTTATGGGTGAGGGAGAGGATTTTAAAGATGATCCTCTGCTTAATGGGCAACCAGTGGACCTGCCTCCTAGGGTCAGAAATGTGGTATTTCCTGGAAAAACCTGTAGCGGCCCTGAGGGCATTGTTCTGGGCAAGCTGGAGCTTAGCGATGTTTTTACCGGAGGTCCCACCAAGGAGTGCATTGCAGTAGTCCAACCTGGATCCTATGATGGCCCTAGCAATAGTGAGGCCATTTTGTGATATGATTTAGTGCCGCAAAAGCGGGTCAGCCAGGGCGATGGGGGAAATTATGGGATTATCACAAAATGGCAGCTCCCTGGTGCCTGTTTTCGCATGCGTTTAATGGACGAAAACTCGGGTAAGGTCCATAGGAAATTTTTCTAAAATCGAGCGACTTAGGCTTAAAAACACATGGCCGACCCGTAGGGACAATAAAAAATTTTGACCGAACCATTCCTTTAAGTAGAATGACCTTGTATAGCCCTGTCTATACTACAGAAGAAGGGGTTTTACCAGATGTATTCCCTGAGACTGTATAGCCTCCGGTTCTGCCGCAACCAGCCCCTACTTTCATTCAACATGTCCTTTTGTCAATACAGCTCTATCTTGAACTCATAGCTCCTTCTCTACTGCTTGCATGCTCTTGCTTTCTCTCACACATCCTGCTACCCATCACCACCCCTTTCCTTCCCAAATGGTCATACAATATCCTTTCTGTATTATTCGACCCTCCAGTCTCTTACTCAGTGTCTGTTTATTCTCCTTTTCCTCCTCTGTTTCTCCATTTTCCGCTCCTTATCTCCTCTTTGTTTATTCATTGCATCTCCCCAGCTCCTGATGTCTCCCCACCTATCTTCGCATGCCCATGTTTTCTTGGCTTTCCTTTCCGTCTACTGTTACTTTGACAATACAGTATGCATGTGAATGGTTTGAGCATGTTTGTCTTGGTCTCCTCTCGCTTATCATGTAAGTAGTGTCCTGTTATTGCCCCGGGGCACTAGCACTCTGCGGCACTAACACTGTGAGCTTTCCTAAGCAGTGGCATGCCAGTGGCGTGCTATAAGACACCAGCACAGCGACATTCTCCCCAATGAATACTCAGACATATAATCCTACTACAACATTGTTTTTATGGACAATAATATTTGGATTCTTTGTTTTTTTTAACACAAAATCCATTTTGGACAAAACTGTAAACCTCTCACTAATGCACCTACTGTTACAGGGGTCCAGCAGTGTAGAAACATATCCCTGAGTTGTATTTCCTTATTCTGAGAACCCTCATTCAAATACTGATTTTACCTTTTTTACATAAGGCAACCATTCTTTAGTGTACCATTCAAAACATTCTTCGAGAATAAAACATGTCCACTGATCACTTTAAAAGCCCCCTCATTACAACTGCATTGATATGATGAAAGATATCAAGAAAACTTTGGTTCCTCACTTGTCCTGCTGTAAGATGTCAAACCTTTGAAAGTTTGTTTTAGCACTGCAAAAATATTTGTCTAACACTGTTTTGATGAAAACTTGTTTACAATCAGCTTTAAATATTGTAGCATAGTTGAGAAATCTGCAACTTGTTTGAAGTGTGACCGTTTTTAAAACTACTCTTATTGGTGGGGTTTTCTTTTAAAATGTATTAAACATATGCGTTTATCGGAGCTTTAAGGCTTCGGCACTCGGATGGCCTCGCCTTATGTTAGTTTGAATATGGGTTGGTTTATGTCAGTAGCAAAGTTTCCAAGGTGTCCCCTTTCCCTGGCCCCAGATTTTATGTGTCTCCTACGAACCAGAGGAACAGCTGTGTCGAAAGATGTACCTTATCAGTGCCTCAAGTGACCTCCATTAATAACATTAAAAGATTATTTGAAGTAGACAATAATACATTCACATATTTTTATTTAGCTCATGTTATTTATTTTAATTGTTTTAATTCTATTTGGTTTCCTTGTAGCTGCTTCGACAGAGGGTGTCTGGCCTCTCTGCACACCAGGGCTTGCACTTGGTTACTGCAATGTTTTATTTTCTGGCCCGCACACACTGACTGATCTTAGTCTGTTCTCACTGCCTATCGGCAGTAGCACAGGATTGTCTGTGGTAATACCATTTGCCTATTTAGAGATACAGTGCAAAGGAAGTGCAGCAGAAAAGTGCAGCTGGAACAGGCTCATTGCGCCTAAGTTAAGCCCGTCTGTGCTCGTCCTTGCAGAGTATGGGCAGGATATCCCCTTTATACCTTCTGGCAATAAACTGCCCCATGAGGTATTTTGCGCATGGCGACGCATGCTACAGTACTGCCTAATGCATTTCAACGTTCCAATCTCGTTAATCCACTTGTAAAGCAACATGAAATTAACTCCTATGGATACCTGGTTAATTTACGATCTTTGTTTGCGCATGCTGCGTCATTTAATTAACTACTTTCTGAACGTGATCCAGATGTTCTCTGTGTCATGGAAACATGGCTTAGGGACTCCTCTGGCCCAGCAGGATTCCAGGCCCTTCCAGACAACTATTATATTCTCTACGTGGATCGTATCTCAGTGCATCCGGGTGGGGGGTAGCGGTCATTTTTAAATGACATCTTTCGATATCAGCCATACTTTTTCCCCACAATATCAAAATGGAGGCCCTTCTAGTATGCTTTGTGATGTAAGCTTCCTTTTCTTCACATATATTAATTATATATCGGCCACCTGGCACTGATCTGTGCTTTTCTGATTCATTTTTTGAACTTGTGGTAACTCTGCAAGTTAGATGTTCTAACCTGCTTGTTGCAGGTGATTTTAACATTAAGTACAATATGCCTGACTCCCTGGCTGTGGCTCCGTTTTTTTATTCCATGGCTGATTTAGGCCTAAAACAATATTCGGCAGCCTACTCATCGTCTGAGCAATATTGTAGATTTTATTTTTGCAGTAGACTCATTTGCTTTCGTTTCTCTGGGTTTTCAAGTCCTTTGGTCTGATCATTTAGTGGTGCCATTTCAAATGCTACCTCCAATGGCACGTGTTGTTCCTCAGGCGCAAAACCTTGTTAAGCATAAACACAGCAGAGATTGGCGTTATTGCGGCTTTTGTCAATGACAAATGTAAAGGCATCCCTTCTGTTGATCCGTCACCCGTAGCTCGGGTGCTTAGTCTGGCAGTAGATTGCTTTGCTCCTCTCAAATCAGTTAGACTTCGTGGATGGCCCTCAGAGCGATGGTTCACTGATGACTTAAGGGCTTTTTGCCCAAGGCGGAGACAACCGGAATGGAAGTGCCGCTCCTCCTAAATGATAGGGTGTTATTGGGCCGTCTTACTAAACAATATCACCAAGCTATAGTTGAAACTAAACGTGCTTCTCCATCATGGGGTCTGGCATGGATTCACATGCTCATGAATATTCCCCGTCGTCAGGCTAGGAATCCTCGGTAAAGAAAAAATCAGTATCAGTTTCGTTTCTGATCTGTCTTTCGTAGTAGTAACCAATCAATGATCTCTGCGTCATACTGACCACAGCCAATGACTGCCCTCTACCTAAGCCCTGCCTCTGGCAGCCATCTTCAGATTTTTACCGCACGTTCAAGTGTTGGGAGTCCTCGTGCTTAGCTCTCGAGCTTTTACTGCGTGTTTCGCGCTTTTTCAGGTGAATTTTCACATTTTTTCGGTTAATCGAGCCTCAAGCTCCACCGTTTCTACTCCCGTTGACGGCTACCTGTTGCGGGATTTTCCTACGCCCCTCAAGGGTGAAGATTTCGTCGAATCAACTTCTTGGAGGATTCCAGAAGATTCGCGGCCTACTTCGAGATGGCCCAGGATGCGAGTTCGTCGCCCGGACCCAAGCTGTTTCGCAGCTGCCCTGGATGCAGGCTGCAGAATGTGTTTAAGGAAGACGAACATTCGCGATGCCTCTACTGTCTTCATGGGGACAAGACTCATGTAGAGAAGGACTGCCAGTTCTGCAAGAAATTGTCGGAGCGGACCATGAGGGACCGTCGATCCCGTCTCGCCAGCTGGTTGGAGAAGGGCTCAACGGGTGAGAAGAAGAAGAAAGGGTCCGAGCGGGCTTCTAAGTCCTGTGCGGGCGCCCCGGCGACGGGGGCCCAACACCAGGCCAAGCGCCGCGAGTCCGCTGGCTCCGGGAGCGCCGAAAGGTCGGGCTCTTCGGTCGCCAGGCAGGGTGCACCTTCCCCGGCACCGTCAACCACGAGCCAGCGCTCCGGTTCGGGGAAGAGAAAGTCCGAGACCCCGGGTAAGCTTCGGGAGAAGCCCCGTCCGATCTCGGAAGAGGGGGAGCGAGGCGTCGCCCCTCCCCCGAAGGAGAAGGCCCGGGACGCACCTAAGGTGGTGAAGGCCCCTACCCAGCAGGCAAAGGCCTCTATCGAGGCGATCGCGGCGACTCTGGCCAAGCCGGCAGAGACCCCGCCAGCGGAGACTGCCTCCGGGACTAGAGTTTCCCTGCCGCCAAGGAGGGAATCCTCTTTTCAGCCCATCGTCGTGGCCGCCATGATGGAAGAAGCGAGGGGGGGCACGGTGGCCTCCTCGAGCTCGGAGTCAGCCTCGGAGGAGGAACTGACCGAGGCCGTGAGGAACCTCGAAGTCCAATTCGAGAAGGTTCGATCCCGTCAGGAAGATCCTCGGGAGATAACCGAGGAAGACGACGATGGCGAGGAAGAGCGGCCTTCCCTTCTGGAACCTAGGCCTCAGGATGGCTTGGCAGCCATTTTGTCTGCCATCCAGTCCTTATGCTCTGAGATAGGGACGAGATTCCCACGGCCCAGGCCGGAGGACCCGCAACCTGGCCCGTCGGGAAGTCCTCAGAACAAACGACGGAGGACCCAACCCTCTCCTCCGCTCGCCCCCGTAAGGCCTACAGTTCCCTCCTCATCCTCCCACGAGTCGGGAGATGACGGTGCGTTGGGCTCGACGACGGGTTCTGAGGGCGACGACGACGGAACGGGTCTCCCGTCTCCCGTCGGACGGGCCTCGCCGCCCGACGAGATTGGCTCATTCGACGCCATGATCGCCAGGGCGTCCGAATTGTTCCACCTCTGCCCGGAGGAGCATAAAAAGGAAGGTTTCCTCTATCAGCGCCGGGAGGCCAAGAGGAAGACTGTCATCACGGTGCCTCTAATCGATGACATCTGGGAGGAGGGCCTGTCGGTTCTCAAAAACCCCTCCACGGCACCAGCCAAACAGGACCGGTACGAGAAGAAGTACCGGGTCCCCGAAACCGCTCCCATGTGCCTCAGGGCCCAGCCAACGCCAGACTCGGTCGTCTCGGCGGCGGCGAAGAAGAAAGCGGCGGGGTCAGGAGCCTCGACGTCGAATTCCCCGCCGGACGGCGAGGGAAAGAAGTTGGACGCCATTGGGCGGCGGGTCATTTCGTCGGCGGCGACGACGATCAAAGCGGCCAACGCCCTGGCGATCGTGGCCGTTACGACAAGGAGCTCTGGTTTAAGCTGGCCCCCATATTGGACTTCCTGCCGGACGACAAGAGGTCCGAGGCCCTGGAAATACTGCAAGAGGGCGAGGTGGCGTCGGACCACGCCATAACGGTGGCAACCGATATTGCCGATACCGGGTTCTGCCAGCAGGGCAACGGTGTTTGCCTACGACGACAGGGTTGGCTCCGGGCGACCGACTTCCGTCAGGACGTCCAGACCAGGGTGTTGGGCATGCCGTTCGACGGCAGCAACTTGTTCGGGAAGGCGGTGGACGAATCCCTCCAAGCCATAAAAACGGACACGGAGATGGCCCACGCCCTAGGAGCCCTTCAGCAACGACGGCCCTTTCGATTCCGGAGGCAGACAGGGTGCCTCCAAGGGATCCAGCGGTGGCTCGTCGTCCTACCGCCAGGCGGCACGCTCCTCGTCTCAGGAGGCCTACAGGGGTCGCGGCAAGCAGGGAGCGCCTCGCCGCCGTTGGCAAGGTGGCCAGGGCGGCAAGGCCACCACCTCCAAGCAGGACTGAACCGGCCGTGGTCTCGGGCCCCCACCGAAGCACCCCGGTGGGAGGCCGGCTGACGAATTTCGTCCGCATGTGGAAGTCCATCTCCACCGACCGTTGGGTGCTGGATACCCTGGCAAGAGGACACTCTATCGAATTCCTGAAGAAGTGCCCTCACGTTCCACCTGTGGCCAGGAAGGAAAATCACGTCCCGCAACTGCTGTTGGAAGTACGGGCGATGCTCAGGAAAGGCGCCATCAAGCTTGTCCGGGGCTCCGGGGTGTACTCAAGGTACTTCCTCGTCAGGAAGAAGACGGGCAGCTGGCGCCCCATCCTGGACCTTCGTCGTTTGAACAAATACATCAGGTCACAAAAGTTCAGGATGGTCACCCTCCAGCACGTACTGGGTCAGCTGGAGGAAGGCGACTTTCTATCGTCGTTGGACCTGGAGGATGCATACTTCCACGTTCCCATCCTCAAAAGTCACCGAAAGTTCCTCAGGTTCGTCGTCCAGGGATGCCACTACCAATTCAGAGCTCTGCCGTTCGGATTGAAGTCGGCCCCCAGGGTCTTTACCAAGTGCCTAGCACCAGTGGCGGCGCGGCTGCGCCTGCAGGGGATTCACGTCTACCTCTACCTGGACGACTGGCTCATCCGCTCAAGAACGAGGGAACTCGCCGTCGAACACACTGCGAGGACCGTCCAGCTACTCACAGACCTGGGATTCGCCATAAACTACCCAAAGTCCCACCTGGTGCCGTCGAAGGTGGCCCTGTTTCTGGGAGCGAAGCTCGATACAGTGAGGCGCCTGGCGGCCCCGTCGGAAGAACGGACGAAGACCATTCTAGGCAAAGTGCAACGCCTGCTAGCCACGGACGTGGCCAGGGTGAGGTCCATCAAGTCCCTCCTGGGGATGATGTCCTCTTGCATCTACCTGGTGCACCTCTGCAGGCTGCGGATGCGCCCTCTTCAAGAATTTCTCGCCGCCCGTTGGATGCAGGCGACAGGCACCTTTGAAGACAGGGTCCCCCTCAACGAGATGTTCCGGCGGTTGATTCAGTGGTGGGGCGTTCGAGCGCACCTCACGGCGGGCAAGGACTTTCAGACACCGGCGTACCAGGAGACGGTGACGACGGACGCCTCCCTGGAAGGTTGGGGCGCCCACACCGGAGATCTCCACGCAAGAGGCCTCTGGCTCCCGGAGGAGAGGCTCCTGCACATCCTGGAACTCCGAGCCGTGTTCTGGGCTCTCAAATCGTTCCTCCCGTCGCTCAAGGGCAAGGTGGTGCGGATCTTCACGGACAACACCACGACAATGTTTTACATACGGAAGCAGGGAGGCACCAGATCCCCAGCCCTATCCAAGGAGGCACAGGATCTGTGGCACTGGGCGGTCGCCCAGGGGATGTTCCTGGTTCCCTTCCACCTGGCAGGAGAAAGCAACACCATCGCCGACTCGCTCAGCAGGGAGCTGCGTGCGTGTCACGAGTGGGAACTGCGTCAGGATCAGGTGAATCAACTCTTCCGACGATGGGGCAAACCCCAAATCGACCTGTTCGCAACAGCGACGAACTCGAAGTGCAAGAGGTTCGCCAGCAGGTTTCCCCAGCTGAGAAGCATGGGTGATGCGTTCTCGTTCCCCTGGGACGGCCTATACCTGTATGCGTTCCCTCCGTTGCCGTTGCTGCTTCGACTCATCAGCCAGCTCAAGAGGTCCCGGTGCAGGATGATCCTCGTCGCACCGGCGTGGCCGAGGCAGATCTGGTTCCCGGACCTTCTGGACTTGTCAACGTCCCCTCCCATCAAGCTGTCGGCGGACGCGGACCTTCCCTCCAGAGAAGGAGGCGCCATCTTCCACCACGACCCGGCGTCGCTGAACCTGCAGGCTTGGCTCCTGCAGCGCTAGAGTTTGGAGGCTACGATATACCGGCCGATTGCAGAGAGGTTCTTGCAAAGGCCAGGGCGTCCTCGACTCTCAAATGCTACGGTCATAAGTGGAAGAGGTTCTCTGTCTGGTGCCGAGCACAGAAGATCAACCCCCTACGGATTACGGCCCCTCCAGTGCTGCCGTACCTGCTATCGCTGGCAAAGGCTGGGCTAGCCCATGCCTCCATTAAGATTCATCTGGCGGCGATCTCCAGATATACCAGAACCACAGGACGGACGTCCCAGTGACTGGTAAAAGAGTTTATGAAGGGACTGTTCCGGTCGTTCCCGCCGGTGAAGGCCCCGGCCCCGGCCCCGGCGTGGGAACTTAACGTGGTGCTGACCAGGCTCATGGGGCCCCCATTCGAGCCGATGCACTCCGCACCAATGAAGTTTGTGTCGTGGAAGACTGCATTCCTGGTGGCCATTCCCTCTGCACGACGAGTGGGAGAGATCCAGGCCCTATCCTGCAAACCACCGTACTTGACTTTCCATGCCTCGAGGGTGGTGCTTAGGACGCACCCCTCCTTTATGCCCAAGGTGCTGTCGGACTTCCATCTTAACAAGCCCTTGGTGTTACCTGTTTTCTTCCCGTCTCCTTCGTCGCCGGCCGAGAGGACTTTGCACTCGCTGGATGTGGCTAGAGCGCTGAAGTTCTACGTGGACAGCACGAAGAGTTTCCGGAGGACATCACAGCTGTTCGTGAACTTTGGACCTGTGAATCAAGGGAAGGCTCTCTCGAAGTCTTCTATTTCCAGATGGCTCTCCGGCTGCATCATGCACTGCCACCGGTTGGCTAACCGACCGCTGCCAGGCCGTCTGAGAGCCCATTCGACCAGAGCGATCGCTGCTACTACGGCGTTCCTATCTGGTGTGCCCCTGCTGGACATCTGCAGGGCTGCTACGTGGAGGTCGACGCACACCTTCACGAGATTCTACTGCGTCGATCGGGATTCCAGGGAGGAGTCCAGGGTCGGCCAAGCAGTGCTGCGCAACCTGTTCGCTTAAGGTGAGCCTGGTGAGGAGGTAAGAGTTGCTTAATGTTGAGTTTTTTTGTATTGCTTAATGTTGAGCCTTTTGCCACCCCCTGTGGTTGTGCATGTGTGTACTGCTAGGTATTCTTGTATTCATGAGCATGTGAATCCATGCCAGACCCCATGCTGGAGAAGGAACAAGTTACTTACCTGTAACTGTTGTTCTCCAGCATGGGTCTGGCATGGATTCACATGCAAACCCTCCCGCCTACCACTCTGCGGCTCTTCACTTGGTCATACTGCCTCTTCACGTGCTACCAAATCTGAAGATGGCTGCCAGAGGCAGGGCTTAGGTAGAGGGCAGTCATTGGCTGTGGTCAGTATGACGCAGAGATCAGTGATTTGTTACTACTACGAAAGACAGATCAGAAACGAAACTGATACTGATTTTTTCTTTACCGAGGATTCCCAGCCTGACGACGGCGAATATTCATGAGCATGGAATCCATGCCAGACCCATGCTGGAGAACAACAGTTACAGGTAAGTAACTTGTTCCTTTCTACACCAAGAAAGTGGCAACTGCCCTAAACCAACCAAAAGAGTTATTCTCATTGGTTTTGTCCCTTACCTGTAATGCCTCTTTGTCAACTGGAGTGATACCTACTCACTTACTCTGTAACTCTTTGTCTGATTTCTTCATCACTAAAAATGAGGGCATTCGTAAAAATATTCAACTGGCTGGTCTGGGTAATGGCCATTCAGCCTCAGTCATGCAGAAGGCTGTTTTGTCTCAGCCCTGGTCTTATTTTCCTATGGTCACCCCTGAAGCAATATTCACTGCCTTCCGGGGACTTAAATCGACAGCCCCCTCCTGCCCTGTCCCTGTAGGGGTGCACAAGGACATTATGCTGGAGATCGCTACTTGGGTAACGCAGGCAGTTAATTTGTCATTCCGGCCTGACTTTACTACGGTTGAGTTGAAACAGGCTGTTATTTCCCTTCTCATAAAAACCTACTCTTCACCCCACGATTTTGTTTGATTTCCATCCTATCTCACTTCTTCCTTTTTTATGAAGCTTTTGGAATCTCAAGTCTCCCCTTTCAGTCTGACTTTCGCCCTGGGTGGGGCACTGAAAGTGTCCTGGTCTCAGTGGTGGATGACCTGGCTCGGCTGGCGGACCAGTGAAGAGTGGGAACGCTGATTTTATTAATCTTTCTGCAGCTTTCAACACTGTCGACCACTCCCTCCTGTTGTCCGTCCTGGCTGTGGCTGGCCTTTCCGGTCCTGTGCTAGCTTGGTTTGAATCTTTCTGATAGGGGCCAATCTCTTTCTCTTTCCCCTTTCCACTCTCACTCCCGTTCCTTGTCTTGTGGAGTATCTCAAGGGTCCGTCTTGACCACTATGCTATTAAACATCTATATGCAGCCTCTTGTTTTTCTCATCCGCTCCTAAGGCCTCTGCTGGTACTCCTATGCCAACAACACCCAGATTATGGTTCAACTTGATCTTAATCAACCTGAAGTGTTGCTGTGCTTTAGTGAGGGTTTGGCAGCCATAGGTTACTGGATGAACAGCAATGGGGACAAGATGAGGTTCTGGTGGTGGGTTATTCTTCTGCTCTCGCTCTTTGGACTCCTTCTTTCTGGCCATCTGCTCTGGGTGCCTTTCCAACATTAATGACGGCTGTAAAAAATGTGGCAGTAAAACCTTCTGCCTCGCTCTCTTTGGCTGCCCAGGTTAGCTCTGTATGTCAAGCCGGCCACTTTCATCTTATATTTCTCCGTAGAGTGCTGGCTTTTCTGCCATTTTATCTGCAGCCTCAGGTTGTAGCTTAGATTATTTAAAGTTGGATTGATTACTGCAGCTCATTGTTCTTGGCTCAGCCTCTCTACATTATACTCCGGCAGCAGCTTCTTCAACTTCTGGCAGCTCGGATTGGAGCTGGCACCCACCGCCCCCCATGGTGCTCATATCTCCCTGATGCTTCATTTTTTGCACTGGCTTCCCGTTGCAATAAAGGGTTGAATGTAAGTCTTTATGTCTGGTACATTGAGCATTCTACTGTCAGGAGGCCGAATCACTTCAGGACAAATGTGTCCCTTATACGCCAGGCCGGACTCTTCATTCGTGCAATGCATGTTTGATTGCCATTCCCTGAATTCGGCTGTCTAGGACCGGAGGGCAGGCTTTTTCGGCTGAAGCGGCAAAGCGGTGGAATGCTTTGTCATTGGGCCTCATTACAACCTGCCAGTCCGGGACCGTGCAAAATCCGTGATGGCGGTAAAAACGTTTCCGTGTCCGCAAGGGTGCGGAAAAACCGCACGATTACACGCTGTCGGTCGCGCGCACCACACGGACTCGGAAACGTTGTTACCGCCGTCACGGAATACCCCACGGAAATGGAAATAACGAAGCCACAAGTGGCGCAAAACCCGTTTCCGCCTCCGCCGCCACGGACACGGAACCGGAAATACCATGATCGCCAAAACAGGAAACAGAGAGGCGGCCATCATATAAAAGCACAATCCATTGCCATCCAGAGCCAGCACAAGCACAATCCTGACTCTGAGAAGCCAAAAGGGACCACCAGCATGTCTGCCAGGATTCCTGCTCAGAGGCAGCGCAAACAGCGCTTCAGCGAGGCGGAGCTAACCGTCTTGGTGGAGCACATTGTGGACAATGCTGAGATGCTGTTCAGCGCCGACCAACGGCGTGCCACACAGCAGCGGAGGAAGGAGGTGTGGGCCGAAGCTGCACGCAAGTGCACCGCTGTGGGCGTGGCAGTGAGGAGCGTGAAGGACTGCCACAAGCGTTGGGACGACCTGAGGCTGAGGGTACTCAACCTCATTTCCACGCACCGCCAACGCAGCAGTGGGACAGGCGGAGGACCCCCTTCCCCACTGAGGCTGCAAGCATGGGAGGAGCGTTGCAGCAGCGTCCTCCACCTAGAGGGAATCCATGGGATTGGGCAGGCTGAGGCAGGAGTGAGCCCACCTGCAGATGCCGGTAAGTGCCCAAACATGAATGCCACATGTAAATATGCAGTTGTGAGTACTGGGCCAAAGGACCCATTAACAACCCCCCCCCCCCCAGGCAGTGCATGTGTGGGCCAAAGGACCCATTATGATCCGTATGGCAACCAATATCACTGAATGCAGACACCAGCAATCAGATGCATGTGACTAACACTATTCAATGTACAATCTTAATGACGCATGTGATGCACCCATCTGCCACCACAACAACACTAATTGCATGCCCTTTGTGCCCCACAGCCGTTTCAAGTGACAGTGATACTGCACAACAGGCCAGCCAATCAGCATCGGCAAGTACACTAGCCACCGCCACCACACAGGAGGATGCTGCCGGCAGTTCTGCACCTCTGGCCACATTACCAGCCACTACAGATGTGCAGCACACCACCACCACCACCAACATCCCCACCATCTCCACACTGGCTGAGTCCAGACAGGTGCCACAGGAACCTATCATGGCCACCCAACAAAACACCGAAGGCAGCAGCACTGCAGAGGGGCGGCCTGCAGTGATAACAGTGCCCCGCAAGAGCACTCGGAAACGGGGCCACAGGGGGAGATGCCCACATTGGAAGACCTGGGCTCCTTCCATGAGCTGGGGTTCAGCCCCACTTCACTGGGGAGTCCCATGAGGTCGCCCACCCCATCCATGGCCGAACTGAATGCCCGCATGCAGCGGATGGAGGACCAGCAGGCTACCCTCACCCAGCTGGTGGAGAGGCAGCTAGAGGAATCCAGGCTGCAGAGGGAGAGCTACAGCGCCTCAGTGCGTCGCCTGTCGAGGTCCATTGGACGCTTTGCGAGCACCATAGTGACCCTTGCACGCCATGTGCGGGAGGGCAATGACCACACCTCCAGGCTTGTGGAGGCCATGTTGGTTGGCCAACAGGCAAATCTGGCACGGATGCCCTCAATCCCTGATTCTGGCCAATCAAACACTACCACCCCATCCAGCTCTACTACTGCCAGTCCAAGGAGGCGCTCGAGTAGGCTAACGGGTCCCTTGGGCAAGGTTGCACAGAAGCGCACACGGAAGTGATGGCATGTGTGTGGGGCAGTGCAGGACACATGTGGACTACAAGGGTGTGAGAGGGGTGGTCACGTTTGGGTGGTGGGGTAGGTAGTTTTGGGGGTTTGGACAATGGGCTCTGGGTGGGGGTGGGCACGTTTGGGTGGTGGGTGGCCCCGGGTGTACAGCTTCCCTAACCAATGCACCTTCTTCCCTGTTGTTATTACATCAATACATCACCATTTCAAATCAAGACATACATGTGTGGACATTGATCATTTATTTTGCAGTGCAACTATTAATTCATTGTTGTCACCATGTTTGTGCATTACTGTGAATGTGCTGTGACTCAAAAGTAAATGCGAATCAGGGCATCCCGTGCTCTCTGGCCATCATGTGCACCCCCAGGGGGAGGCGGTGCCATCCCATCCACATCTCCATCTCCATCCCCATCTCCATCCCCATCTCCATCCCCATCCCCATCCCCATCCCCATCCCCATCCCCATCTCCATCCCCATCCCCATCCCCATCTTCCTCATCTGCGTCTGGTGGCATTGGGATGTTCCTGCGCAGGCATATATTGTGCAGCATGGCACATACCAGCGTGATTTTGCCCGTCTTCACTGGGCTGTACAGCAGTGATCCGCCAGATCTGCTCAGACAGCGGAAACGGGCCTTCAGCAGTCCAAATGTCCTCTCAATCATTCCACGTGTGCGGATATGTGCCCTATTGTATGCCTCTTCATGCCTGTTCCTTGGTCTCCGTACAGGTGTCATCAACCATGGCGTGAGTGCATATCCCGCATCACCTACATGGGATGTAGATGGGGGAACATGTCAGTGTTTGTGGCATCATGTCCTCATCTGCTGCTGTGCATTCTTGTATCATCATTCATTCATGCATATGAACCATGCAGTGTCTGGAGGTATGTTTTGGCCATCACGAGGAATGTCGCTGACTGCATATGGGCCTACACATTAACTTGCATGTTTGCTGTACCCTGCGGGTGACATTTGATTGTGTGCATGTCATGGTGCAGTGCTGTCCACACATGGCAGAGTGACTCCACTGTACGGAAGTAGTAAATACTCGTCGTATCATTTACACGCCTCTCGTGCTTTTTGGGGCAGTGTTTCAATTGAGGGTGGGTGTCTGTAGTGGCACAGGGTTCATGGGACAGTGACGGGATTGGCTGTGGCAGCGTGTGCACGGGCACATTGTGGTGCCCTGTCATGTCTTCCTTCATGATGTTTGGCATCCGCTGTGTATTTGGTAGATGGAAGGGGGGTGATGCATGTGCGGTCACAGCGGCACACTCACAATGCTCATTGCCTGGACACACACACACCACTCCGACAGGGTTGTAGCATCGTCAGCTGTACTCACCCAATAGCCACGTGCTTTGTCCGGCATAGCGTTCCATGTACCGTGGCAACGTGGAATTCCGCAGTACCATTGAGTCATGTGATGAGCCTGGGAAACGTGCGCAGCAGTGTGTAATCAGTTGCATGGCATCACAAACCATCTGGACATTCAAAGAGTGATACTGTTTCCTATTGCGGAACACCGCCTCAATTGCATGTGGTACTGTCAGCTCGACGTGGGTGCAGTCAACTGCGCCTATGCAATTTGGCATGCCTGCTATGGCATGGAAGGCCAACTTGGTGGCAATGACCCCGGGGAGGGTGCGGGGTAGGGCTATGTGTTCCGACACATGGCGCAACATGGCATCCAGTACCTGTACCAGGACTTTTGAGAAACACGGTTGTGATATGCCGTGCAGCTCACCAACCGTGTGTTGATAGGTGCCAGTGCCAAGGAAATGCAGAACTGAGACAACCTTCAAGAGGGGGGGGATGGCAGTGGGGGTGTCAATTAGGCTGCTGATGTTGTCCTCAATCATGGCGGTGATGTGCATGATTGTTGCACGGTCCAGCCGGTATAGGGTGTGGATCTGTCCTGGGGTGAGGTTCCAGGGTGAGGCCCTGATGCGTGGTATTGGTGGCTGGCGGCGGGGTCGGGCTGGCTGGGCAATGGGGTTTGCCATAGCTGCAGGGTTGGCTGGTTGCCGCCTGCGCCTCCTCCGCCTACGCCTCCTCCTCTGCGCCATTGCTGCCACCATGTGCAGTACTGCCTGTTGGTTGAGTAGGCCCAGTCCCAGTGCTACTAGCCCTGCTGCCTGCATGGTTCTGTGTTGTGTTGGGCTGGGTGTGGCCCTTTTGTAGGCTCCCAGTGGCCTGCTAGGTCCAGCTGGGCTGATTTGGTGCACCTGTGCCCTGATTCAGTTCAGCCGGCAGTGTATAACGCCATGTTCGCGGTGGCGGCGGTTCCGCCACCGTGATCACGGTATTTCCGCCATTTTTTTGCCGGTATTTCCGTGTCCGCGCTAGTTGTGATGCTCACGGTGTTTCGTGTTGCCGGTAACGGAGGGGTTTCCGTGCAGGCGGAATTAAGGGGAACCCTATTTCCGCGGTGGCGGTTTAGGGTGGTGCTATTACCGGGGCCGCGGGTCATGATTGCGCGGACATGCAAACGGTGCCGGTATGGTTTTACCGGCAGTGTTAATTCCGGACCGGAGTACTTGTAATGAGGCCCATTGTCTCTTAGCAGTAATGAGAATCAATATGAGTTTAGACGTGCATTGAAAACTCCTATTTTGATGTTGGGTGTTCCTTTTTCAGTTATGCGTATGGTGATCTTAGCGCCAAGATGCCTTCGGGTGGATGTGCGCTTTATAAGTGTATATAACGTAACATAACATAATATACATTAATGTACTTATTGTTTATTTATTGGGCATTTGTAAGGCGCTTATACATCAAGAAATTGCGTTTCAAAGCACCCACATGGCAAAGGGAAGGGTACAAGGGAACAATGCATGACAATGGAATAAAATAACAATAATGATCAAAGAACAGAAGCAGTCCTACTAGGCCTTGTGATCATTCGGAGCATGCAAGTGCAGAAGTTAACCCAAGAAATGTATTATGCCAACACATAGACACCAACGCCACAACTGATAGCACATTACACATCCCATTGTGCAAAACCACAACAACTGGACAACTTTCAAGCCACTCAATATGGAAGACCTCATTGCCAACCTAGCATCCCTCAAGGCCACATGGTACACGGACTACATCCTCCATTACTCCATACTCAGATTGAAGCACTCCTCCCTTACCTGACAATCATCAACAGCTTCCTAACTCAAGGCATCTTCCCTTCGACCCTCAGCGCTGGATAAATCATCCCACTTCTCAAGAAACCAACACTGGACCCTGGCAATCTCAGCCCTGCCTCTCATCACCCATTTTAACTTCATAGGTAAGATCCTTAAGAAAGCAGTAGCTACACTATTCCTCTGACACATCAAAACTAACAACATCCTTCAGTCATAGCAATCTGGATTCAGACTGAGATGCAGCACAGAAACGGTTGCCATCAAGGTGATAGACAATGCACGTAAAATCTTCAATGATTGCCATCATTGCCTCCTAGATCCTCTTGACCTCTCAGCAGCATTCAACACAGTAGACCTCCAGACACTCACCGACAATCTACATTGCCGCATGGGGATCAGTGAGATTGTCCTCAGCTGGGATAAATATTACCTTGTTAATCACCCGCATCACATTGATCCAGTTGTGGATGTTATGTGCTTACCTGAAACACATACCCTCTAGGACTGAATTCTTACTGCTGACCAACAACACTGAACACCCTGACATCCAGATGTAGCTCTCTACAATGAACCTTGAGGGCTTCACACCCCAGCTGGCCACCTGCGCTAAATCCCTTGGGTTCGACATTGACGGACACATCTCCGTCAAACAGCAAATAGCAAGGAAGGTAGAAAAGGCTTGGTACTAACTTTCTCTCCTGCAGACAATCAAGCCCTTCATCCCAGAAAACAGCTTCATATCTGCTGTCCAAGCCTTCATCCTCTCCCACATGGATGCTGGCAATATTCTTTTGGAAGGCTTTCTGGCGACTACCCTGGGACCACTGAGATGTATCCTGCATTCTGCAGCATGACTCATCAATGTGCTCCACATATTTGACCACATCACCCTGACCCTCATCGAACTGCACTGGCTCCCTCTTCAAGCCCATATTATCTTTAAATCCTGCTGCATCATCTACAAGGCTGTCACCCTTAAGTCCCCGAGCTACCTTTTTGAGAAACATAGCATCTCCGGAGGCATACGATCCACCAGAAGTAAGGACATGTGCAGACTTGAACTCCGCTGGTGCAGGAACGAAGGAACCAGAAGGTAGGAGTTCTCTGTCTACGCTCTGGTACCACGTCCTTTCATCACCTACAATTTCATCCCCTAACATTTTTACCCCTTAAGTGCCAAGGACGAGGTATCTCGTCCTTGACATTATGTACGCAGTGCCAAGGATGAGATAGCTTGTTCTTTTTGGCACCTTGTTTTGTGTGATCCCTGCAAAGCAGGGATCACACAAAACTGTAATCCAACTCCCGGGCTATGTGAGGGGGAGGTCCCCCCTCACTACCAGGGGGCTGGATTACCTTCAGTTTCACGTCAGCGTGCGTAAAGCACGCCGACGTGAAAGTAATTTTCACCGCAGCAGCCATTTCGGGCTGTTGCAGTGAAAATAAAGGTGAGTGTTCACCTTTCTCCCCCTCTATCTCCAGCTGTATTTCAAGCCGGAGATCGAGGGAGGTGTTGTTGGAAAGGGGAGATTGTCCCCTTTCGAACAACACCCTTTGTGGCAGCATTGCTGCCCGCGGATTGGGCGCAGGGCGCTCGATACCCGGGCAGCAATGCCCACTAGTCACCAGGGATACGTTTGTGATGTGGGGGGTAGGGGGGTTGCTTACAGTAAGCAGCCCTCTGCCCCCCGGGCCCCAAAGCATGGGGGCACATATATAATGACCCCTGGGGGCAGACAGGTGACCATCTGCCCCCAGGGGTGGGGCATAAAAAAAAACAAAAAAAAACATGATGGGAAGGGGAGAGGAGGTAGGAGGGCCCTAGCCACCAGGGATATTTTCGATGCGCGGGCAGCAATGGCCGCTAGACAACAGGGATGTCTTTGAATGCAGTGGGGTGTGGGGGCTGCTTACAGTAAGTAGCCCTCACCCCCCGTCCCCCAAAGCATGGGGGCACATATGTGTACATCCCTGGGGGCAGATGGCTGATCATCTGCCCCCAGGGAAGGGAGCAAAAAAAATAAATAAAAAAAACGGAAATGAGGGGGTTGGGGGGCCTGGGATTTTTTTGCCCCTGAAATGGTGGTGGCCCTCCCCCTCCTACACCAAGTGGAAAGGGGGGCCACCCCTTGTAGCCCTCCCTGGGGGCAGATTTATACCCCCAGGCAAGAGTACATGAGATGGCCCCCATCCAATTGTGGGGTGAGGGGGAGGGCCACCAGGAATAAGTGTGCAGGCCCCCCAAAGGATGGGGCCTGCAGGTTAGGGCCCCCCTGGGGGCAGGTGGCTGATCATCTGCCCCCAGGGAAGGGGGCAAAATAAAAATAAAAAAACGAAAAGCACAAAAACAAAAGGGAATTTTGGATGGGAGTGGGGGGCCACTAGCCACCACGGATATATGTTACAGAAAAGGGGGGTGGCCCTCTCCCCCTCACCCCAGTGGGAAATGGGGTCACCCCTTGTAGCCCTCCCTGGGGGCAGATATCTGCTCCTAGGAAGGGGCATCTGAGCCCAGGGAGGGCTTCATGAGATGCTCCCCTCTTATCTGCCCCCGTGGAGGGATGAATGAGATGCCCCCCTGCATTTGGTGTGGGGGTAGAGGGTCACCCCCCATTACATTAGAAAATTACTTGGTGGTTTAGGGTGCCCCTCAGCCCGCCCTAAAGTGTAGTGTACCATCAATTTTTTTCTTTGTTTATGAAACTTGCCTTGGTGCAGAGGGGCACATTGGTGTGTCAATCTGGCCCCAGGGTGCCCAAACCTTACTGCCCCACCCACCGGGGGGCCTGTCCCACACATTTTTGGTGGCCCTCTCCCCCCACCCCAAATGGAGAGGGGGTGTACCTCACGCAGCCGTTTGTAGGAGGCCCAGGGAGGCCTGCATGAGGTGCCTCTGCCACCCATTTGGGATGAGGGCGGAGAGGGCCATCAAAAATTGTGGGACAGGGGCAGTAAGGGTTGGGCACCCTGGGGCCAGATTGGCACACCAATGTGCCCCTCTGCGCCAAGGCAAGTTTTGTAAACAAATAAAAAAATGGAAAATGGTGGAACGCATTTTAGGGGGGGCTGTGGGGCACCCCAAAGGGACGGGGAATTTTCGAATGGGATGAGGTGGTGACCCCCCCCCACCCACCACCCTCAGTGGAGTGGGTGCCATGTCATGCAGCCCTCCCAGGGATCAGATATCTGCTCCTAGGAAGGGACACCTGAGCCCAGTAAGGATAGCAGGACAACCCCCCCTTATCTGCCCCGGGGAGGGCTACATGAGATGCGCCGCCCCTCCAATTGGGGTGGGGGTGGAGAGGTGTACCCCGCTTCACATTAGAAAATTCCCCAGCGGTGTAGGGGGCCCCTCAGCCCCCGCTAAAGGGCAGCCTGCCATTTTGAATTATTTTCTTTGTTTACTAAACTTGCCTTGGCGCAGAGGGGCACATTGGTGTGCCAATCTGGCCCTGGGGTGCCCAAACCTTACTGCCCCACCCACTGCCCTCTGGGCAATAAATTCTGGGCCGATTTGCGCAAATCATACCTCTGTGGATTCCCACGGGTGTCCTCTTTTCGGAAATTCATGGGGTTCCCTGTTTTCCTTGGTGGCTTGGACACCCGAGGCCCATATCTGTATGGTGTGCCCGACTGCAGAAAGTGTGAAATTCACGTGTCAAAACAGACTTGGGGTTACCTGTGTTTTAGGCTTTCCCTTGGTGCCCAGGTAGGTGCACCCACACATGTGAGGTACCATTTTCATCGGGACACCTGTGGGAACGAGGGACGGTAGGCCATGTGTTGTTGGCGGTGTGTTTCGATGTGTGAGCCGAGTGAAATGTGCGGAAAATGTGGTTTTTCCAACATTTCGGACTTTGCGGGGGTGTCTGGGTAATCAATTCTGGGCCGATTTGCACAAATCATACCTCTGCGGATTGCCATGGGTGTCCTCTTTTCGGAAATGCATGGGGTTCCCTGTTTTCCTTGGTGGCTTGGACACCCGAGGCCCATTTCTGTATGGTGTGCGTGTCCGGAGAAAGTGTGAAATTCACGTGTCAAAACAGACTTGGGGTTACCTGTGTTTTAGGCTTTCCCCTTGGCGCCCAGGTAGGTGCAACCACACATGTGAGGTACCGTTTTCATCGGGACACCGGTGGGAACGCGGGACGTTAGGCCATGTGTTGTTGGCGGCGTGTTTCGATGGGTGAGCCGAGTGAAATGTGCCGAAAATGCGTTTTTTTCCCCACATTTTGGACTTTGCAGGGTGTCTGGGTAAGAAATTCTGGGCCGATTTGTGCAAATCATACCTCTGCGGATTCCCACGGGTGTCTTCTTTTCGGAAATGCATGGGGTTTCCTGTTTTCCTTGGTGGCTTGGACACCCGAGGCCCATATCTGTATGGTGTGCCCGTCCGTGTGAAATTCACGTGTCAAAACAGACTTGATGTTACCTGTGTTTTAGGCTTTCCCCTTGGCGCCCACGTAGGTGCACCCACACATGTGAGGTACTGTTTTCATCGGGACACCTGTGGGAACGCGGGAAGGTATAACATTGGTTGTGTTCGTGTGGTTTTCATAACGTTTCGACCCATTTGCTGGTGCCCTTTGTCACACAACCCTTTCATTTCCCAAATGTGCCCTACATTTAGTCGCTGCTTTAGGCACCATACACTTTTGTAACCTGCACAAGTCACCTACCCTTGAAAATGTATGCCTGTGCTCTTTAAAAAAAAAGTATCCTTGCCGTTCCTCACCACATTGGTTTTCCTGATTTACTCATGCTAAGTGCGTCTGTTCAGGCCGTTAAGCATAAAACTCCTGTGTACCATGACTCAGTGTTTGGCTTGTGGTATTGCTTGTTTTGTAAAACACTTCAAAAAATGTGCCCTTTCCTAAGTGCAAGAGTGAGGGGAATGAAGCGGAGCATTGCTTTTCTCAAAATTCATAGAAGCCATTCCCGTACCAAGCCAACCATGTCCACCACATACATTTTTTTTCAGTCATTTTCCCGCTTTTCCCACAATCTATGGCATTTTCCCCTACCTAGTTGTTGCCCGACCTACGCAATTCACCCCTTCCTAAACTTGGAATTTTGTCTACTTTTCAGAAATATATGCCTTTCTGTCCTCCAATTCGGCTTTCCTACCCTTTTCTTCCATTCTGTCCATGCATGTCCAATTGGCAAAAATGGCCAAAATCGCCTACCTCTCACAAAACAGTTGATAACCACATCAAAATCATTTCTTTTCGTTTCAACACAAACTGTTCCTGAAAGCTAGGAAATTGGGGAATTCAGCACAGCAAAGCCTTTGTTCCTAGCTCTTACAAGGAAAAAACCACAGGCTTCTTTGTACATCATTTTATTCGCATTCTTTGAAAAAACACATTTTTGTCCTTTTTGGTTATTTACTCTAACCCCCCTACAGCAACCTAGGATTACGACCGCCTACATGTGGGAAAAAAAGGAGCCAAATTTGGCCGAGATATCTCATTTAACAAAAAAGTTACAAGGCATTGAATGGCCACATACCGAAATCACCAAAAAAGGCCTTGGCACTGGGGGGAAATACCTATGGCACTTAAAGGGTTAACGTATATGTTACAACAAACATGCTCATTGAATTTTTTAGGGCGGTGAGGGCAGATAAGGGTTTGGGGGTAGGCAATAGCTAAAAATAAGTGGGGGAGGGGGTTTGCGGTGGGTAATCCCCCACCCAAAAAAAAAAGAATGAGCATTTTTGTTAGAATGTACACATTAAAATGCCTGGGGATGAAATTGCATGTGATTAAATGACATAGAACCTGATGCTCTAAGGCTCTGGAGCCTCCTCCCCATAAACATCCAAATCACTCCCTTACTTTAACAGTTCAGGAAGGAGCTCAAGACCCTCCTCCTCAAGGAATGGCTCCTTTCCAACACCTACATCCACAAACCCTCAGCTCCCCACCCTGCCTGAGACTGGGTGATCTGCTCCCCAATGCCCTCCCCTGTTATTAGCTCCATGCTATCTGTTTCTCTGATTCCTTCACTGCGTTCTGCCCACTGTGATTGTAAAGCGATCCATTGCTTTCCCAAAGCTAGTTTCGTGCTCGGTAAATACCCATAATAATTACTATAATATGGCATTGCATTTAACCTTTTCAAAATAGGAATATTTATTGTTTCTAAGTAAATATTTGCAGAAAGTTTGTAAGCCCCTCTAGTGTGAATGGGCATTGCCCAAAAACATGTTCTATTGGATGGTGCCTATTTAGGAGGGTCTACACTCACGCTGTAGCTTTCTGTACCATAACCAAGGAGAAATATCAATTTGCATCTCAGTTTGCTCGTGTCCACAAGTACATTCCATCTACGAAATATCACCCAATTTTCCTCTGAATGAGATTATCAACACAACCCCAAGACACATGTTTCTGCATCTTTGGGTGTCATCAGTGATGTGTGTGTGGCAGAGAAAGCATTATGTCCACGTCTGGAATTCTGTTTCTAATTTAGAATTTTTACGTTTTCCAAAAGTGTAAAATTGCCTCTGGTGAGAATGAAAGTATATGCTATCCAGATTTGAGAATATCCCTGTCCACTGAACACCTTATTACTGGCTGAATATATTCAATAGATAAACTTAACGTCACAATTAATTATTTCAGATGAGAAATGTAATCATGTCAAAGGAAATAATTAGCAACTGTAGTCAATCATATTTAAGAAGAATCCAAGAAGAAATGTTTTGTGTAAATATGCATATATCTTTTAATTGTAGTCTGTATGCAAAAGTTGATGAATGAGCTAAACACATTTCGGAAATAACTTTCCCTTCATCACTAGCAGTGTATAATATCTGTTAAATAATGTAATAATTCACAACTGCTCTTCTGAACACCAGTGAAGAACTGCTCCCAAATCTCGACACTAACACGCCTTCTGTCCTCATTCGTCTTGACCTCTCCTCTGACTTTGACACATTAAACCACAGCATCCTGATTGCACGTCTGCATGACACCCTGGGAATCACAGGTCAGGCTCTGGTGTGGTTAACCTTCTTCCTTTCCGACCGCCCATCCCAGGTAGAACTTGGGTCCCTTCTCTCTACTATCACTCTTTCAACCTGTGGCGTTCCCCAGGGTTTTAACCTATCCCTCTGGTTCTTCAATGTCTACATGGCTGCCCTTGCACATGTGTTTGCCACTTTCATCTCTCTCTTCCAGTGTTATGCAGATGACATGCAACTCCCCTTCAGGCTACCCTCAGCCACCTCCTCTACCTCACTCATATCTGACTGTCTGTCCGCAATTCATTCATAGTGTGCTGCAAACGACCTCTGCCTCAATGCCAGTAAGACTGAGATCGTTCATATTGGGACTCCTGCTCCCACTTTCCCACTCTCACTCTGGCCAGCCTCCCTTGGCCCGGTTCCCGCACCTACCTGCGAGGTAAAAAAACCTTGGCGTCATCTTCGATCCCACTCTCTCCTTCTCCACTCACATTTCGGATAGCTATAAAAAGTCCAAATACCAGCTAAACCTCTTCAGAGGTACTCTTCCTTTTCTCACCTTCCCCCAGCCGCTCACTGTCTCCAGAGCCCTGGTTCTCTCAAGGCTGGACTCAAGGCTAGAGTACTGCAACAGCCTCTTTCTCAACCTCCCTGCCTCTGCTCTGCGCATTCTACAACTCATCCAGAACAGAACCGCGAGACATTTCCTTGGCCTCAAGCCCAGGCACTGCATCCTTCTGGCACTGAAATCCCTCCACTGGCTCCCCGTGGCTGCAAGGATCAAGTTCAAGACCCTCTGCATTGTCCACAAGGCTTTCTGGGGCCTGGCACCTACCTATCTGCAATATTGCCTACCTAAATACTGTCCTTCTCGAGCCCTCCGCTCATCTACCTCCAACCTTCTGCGAGTGAGCCAGTTCTCCATGCAGAGATTTGGAGGGAGATCTTTATCCTCTGCAGGGGCCTCCCTCTGGAATAGCCTCCCTGCTGCACTCCGTCTTGAGCCTGATCTCCTTAAGTTCCAGAAACTCCTTAAGACATTCCTCTTCCTTCTCTCTCCCTCTACCTTGCTAACCTTTCTCTCTGCTTTATCCCTCTCTCCCCCCTTTTTTTCCATGCAACCTGCTGAATGGCCGCCTGGTGTACCTCAGAATCTCACAGGTCCCTGGCACCCTCACCAATCCTCTCGCACTTGCCTCAGCGCCTTGCACTTGACTCATCATTACTGCACTTGGTCAATGACCCATGAGAGTGGCATCTCTCAGAACTTACCCTAGCTTCTGACTGACTGGGCGCACATGCTCCCCTCCACCAACCCCCCTGGCACCCCGCACCTGCCCCCCCCTCTCCTGCACCTGTTGGCGCACTTGCACGATCTGAATGCACCATGCCTTGAAGATCGTCTTATCTGTTTTACTCTTGTCTCCCCTCCTTACATGGTGGCGCCTCAATGCACTTGGAAAAACTGCAGAAACGTTGTCAGACCTATTCGCTGTTATCTACACCATTAATTGTATTATTTGCACTTATTCCATGCACCCACTCTGCCCGTGCAGACTTGTATGGTTCAGAAATTCAAGGGCTCTGAATGACTGTTGTTTGTTCACCTTGTTCCCTCCCTCCTTGAGCGCTTTGAAACACTTGCTTTGTGTGTAGATGCTTTACAAAGAAACAATACCATACCATACCATACCAATTTGAGCAGTGTCACTAGTTCATTTTCAAGAAAATTGTACTGTCACATCGTTTTTGCTACTAAAAGAGTAGGGAATGTTTACATTTGTTATGAGCACATCATATGAAACCACATCAAATAAATTGTTCTCAAAATCATCTGTATATTTGTAATTAGTACATGACTTTCAAAAACAATGGGCACATATAATTAGTAAGAATACAACTTAAAGATGACAATGAGATATGCATGTGGACAACTATATGAGAATGATTAACCTGAGGGGAAATTTAAAATTGTCCAATAGAGTGTTGAACGTAAAGTAAAATACCTGTTCACCTACTAAACAAGATCGCAGTCGCAGGGAATTATGCTGAAAAATCAAGAGAAAAATAAAAAAAAGTCAGCAATGAAACATAATTCATAAAACATCTATATTCTGAGGACTAACACAACAGTGAGAGATAAAGTTACGTAGTTAGATTGTCTTGATTAACTTGCCATATACGGGCAAAATGATATTGAATCTATAAATACACATTTTGACAATTTTGACTTCCTTAGTGAGTTTTACACCAGTAACACGCTGTTTCTCTGTGAATTTGCGACACGTCCAATGGTTGATCACCATTTACAAAATTAGGTAAGAGGACATACTTTTCATTATCAATTCCATCTATAATGAGGATTATTTAGAGGACGATTTTGAATACCTTACTTATTTTTATTTATAGATTTTGTGTAATTTTGCCTTTATGTTATAGATTCAGTATCTTTTTGCCTGTATGTGGCAAGTGAATCAAGACGATCTAACAAGGTAACTTCGTCTGTCTGTTGTGTTATTCCTCAGAATATATTTCTTTTATAAATTATTTTTCATCGCTGTATTCTTTTTTCTCTTGTTTTTGAGGCATGATTTCCTGCGATGAACGCTTGAATGCTGTGGGGATACATGGCCTGGGGTGTCCAGTCATATTTTCGAATACAATATTTTCGAAAGTCAAAATGTCGAAAATATTTATTCGAAAATAAAAATGTCGAATTACAAAAATGTCGAATTTTTTTTAAATTAATGTTTAAATAAATAATTAATAGTTTATTAAACATAATTTTTTTAAATAATTAAAGGTTTATCCATGGTGGGTGGGGGGGATGGGGAGGAGGGGGGGTTGGGGTAGGGGTTTGGGATGGTTTTTTTTAATAATTAATTATTTAATTAATGTTTTATTAAATATTTTTTTTAAAAACTTAAAGGTATATCCATGGGGGGTGTTGGGGGGGATGGGGAGGTGGGGGGGGGTTCGGGTAGGGGTTTGGGATGGGGGAGTTGGGGGGGACCCCCCCATAAAAAAAGTTAGTATTTGTGGCATTTTACATAGTTATTTTAACATTGGTTTTTCGATTTTTTTTTCGACATTTTATTTTCGAATTAATGACTTTTTCTATTATATGTATGTGTTTTCGACATTTTTGAATTCGACATTTTTGAATTCGACATTTTTGTTATTCGAAATTATGTTTTCGAAATTATGACTATAAACCTCTAAACAGTTCCCAATGGTTCCTCAGGGCTTTCCTCTATCTTGTTCAGCCTTTAGTTAATTCACAGCAGCAGTCATTTTGTTACATACACGTAGCATCTTATTAGTTGTCCCACTAATAAGAGACTACGGGCCTCATCACGAGTTGGGCAGTAACGCCGGCGCTAATAGCGCTGGCGCTATCTGCCCTACCGCCAAACTCACCGGCGCTACTAGCGCCGGATCACGGGTTTGGCGGAACTGGAAATCCCCATTCCCCATTGAGCCCATTCGCGAATGGACCATTCCCCATTGGGGAAATTTCACGCTCTTACCGCCAGCGGATTTCCCGCCGGCGGTATGAGCGTGAAATTTCGGCAGATTTCCCCCCAGCTAACAGCTGGGGGGAAATCAGCCGAAGCCATGATCTGGCGGACCCTTAAATGCGGCGGTAATAGCGCTACTGCCGCATTTAAGGATTACCGCCAAAACTCGTGATGAGGCCCGACGTGTCTAACAAAATGCCTACTGCTATGCCGGGGTACAAGAGTAAGTAGTGCATAAAGCACCTCCTCAGCCCCACACTACTATAACACAGCACTGATCCCAATCATAAAGGTGAAACAGGCACAGCCCAATATTTATAGACCCTCCTCCTCTTTTGGTAGCACAGGCTGGGGACAGGTTATATTCTTCAAGAGGGATATGAACTGATATAGTTGCAACACAAAATAACAATAGTATGGGGTTACCAAAGTAAAATAGTGTCCCACCAATGTGCTATAATAATAGGAGCTTTAATTAATTAAACTAATAAATATACATAACTAAATAAGAGACCAAAGACCTACTGATGGGCACACATGTTCACGCAAAATGTTTCAGCAGCAAATGTCATTGTTCAAGAAGGCGTTTCTAAAACACAAAGAAGGGAGTTTAAAGGTCAAGGTCATCTTTTAAGGCAGACCAGGGGGGACAAAGTCTTGTCAAAATACTTTTCGTTCCTGTCTTGGGTGATCGACAGCCTCAAGATGGGCTTCTGATCGCTTTCCTGCAGTCAAAGCGGCATTGAGGCGGTGGAGTCACATTGATCCAGTGGAGAGTCAGCATTGGCTTTGAGGCGGGGCTCCATGTGGTTCGAGTCAGTGTTTGAGATGGTGAGTTGAGTTGGCTTTCGAGTCGGGTTGAGATGATGCTTCTGTCTACATCTCTATGATAGAGAACTTTGAAAAAGACTGTATTTCTAAATGAGTTCCAGTGAATCCTTTTACTTCTGAAAGTCCAAAGATGCTGATGGTTCTAGAACTGCCTTTCAATTATGCACTTGGAAGGAGCTAGGCCTATCACAGCTGGGCCTCCTGCAGGATTACAGCGAGCAGAAATTTGTGTGGAAGAGGACCCACCTTGGGGGACTTGTTCCTGAAACTCTGGTGGGATCAACAATTGTATTTAATGCGCAGTCTAGTCAAATGATATCTGCAAAAATAATTTTTAATGTACAGGTCAGAGCAATTGTACAATCTCACTTTTAGGGATCCCAGGTATTGAGCACTTTGAGGTTTATTACTGGCCTTACTTTGTTAACAATATTTTAACCCCTCAAGTTCTAAGGATGTATGTCATGTCTTGGGTACTACATTAACAACGTAGGGGACTTGATATACTTTTCCTTTTTGCATTTAATGTTAAAGGTTTAAAGGGCCTAGTAGCTAAGAAGCCTTGCAGATACTGGAATAAGTGTTGAGATGAGTAACGAGGTATCAACAGGTGCTGACAAAGTCCCCTCAAGAGGGTTGAAGCATTACTCCCAACAGCACTATGTAGGACTGCACACAATTCTATGTATGGGGCGAAGTGAAAAGTCAAGAGAAATACTGCTAGTCTCCCTCCCCAGACTGTGGGAAAAACAAGAAATCAAGATGATGTAAGCTAGACAGATAAACCCCCATGAAGATCCAGGGACATCATTTAGGGGTTGCCAGGGGTCGCAACTGCTACGCCTGAGGTCTCCCTTGCTAACCCTGGAGAAAAAATAACTTACATTTTTTTTTATTTTTAAATGCAAGCTCCTGTGGCCAGCACCATGTGGCTCTTTGCTTCTGGAGTGGCTGACATCCTTGTTCAGACCTCTTAAAAAAAATAAACAGGGTTCCACAAGTCTAACACTTTCAGCAGTGACCCTAAATAACAAAGTATAGGAATTACAAATCATTTGTCTTTCTGGAATAAGGTACAATAATTTCTAGACTCATTAAAGGTTGATTTCAGGAACACTTCAGGAGTTTAGTCACTGATTTAGTCTGTTCTTAAACACTTCAACTCAACCTTTCATTCTTCTGAGGTCAATAAATGAGTACCAACACAGGTTGGGTGATATTGTATGTATATTTGTTCTATAGAAAGCGCTTAAGCGTAAGTGCTATATAATAAGACATCAATATCATTTGGCCATGGATGTCTGCTTGCACTCACAGTAATTGCCTCTTCCTGTTTTGTCAAGTGGTGAAAGGTCGTGTTCCATCACTTTCCGTGATATCACTTAGGGGTTGGGTCAAATGAGACATCACTTCCTGTGATGTCATCAGAGGTCAAGAGTCGTGTGATGTCACTTCCGCTACCCCTGACATTTTGGTGAAATGACGTCCCTGTGACGTGAAATGGGGAGAAGGTGCAAGTGGATCTAGGTCACCTGGCCTAAGCCCCGCACACCTCGTGCCTTCCTGTTTGCCGCTCTTTTTCCTTACTTAAGGAGCCCTCCAGCCTCTTTTCCTTTGCAGATGGGGAGCAGGTGCAAGTGGATCTAGGTCACCTGGCCTAAGCCCCACCCACCTGGTGCCTTCCTGTTTGCCGCTCTTTTTCACCACTTAGCAAGCCCTTCCCACCTGGTGCCTTCCTGTTTGCCACTCTTTTTCACCACTTAGCAAGCCCTGCCCACCTGGTGCCTTCCTGTTTGCCGCTCTTTTTCACCACTTAGCAAGCCCCGCCCACCTGGTGCCTTCCTGTTTGCCGCTCTTTTTCACCACTTAGCAAGCCCCGCCCACCTGGTGCCTTCCTGTTTGCCGCTCTTTTTCACCACTTAGCAAGCCCCGCCCACCTGGTGCCTTCCTGTTTGCCGCTCTTTTTCACCACTTAGCAAGCATCACGCAAAATCAGTTCCAGAACACACAGGTCGGAAGCTCAAGATCCAAAAGCAGATGGTACATAACGAAATCCAGAAACAGGCATGGTCAAGAGTTCCAACCACACGGAACACTGGTTGAGAAGCAGCATTAAATAGTACAGAGATGTTTTATTCGCTAGACAGTGTCATGGGAAAACAACCACAGACTCTTCTAGTGGATTGGTGAACGTCTTTAAAAAGCAGTCAGCAAAGCCAGCATACAAAGGACAACAGCAACCCAAAGACAAATGAGACTCGGCACAGCAACCTCCTTATCCCCCACTTCCCTGAAGGCACAAACCTATACAGGAGAACACACATGCATTTCAATGGAAATGGTGGTTTCAGACATAGCGTGATGTCATCAACCAACAATGTTCCAAGTTAATGTTCACTGTCTCAGCATACACGTTTTAGGCAGAGGATATATTCTCAGTCTGACGAAGGAATAATCAGTACGGGATACATTTAGTGATACATTTCTACTCTTGCTGTGCAAGCTGCTTCTATCTCTCTCACACGGTTTGGGGCGTCTGATCACCATAACAAGGCAGCACGTGTTTAAGGAGTTCATTACAAATTTCAAAACCCAGTTTATTTCCCCCACCATAGTAACGACTTGTGCCTCTGCCATTGGCACGCTATGCACAGGTCGCTGTGACGCACGAGTGCGCCCAGGGCATTAGGTAATGTAGTTCCTCCTCCGACTGGCTTAGTCGGAGACGTCACTGTGCCGTGGTGGGCCCCTGAACCCTGGTTCCACCTTGGGTGCTCACGCCATATCCTGACAAGATAGAACCAGAGAATGCTAGCTAGGAGGTATGGTAGGGACCCAGGTGGAAATTTAGAAGGCTATCAGCACACATAAAATGACTTGCTGAGTGTAGAATAGACCTAGGTTGGGGGCTAATCAGTTCTACCCTGCATTACAATCTAGAGGGGCAATACCTACATTCTACATGCTTTGCTAAGCATCAATCACCCGAAGGGAAGGGGGTATAAAGACTTGCCCAAGTAGCTGCATGAGGTTGTAGCCTCATACCTGTGGGACCAAAACACCTTCACCAGAGCTCAGCAGCTTCAGGAAAAGCCAGGACCATTGCCACAGTCTGGACAATGATCCCCACCCTCCATGATAAGACAACAAAAATGTGAAAGAAGTGTGCAGTGACTCTCCACTCCATGAGACCGAGAATTGGCCCAACACTGTCCTGGGGACCTTTTTGATTTCAAAAGTAAGGATGGACTTTGGCCCTCCGGTCCTTTAGATTATAAACCATATCACTGACTTTGTGTTTCTCTCTCCACATACCTTGCCCTTTTTTGCTTAGGAATGTTTCTTTTACAACTACCCATACGCTGTAGAGCGTCGTCCAACCCTTCCTTAAGAAACTGAAAAAGCCTTCAGCCTCACTGTGAGATCTTTGATCCAGGGGAGGCCCACCTTACCCTGATAAGGAGATTTTGGGGGGCAGGGCTCATTATACTCATTCAGGTGATAAGCAACTGTGGGGAAAGCCCAATGACGAGCTAGCCTTGTTTTTTTTTACTTTCTTTTTTGCTTCGCCACCCTGACTCATGAAATAAATCTTTTGAAGAACTTTTTAAACCTGGGTGTACGTGCTCTGTTTCGGCATAATCGTGAAATAACCTTTGAGTCTGTTCGATATATAAAGATTTTGTGTAATTTGTTTTTAACATTTTGTGATTTTGTTTATAATCAGATGCAGCACACCCCTGCAAGGTTTTAATGTTGCTTGCTTGTCTACACAGTTGGGTCCACTTCAGGTGAGGGCCAGAAGCCTACCTGCCTGAATAGATTTTGCACACATAACATTTATGTTTGAGGTTATAGAAAGTTTTTCCCAGCCGTTTTGGCATATAGAAGAGTCAGCTGTCCCTTGACCACCCGAATGCAGTTCACAATTGCACCTTGAGCATTTGATCTTCTGAAGGTTTATGTAATCTGTTTTGTTCAATGACCAACCAGCCTTTCCTTGGAAAGCATTCCATGTCATGGGGCCTCATTACATGTTTGCCAGTATCGGTGGGATACCGGCAAACTGTAATACCATTTCTGCCACTTGGCCTGCTGGATTTACCAGAGCTTGGAGGTAAATCCATCACCCTACTGGCAAATTTGGAGTGTGCGGGTGCAGTAACGGGCCAGTATGCGGTAATATCAGCATGTTATTACCGCACTGGCATACTCATAATGAGGCCCCATGGTCTCACTGGTGTCAGATGGGCAATTCTCCTAAAAAACAAAGCTCAATACAGTCTGTCATGTCCTTAGTAATTACTGAATCTTTAAATCAATAAGTCAGGAAAGGACCACATACCTTGTAGAATTTGTTTAGGTCGTATGTCACCATCTACACCCACAACGGAATGGCCTGATATTGTTATGGAGCCAATGTTGGCTTCTTTGCTCATACCAGTGGGCAGTCTGATGTATATGTGGTTAGCATGGGTGATGTATGTTAGAGAAAGAAATTGTAAGATTTGGAGGGGTTCTTGTGTTTCTCAATGTCACATAGGCGGCAAACTGCTTTTGGGTTTTTGGATGTGTCTTTGGTAAATTGGGTTCTCAACAACGATCTATCTAATACTGGGTCCTCAATTAAGTTAAGTCTCCCATGAGTATAATGTTGTTGAAGCAAAGCTTGCAAGAATGCTCACACTGTGGCGCAGCAGTTAAGACTGCTTGGGGTTTTGGGCCTACATTGTGGCTGCAGTGAGCAATCTGCCTAAAGAGTGACACTTAAGAAGTTGGCATAGCCCCTTTTCTACTGTTTTTTGTGTCCACCACCTCGAAGGAGGATCTTGTGAAAAACAGACAATACTCAATAGGTCTTAGATTTAGCAGTCATGTGTTAACCCTGTGTGAATGTTTTGTTGCAAAGCCTATGTGGGTCCCCCAGTAGAGGCGTTTCTTGTAGAAATGTCTCTCCTAGTTTAACAGATCCCATATTTGTATCTCTTCATCAGGGAATGAAGCCTTCATAGGGTAGCTTAAAGGGGTGCAGGGTGCAATAGATCGACCTCAATACCTAAAGGAGGTTTGTTTCCCCTGAGAGTTATGTAAAGCAGTCATAGCAATAATGAAATCAGATGAACCTCAGACTTGCTCTATCATCTAAAGCCCTGGCCTCTGCAGCTGGGGCCAAGAATGTCCAATGGGAGTCACCAGGGAAGGAAGGTGCTACTCTGACTTCCCATTTTGCTACCACTGAGATTGCCCTTGTAACTTGTTTTTCAGAGATTGCACCCGCAGTACTAAGGACTGAAAGCAAATATGTCTCTTTCAAGCAGGGGCGAAAACCATAAGAAGTAAGAGCTCTGGGCACATTAGTGTTGACTGCACATGTGCCCTGTTGTCAGCTACTTGGGGAAAAAAGGGCCTGTTGTTGTGTTCTACCTCCCAGGCTACAGTACCCTACCAAAATCAAAAGAGGACTATCCTTTTCTGGCAGCATACGTTAAGGGAAACTGGGGAAAGGGTGAAAGGCAAGTAATGAAGTGTTTATAACAGGAACACTGTAACCATACTTATGTACATGAGGGAGGACATTCTCAAAGCTGTCGACTATAACCAAGATTGCATGCTGATTCTGCATGATGTCTCTTCAGCATATGATGCTAAAGGTCATAACATTCTCATTGAATGCCTACAAAATACTATGGGTATAAGAGGGAAGGACCCAAATTGGGTCCAATTCTACCACAAAAACTATTTGCCCAAGGTGTGGCTTGGTCCCTTCCAGTGAGTGGACAGTGGCCTGCCCTTTTACCTACAGGGCCCCTCATTGATCTGTCATCCCTCCCTGGTTAACAGCAACAATGTACCTGATGCTTTAATTGGGATCTCACAATGGCAACCAACTCCTGTTCAACATGCCTAAAAATAAACCAAAATGGACCTTTCCTCAATGTGTGTCACCCATTGAAACGGAAGACTGGCAACTCCAAGCCTAAATGTGGAAAAAAAGAAATTCAATTTTTTTAGGTGGGTGACTCTCCAGCTAAGATCTTGTCACTGCCAAATAGCTCAGTTTGTTGCTACTGCGCTTTAAAAAAAAATTCATGTATATACAGGAGGAACAATACTCTTTTGAGCACAAAAGACCATACAATAGAGAAGAAATCCGATTTGACGGGAAGCAGTGAGGTTCTACCAATGGGATGAGTTTGAGGGACATTCTGACTAGGTTGTGGAAGGGAGTAAATGGAACAGTCGCTGGGGACAATACATAAGTAGACATGCATAGATTAAGGACAATGAACATTAGACATTTTTAAGTGCAGGTAGGCGGTATGGCCAGCTGTGCTCGGGATGTGACTATATTGGGGGAAGTGCTAGAGTGGAGGCAGAGCAAGTGAGGGATAGAGGCAAGTTAGAGGCGCGGGAAACATTTTAGCTACCTGGCAGACGAGAGGCAAGTTAAGAGGGTAACTCTGCGGCGTGGAGGTAACATTTTCGTTTGGTTTTAAACAAATCCATGTGGACTGTTTCTCGGGTGTCTGCAATAGAATTCCATGCAAGTTGAGCAAGAAGAGAAAAAGAGCAGAGGTGAGAGGAAGCAAAGGGAGGGTGAGGAGCCACAAAGAAGGCAGAGCAGAGATTACGAGAAGGTATGTAGTGTTGGATAGAGGAGGCCTTAACATGGATAGATAGAACCAGAAGAAGACATTTAGATTTGGCCCTGTTTTGCATCGTCAGCTATCCAGCCTGGTGGCAGTATGAGGAAGTAGGTGTGAAGTGAGGGAGTTAAAGAGAGACCTGTTGGTGAAGTTAATGATCCTGTCAAAAGGACAGAAAGCATAGTTGGGGAGTCCAAAGACTATGCTGGCGCAATAATCCTGTTTATAGAAGAGAAGAGCGTTTAAGAGATGCTTGGTGGTGTTGAAAGGAAGGAGGTGCCTGATTTTCCTAATATTTAAGAGGTTGAGGTGAGCTGCTGTTCCACTTTTGGAGATGTAAGTAGAAAAGTTCATAGATGATGCTGAGGTTTCTAGCAGAAGAAGAGTAGGGGAGACTGTCAGGTGGGGATTGGATAGGAGAATTTTTGGCAGGGAAGAAGAGCAAACCTGTTTGGTAGAGTTTAACATCAGAGAGGTTGAAGCCATCCAATATTTAATGGCAGATAGACAGTTTGAAATGTTGATATAGAGATCAGAGGAAATTTCAGGACAAGAGAAGATGATTTGGGTGTCATCCACGAAGAGTTGGTACGAGAACCCAAAGGAGGAGATTACTGCCCCAAGAGCAGAGGTGTAGAGTGTAAAGAGGAGCAGGCCCAAGCCAGAGCCTTGTGGAACACCAACAGTTAGAGGAGTGAGTTGAGAGGTGTTGTTGCTCCTGGAGACAGAGAATTGGCAAAGTGCAAGGTAGGATTCAATCCTGGGAAGGGCTTGATTGCGAATCCCAAGAAGAAAGAGAGTCTTAGGAGATCAGAGTGACCAAAAGTGTCAAAGGCAGCAGAAAGGTCAAGGAGAATTAGGATAGAGGATAAGTGGGAGTGCTTATCAGAGGCAATGAAGTTGGACACATTCATGAGAGCAGTTTCTGTGGATTGACAGGAGCGGAATCCTGCTCATAGGAGGTGTGGAAGGTTCCAGGTGTCTAAGAAATTGGTAAGACAGTTGAACACAACACTTTCAAGCACTTTATAGTAGTACGGAACGAGAGACAAAGGGCACAAGTTAGCAGGTAGGTTTGTGTCACTGCGAACCACAGTTACAGCTGTGAACAAAGCTGACAAGGTAGGTGTAATATTTCATTCTCAACCCTCTGTGAAACTGACAATAAATATGGTGACCTGTGATGCACATTACCATATTAAGTTACTGAACAAGCTTCTTCCACTGTTGAATACAGGACATGAAATCGTGCTGATTTAGGCTCTGACCATCACCAAATAAGACTATTGCCAAAGCCCTTAACTAGACCTCCCCAAAACATCCATCAACAAGCTCAACTTGCCATTGATAAATCAGCCAGGCTTATTTATATATCACACCTGGAGACTATATCACGCCAGCACTGCAAAAACTGAACTGGCTGCCAAGGGAACACAGAATCATTGTAGTGTTACGCTCACCTGGTCTCTGCGGGGACGTTGGGGCACGGTTGCAGCCCTCCCAGGAACTAGAACCCCCCTGTCTGCTTTCTCCCGCTGCAAATAGGCTGTGGGCTGCTGCGATGAATTGGAACACTGCTCCTGCGTAGATATGAGAGGACGTAAGTTTGCTGACCTGTGAGTGAAGGTTTAGGTTGAGATGATCTAAAAAAAAATGGTTGAAATGACCAAAAGTTCGAAAAATGCTGCCACCGAAGGATCGAACACCAAAAGTTCGATCCTTTGGTGGTAGCATTTAATAAAAACAGGGGCTGCAGGGGTGTCCCCCGCGTTGCCCCGCTCACTATACTTTATGGTATAGTGAGCGGGGGCTGCGGGGACACCCCTGCAGCCGTCCGTGTAAAAAAACAAAAAAAAACAAACGGGGGCTGCAGGGGTGTCCCCCGCATTGCCCCGCTCACTATACTTCATGGTATAGTGAGCAGGGGCTGTGGGGGACACCCCCACAGCCGTCCGTGTTAAAAAGAAATGAAAAAAAAAAGAAACAGGGACTGCGGGGGTGTCCCCCGCATTCCCCCGCTCACTATACTTTATGGTATAGTGAGCAGGGGCTGCGGGGGACAACCCTCCAGCCGTCCGTGTATAAAAAAAAAAAAAAAAAAAGGGACCCTGCAGCGCCGGTTCCCAATCACGGAAGTGAAAGGGAACTGGTGCTGCAGGAACCAGCGTGAAGAAGAAGGTAAGTGGGGTTTGTTTATGTTGGTGGTGTGGGTGGGGGTGTGCTGAGGGTGTGGATGGGGGGGCGGGGATGGGGGTGTTATGGGTATGTTGTGTGTGTGTGTGTTTGAGAATGTGTGTTTTTCAGAATTATCGGGTCTGAAATGACCGAAAACAAAGTGTTCGAACTTTTGGTCATTCAAACACTTTGTTTTCGGTCATTTCATTTTCGATAATTTGACATTCGGTCAAATCACTTGGATTCTGAGTGAATTCCCTCTCAACCCCTTCTTCCCATAGCGTGGTTTCCGTGAGCATGCCTCCACCTATTAAGGCTCATCTGTAGATTTTTAATGGTGAGCTCTCTGTCCTGCTACTTCTGGCAGGAGCGCATTTAGGATGAGGACCGAGTTCTGTCACTGGTCCTTCATACGTGGTGTCCAGTCCAGCTGCGACTATTCCATGCCTTTCTGGTAAGTGTCTTTCAGTTTTCTCTTTGTCTTGAAGTATTTGTATTGTCTTTCTCACAGCCTGTTGTCAGCTCTGTAATAATGTCTATCTTTCTCCCAAATAGGCGTGATTGCGGCCCAGCAGAGCTACAGAGCACGAGGTGGCTCCAGATGAGGAGTGGAGTATTCCGCAGCGGTCCAGCAGCAGGTAAGTGAGCTTTTAAGGATAAGTACAAAGAATTTTGCAAGCACGACCTCAAACTGAAAGTTCGTAATGTCTAACCTTGCCTTTTGTCCTTTTACAGGGTCCGCCTTTGTGGATGAAGAAGATGTCGTGCTGCGGTGACCAGAGCTGAAGTCCTGCGTAACGGAGGTTGAAGAAGATGTGCTGCGGTGCCCAGAGCTGAAGTCCTGCGTGCCGGAGGATGAAGAAGATGTCGTGCTGCAGCGCCCAGAGCTGCTTTATCCCAGGCGGCGGTGAGTGTTACGCTGCATGCGCCTTGGGGTTGGGTTGGCTTTTATAGCTGAGCTCTTAAGGACACTCCCGCTAGCTCTGTTCTGCTTGCCCCACCCTGCCACTCCTTGAAGTTGCATGTGCAGCTTATAGATGGAAAGTTGCACGTGCAGCTCAAGATGGAAAGCCACACCCAGACTGACTGCACACACGTGGAAAGTTCCTGAAAAGCACTCCTACCCATAATAAAGAGTCTTGCTTATGTTTCCCCATGACCTGGCGCCAAAGGCACCAGCACTGAGTCCAACCAGGCCCCCTGTGTATTAACGTCCCAAAGGGACGTGCGTGACCCATGGTACCCCTTGCTCCCACAACCTGATGGTGCAGCTCGTTTGATCCTGGGCAAGTGGCCATGACAAGTAACTAACCTTTTTGAAGCTATAACAGCTTTACATATTTCTCAATGGAGACAAAACTCCACATACTGTGCCACTGTTCTAAATGGCACCATTCGGCATACAGCGGCTGTTAAATATTGTTCCAGAGAATGAGCCCAGGGTTTCAGAAATGTGTTCCTGATCCTAGTGTTGCTGATACTATGATTTGCTTTTGTAGGCTAGCGTTCATCTTGATTGTGTTGCCTACGGAGGTGGCGCTACAGAGCAGAGCAAGATGGCCATGTCTCTTTGAGCTCTGCCCGACCAGGGACAATCATCCCAAGATCCTGCGTTATCCTGCTTAGTATCCGGTGCTGACTGACAATCTGGACCCGTGAACCCATTGTGGCCAACACTGGGAAAAATCACTGGCCGGCACGTCCCCTAAATACTCCTACCTGAAGAAGTCCCCGACGGTCTGGTAACAGAGATAGTGGAACTGCGAGTGGTTTAGGACAGTGTACCCAGGGGTCACCTGTGACGGCTTGCGTGAAGGCAGACGGCAGCGCATATATTTTGCTGCAGCGATTGATGGGGCAGAGAACGCCCAAACAATGCATCCGACATCCGGCAAAACATTATTGCCTCTGGTAACAGCGAGGACAGCACAGAGGTCCCCACCTTGGAAGCTCGGGTTCTCAGCATTGACACATATGTAAAAGCTCTCCTGGGGAAGGAGTATCCCACCGATACCAGTGAACTTGAAGCTGTGTGGAACGGAGCGTGCACTTGGATTAGGTGGTCGGGCTGGTGCCAGGATTGTAGCTCCTGTCTCTGGGTTCTACCCCAGGGCTCTGTGAGCGACCAAGAACAAAGGTGAGGACATTTGGTGGCAGACCGACGGGACTGTGACAGTAGTGCCGGGACTGGTGGCAGAGGCCCCCTGTGTCTTATGTGCGGTGTGGAACTGATATTGTTGGTGATCGAGCTTGTTAAGACTGGAGGGTAGCTGTACTTCTGTCCTCTATATGGCAGAGTAGAGGCACAGAGCAACCCAGCCAAGGTTCTCTATATGGTAGCTATGGACGAGCAGCCAAGGCTTAAGCTCTCAGGAGGTCATTCAGGCTGGTTCATAAGTAAAGTGAGTCCCCAAGCCCCCATAAAGGAATGTCCACGCACTATGTTATGTGCTAACACAGTTCTTTATACAAAGATAAGGTTCAGAGATATATATACACAATTCAATAACACACTTGGTACTCTGGTAATTCTATAATGGCAGATCTATACAATGCTATGTGGTACCACACTTTTAGATTCCTTTAAAATGCATCAACTGCTGACAGATATATAATAGAGCATACAAATCTTTCAGTAAGGTGTATCAACATAGACAGTGAGGAAGGAAGGCAGGTTAAAGTTAAACAATGGCATAATGCTTTCTTTGGATATAGATGCATAATCCTGAATTAGGATCCCCCACCTGGGCAAACTGTAATGAAAGAATTAACAAGCCAAGTCCATAAATGCTTAATAAATGCTTGGCTAAAAAGTTCAACTACCCCAATGTACCTGAAGTGGAAGAGTTTCTTCAACGGTTTGTCGACGGTATCCTTCGAGGGTGGACTCCCTTTCAAACAGGAGCCACAGAGGTTTGAGAACCTCGAAGAAAAGTTGAACACTTGCAGTGATGCTGCAGCTTTGACATTTGCGGTGCTCTTCGACGTTCAATCGTGGAAGTCCTGGGAAGATGAGGCGTGCGGTAAACCTCGATACAAAGTGTTCGGTGCCGTAAATAAGACTTGGTAATGGATGTAGGCCCGGCAGCGGGCATCGGGTGTTGGGAGTCGGTTTCGGCGGTCCTGTGGCCTATCGGTGCTGCAGCCACAGCACGTACCTCAGTATAGCATTCGGCGATCAGGGCTCAACCATGGGCTGGACCTCAGATTTTCACTCCGTCAGTGTCCTCGGGACGTTTTTGTCTGCTTCTGGCAGTGGGAACCCCACCAGCGGACTTTCCTCGGTAGCCGGCGACCTCGACTTTCTCTGCGGGACAAAGTGGTCGAGAGTGATGGTAAGGGAGCCCTCTGTCAAATGTTCTTAGGTGAGTGGAGCTTTCTCGACTCGGGGCGTCAAGCAGCACAGTGTCAACATGTCCCCGCTTCTGGGTGAAACGATTCAACTTGGCTTCCAGCGGTCACGGAAATCTTCTGAACCCCAGTTGACGTCAATGGACTTCGATGGCCTCGATGTCGAGGTGCTCTCTTCAGGATTCTCTGCGGACCCCTTCTCCGGACGTCAGACTGGCTTCCAGGGTGCCTCGATGAAGAACAGCAGTTTTTGCACGATGGTCCCTCGTAGCTCAGGGAGAGGTCTCCTAGCCAGGTCCTCTCTTGGATCAGTCCTCGACAGACTGAACAACTTTTAGATGACATTGAAGAAAATGCAGCAGCAATCATCTTTTTCCAGCTGGGCTTCAAGGGTTAGCTTCAAGTTTCAACTTCAGCTTCTGAACAAATTGGTAAGTGAGAGGTCCCCAGATATACACATCTGCCCCTCATTCACTCTAGCTGAGCCAGTCTCAGTCAGCCAATCACATAGAAGGGCATTCATGCAGGCAGGCAGCCAAACAGGCTCACAGGCATTCAGGCCATTCACTTCCACCCAGCCACCCATAACAAGGATGGCGGATTGGGGATAGCTTCCAGCCTTTCAGCACATCACACTGCAATCATGTCAGTTACAGGCAGGGCTGTCTCATTCATTGTGTCACACACAGAAACCAGACACCCGTAACATAAAATGCATATTAGTCACACACTCTATTCACACAGGTCCCATCTCAGGGGTGTACCCACAGCATACAATCACTGGGAAGGCTCCAGCCAGTCTGGACTGGACTTCCCCACAATACCATATATGGTTCTTCCACCCAACAGCCCATCAGGGGAAGACACAGAGTCAGCGATTCCCAGGACTTTGGGAAAAGCAAGGTAACCGGCAATAGAAACCAAGAGGCCATCTTGCCTTCTATCAGGAATCCACTGATTCCTATGGCAGGGCCTCGGTATCCCAAAATGGAGGATGCTCAGAGCACCTGTCGCATCAGCATGAAGCCATCACCAGCCTGCTCTGTGGGCAACACACACGTGCCCAAAAAAATACACTAGGGGTACAGGGTTGTACCCCCACCCATAGGTGCCATAAAGGTATTCCAAGGGTCTATGTTCGCCACAACCAAAAAGAGGAAGAGCTGCACTGCCAGGGGTCCCAACTGGACTCCTATGCAGAAAACAACACAGAACACACATGATAAGGGAGTACAGAACAAGGACATGGAGGCCCTGTCGCTCCAATGCATTTCCAGCATCACAGAGCTGAGTGCCTTTGGGGCCTACATTTGCATGCCACAGGCACCAAGGGGGAAAGGCAAACGTTGACCATTGTACAGGCCCCTGGCCCTGGGATAATACGAGACAGCGCAGAAGGTTCCCAACAGGAGCGGCAGTGAGCAGAGGCCAAGCACACCACTGCATAATTGGTGGCATATGTGAGGAGAGGGACACTGGCCCCAGCTGTAATCTGTAAGGCCGGGGCCCCCATCAGGGAATTGTATTTGGAGCGGCTCTTCTCTGACATCCTGAAGGTTAGGGGACTGTCGATGTGGTTTACATTCAAGAGAGCAAAAGGATCCTGGGAGGAAAATACCTAATATGGGCCCCACCGAGAGCCATTGTGGCAAAACTGCTGAACTACAGAGATCATAACACGATCCTCCAATAAGCACGTCGAAGCTCGGTCTACAAGGTGGGCGGTAAGCGCATATTGATTTTCCCAGACTTTCGCCAAGTGGTTCAAAAACAGCATCAATCATATGACTCAGTGCGGAGAAGACTCAGAGATCAGGGGCTGAAGTATAAGATGTTCTTTCTGGCTAAACTAAGAGTGGTTGCTAACGTACGCTTGCACTTCTTCCAGCGCCCGGGGGAGGTATGGAAATGGCTGGACTCGGTGTATGGAGAAAATACTGGAGACAATACTGGACCTCAGCATGGAAGGGGCAGTGAGGTGAAGCGATGCCTCTCACCGCATGGAGAGCCCACCGGAAATTAGTGATTTGAGGCCCTAAAACACTGGTTGGGGGCGGAAGCTAACAGCAAGGAAAGAGAGAGCAGAGGGCTTACGGAGGTGGAAAACAATGGATGAGGTTGGCAGTGGTTCTGTCTTTCTTGTCTCTCAGTGACTACATGATGTTTATTGCAAATATAGGGGCGCAGGACGTTTTATGAAGGGGATATATGGGTCTGGGAAGAATGATCCTGTATTGTGAAGATGGGGAAGTGCCGAGGAGAGGGGTGAAAATATTTCGCACTCAGCTTTTCGGGCAGGGTGGATCGGGCACAGGGGATGATTGAACAGGATGGGTAGGAGCAGCCAATCTCCGTGTTCTACCTTCACCTTTGTCACTGGTTGAGGTGGTCTCGGGCGGAGGGAAATGAGAGGGGGGTGTTCAATGTTGGGGGAGGTGGGGAGGTGATAGGGGAGGATAACTGGGGATGGGTAGTTGTTCATTTCTGGTTCACTTGTCAACTTTTGGACTTTTTTCTTGGTGCTAGATCTGCAGGGGTTGAGTACTATTGTTCGTATATGGGGTAAATGGCCACGCTGAGGATACTCAGCTGGAACGTGCAAAGGTTGAACAATATTGTTAAGTGGAGTAAAGTTCACTCATATCTTAGCAGACATAACATTGACGTGGCTATACTACAGGAGACTCATCTGGATAGGCATGTCTGCAGAGGATTCAAGCACGGTGGAAGGGGTGATGGTTGGAACTGCCTTCTCCACATATGAGAGTTGGGTGCTTATATGGGCTAGAGATGATGTGTTGCTAAAGGTCTCACAGACAATGATGGATGAAGAAGAGAGATCAATGGGCATTGCGGGCAAGCGGATGAGGACTCCAGTGTTTCTGTTTGGAACCTATGCCCCTAATGTAGCTCAGGCTGAATTCTTTTACAAAATGCAGAACATATTGATATGCCAGAGACATGTTGGGACCCTCTGAATTGAGGGTCTTCAATTGTGTACTGTATTGTACGCCAGATGTGGCTAGCAACACAGTCAGACAGACGGGCGATGTGACAAAAGCTCTGGCACAGGTGGTGGGGGACCTATGTCTTAAGATGAGTGTAGTTATTCTTACTACTCTGCAGTTCACAGCTCCTACTCGCACATTGATTACGTGTTCGTGGGTGAAGAGAAGCTGGGCTGGGTATCATGCGTGGAATATCTGGATAGGTCGATGTCAGATTACTCACCCCTTTTAACGGAATTGGCAACGAGAGACATTTTTCCCCTCATTCCTAAGTGGACAATCGGATGTTAGATGATGTGGGGTTTTGCTCCTCTCTGGGAGATGGTATATGTCAGTTCCTGGCAGATAACTGGTGCACCACTTCACGCAGATCTACTGAGTGAGTAGCGCTGAAGGTGTTTATTAGAGGAATATGCATCTCCACAAGTGTCAGGGTTTACAGGATGTTTAGCCGGGAAGTTAACTCTCTTGAACGGAAGGCGGCTAGGCTTGACCATGAAGTGGTAAGATGGGTGGTACAGACCAGCCAGCTTGGAGAAGAAAAAGGGGAGCTGCATGATGCACCAGAGATATTAAACACACATAAATCTGCAGGGTATGTGACACGGCAACGCTCAGTAGGAGATAGGAAGGAAGCTGGGCAGAGGTGATGTGAGGGGATATGCAGTCCGGTAGGTTTTATGCTGCTCTATATAAAGAAGGGTTTGATGATCACCTAGCGGCCAAATGGCCGGAGGAGGCAAATGTGATGGGACTGGAGGACCAGCAACTGGAACAGTTACGGGTGGAGGTAGATGAGCAAGAGGTGCAGAGAGCAATTAGTAGCCTTGCTAGGGGTAAGACATCAGAGATTGATGGTTTATCGGTGGAAGTATATAGGGAATATGTTGATATACTGGCACCTAGGTTACTTGATGTTTTTCTAGAGGCTAGGGAGAGTGGGGGGTTTCATGAATGTTGGAAGAACTGGTAATAACTCTGCCCAAGGAGGGAAGGGATCCTTGGAGTGTGAGTCCTATCAGCCTTTGTCCATGATCAACGTAGATGTTAAAATGATATGTAAAGTATTGGTGGGCCATTTGGCTCCATTAATGAGGGGTCTGGTTCACTCCGATCAAACAGGTTTTATTGCGGGCAGATCCACAATGAACAATTTAAGATGACTACTTCAGATTCTGGATAAGCATAGAGACACAGAGGAGAGGTCCGTGGTGGTCAGTCCGGACTCTTACAAAGCGTTCAACTCTGTCTCCTGGAAATTCCAATGTATGGTCGTAGAGAAAATGGGACTGGGCATCCGCTTTATTGAGTGGGTGAAACTGCTATATGGAGGCTCGATTTCCAGGGTGCAGGTTAATGGGGTGATCTTTACTCCTTGGCGGGTGCAAAGGGGGACACGACAGGGGGTGGTGTCCACTGTCTCCATCGATCTTTGCGTTGGTCATATAACCACTGGGTCAGGTGTATCAGCACAGACATGGGAATACAGGTTTGTGAATGGGGGGCACTAAACACTGCATCTCCCTGTATGCAGACGATGTGCTATTATACCTACAGGAACCTGAGATGAATCTTCGGCATCCATGAACACTGGCTTTCTTCACCACTAATCCTGACAGTTCACCAAACTCTTCAACAAATTTGCCATTTATGCACTACCCGCCGCAATCGTGCACTTGACACATTTCAGGATGAGAACGCTGAGCGCAGGATTCAAACACATGGGGATAATGGTGAGCACTGTCTTGATGTGGATGCATAGCCAGAACGTGGGGAAGTTAATTAAGGCATTTGAGAAACGTACCAAATTTTGGATTAAGTTTCCCATTTCCTTGATGGTACAGCTAGACTTGGTAAAAATAATCATGTTGCCCAGACTACTATATGTCTTCCAGGTAATGCTGATGGTCCTAAAAGCTGAGTGTTTTCAGAGCGAATTACTGGGCCTCGACTCTGCAACATATGGTGGAATGGTTTGTCCAGCCACATCGGGATTGCAATACGGATTGGATTATGTATGAATCGCAGCCGTGCCAAGTCTTGGAACTGTTAGGTGGATGGGAGAGGGAACTTTGAGGTCTGCTTTCACCAGTGAGTACAATTGTTCGGGTATGGTGGAAGCTCACTTCAGAGGTGGGACAGAAATGTCCCTTCTTACCGGTTGTTCCTCTGTGTGTAGTAGATTGGGACAGGGGTTGGGTGGGAAAAAAGGCCTGGGGTTGGGACAACTGGTGAGGGTGGATCATTGAGGATCTCTATGTGTATGACAGCGCGATTATATTTGCGCAGTTGGAGGTTGCCCATCCCTCGTGCGCATTAATTTCTTAGTTTGCCAGGTTAATGGCTGGAGTGCGAGAGGCCTGGGTTGGTTTCCCTGCAAAGCCACATGTCCATGGTATGAACAAACCCCTCTCGCGATTGGGGGAGGGGGAGATGTGTTTCGGTCCTTTATGCAGCAAATAGGGATGTATGTGATGCCAGGGAGGCCTGAGAGTTGAATGACGTGGGGGAGAAGTTCTCAGACTCGGAGGGGACTAGGGTTTTTGAACATGCAAAGAAAGTCTGCAGGAGTGTAAGATTTCAATGGATACAATTTAAAATAGTACGACAGGCTTGCATCACTTCGCTTAGAGTAGCTAAAATGGCTGTGTGGCATACTCGACCTGTTGGAGATGTAGAAGAGAGGTTGGAACTTTCCTTCATATGTGGTGGGAATGTGACCGGGTGCTGGGCTTTTGGGACGCTGTATGCTCAGAACTGTTCAGATTGCTGGCGGTGAGAGTTCAGCCCATGGTCAAGCAATGTTTGTAAGGCCTGCCCCCGCGAGGAAAGAGCAGAAGGGTGAAAATGATGGCGAAAGACCTTGCACTGGGGTTATTGTTAACCAAGAAAACAATCGCTATGTCATGGAAGGTGTAATGTGATCCCAAGAAGGGAGACTGGCGCAGAGCATTGCGCAAATGGGTTAGGGCTGAAAGGGATTTGTGTGACCAAATGTGTCTGGCGGGGGGAAATGTACCGCGGTACACTGTGTGGCATGAGGTCTGGGACAAAATAGAGGGCGGCTCAGATCTGCGACCACCATAGGGTGATCACCTGGTTAAAATATTAACACTGTGGATTACGGACCAAGAATGCACGGGAATGGGTGGAGGAGGGAGACTGGTTTTCGCAGACGCAGGAGAGAATAGCCAGCCATGTACTGTTGTTAGTGCAGCAGCTGATTCGGAGGTTAGTGGACAGGGGGATATCCTGTAATAAGGATTCATGTCTGGAGTTTGAATGTATGACAGGTGTTTGTTATGTTAAAAATGAAAAATAAAGTGTTAACAAAAATGTGTTGCCTGCATTGTAGATCTCGTCTTCAGGCTGATGTCATGGTATGATTTTTTCCTTACTCTCTGATGGCTGAGGAGGGTTTTTACGCATTTTTACGTCCACCACAACATTGGTGGAGTGTGCTAAACAGTCCCTAATGCTCCGTTTCCAATGGAGAAGATGGTTGATTATTAGTCCACTAACATTAGAAGAGGTATTAAGAGAATGAATATCAGAAAACAAAGCTTTCACGTTGTCCTGGTTAGGATTTGAGATCTTTTACTTGTTCTGGCTTTTAGCTCCTGCCATTCTCTATTCTTGTACATTAGTTGAAGTTTTATTTTGCCACTATGAGAATAGAGCTACAAGTAACAGAATACAATGGGATGGAACCCAAAAAGGCCACAAAATTATGTCAGCACATGCCCTACTGCACTACATGGTGACTAATCCTAAAATGCGTGCTTACATAGACACACAGCAATAAAATCCTACCTATATCTACCTCCAACAAGGCAACCCTCCTCTCTACATAATCTGTAACGGGCTTGCAGCGGTCCATATGCATTGGACGATGACTCCCATGCTGCCAAGGGCTGATGGTAGATGTAGCGCAAACCACCTGGACAGCCAATGGTTACAGACCTGATGTATTGCAAAGATTTGGAGTCGCATATAATCAAAACCCAAAAGTAGGAGCGACTAATACAAGATATATATATATACATATATATATATGTATAATGGGCCTCATTACGAGTCCGGCGTTAACCGAGGCGGTAAAACCGCCTGGTTAACGCCGGACTCGTATTACCATTCCGCCTCCGTGATTCCCGGAATTACCGGGGCATCACAACCCCGGTTTTCCGGGAATCACGGAGGCGGAATGGTGTAAATCCCCATTCCCATTGAGTCCTATGGGACTCAATGGGAATCGGGATCATGGAAACACCGGCAGCATCTTGTAATGCTGCCGGTGTTTCCTCGTCCGCCTGCAGGCGGGCGGTGTTAAACCCGCCAGGTCAGACCTGGCGGGAACATCACCTCCCGCCTGCAGGGGTCGGGATCAGGCGGTCCGGAAACAACGGTGGCGGCGGGTTTACCGCCACCGTTATTTCCGGACCGCCACGGTCGTAATGAGGCCCAATGTGTATTACACGGCCACAGTAGTGGCCGTGTAGTAATGGTTAAATTGCTAATCCCATAGGAAGAGCACTTTTTGGGCAGTTTATAACTTCGCTCTCCCTGGAAGAATCCTCACCAAATTTAGCAAAAAAAGTATATTGCCCACTCTGAATTTTTTTCCAAAGTTTGGTGAGGTTTGGTCTAGGGGGGGCAAAGTTATAGGGGGGGGTCCCAAAATCTATTTTTTTCCCATAGACTGAATGGGGAAAAAACTTTTCTCACGCCTACAGTCCAAACCGCTGGATGGATTTTCACCAGATTTGCAGCAGGAGCAGCGGCTTGGTCCCGAAAGCGTGCTTTTGTAAATTTGGTGAAAATCCGTCCAGTAGTTTTTTAAAAAATGACCAAAAGGTAGGTCACAAAAAATAAGTGCTATCTATGTCCGGTCCGCGGACACACTTACCTGTTAGCTCCGCGGACAGTGTCCTAATTGGCTAATCAGCTTGCGTCATGTTCGCGGACATGCAATGTGTTCGCTGATTGGATGGTGAGGAGCGTGAAGTGCGTCAGATTTTTGGTAACGCCCACCATCTTGGATTCGCGGACAGCGCCCGATGTCCGGGGACATCGCGGTAAAACCATATGAAAAAACACAGCATTCCACTTGTCAAACTTATCAAATAATCTCTGGGGAGGTGAGGAGTGAAGAGGATGGGATGGGATATGGCTGCAAGAAGCAAAAAAACAGGTGCTTTTTGCCGTGAAAGTCAACGAACAGTCCTGATGTTCGCGCGCAGTCCTGTGAAAGTTTGCGAACACCTTAGCATTACAGGGTTAGTGAAATGCAGTTCTTGGATGGCTTATAACTTTGGCGCCACTTAATGGAACTGCATCAGATTTTGCATGTATATTCCTGGGCTGATTCTGAGTGAGTATGCAATGTTTGGTGGGATTCTGTCATGAGGGGGCAAAATTAGAGGGGGGGTCCCAAAATAATGTAAAGGCTTATAAATGAGGTGCCATTTGACGAATCTGCACTTCATTTGGCAAACTGATAATAGATCAAGATATACATGTTTTTGCAAAGTTTGGTGGGATTCTGTCAAGAGGGAGCAAAATTAGAGTGGGGTCCCAAAATATTGTAAAGGCTTATAAATGTGGTGCCATTTGACAAATCTACACAAAGGTTTGCAAAAAGATTATAGATCTAGATTTAGATGTTTTCGTAAAGTCTGAATGGATTTTGTCAAGTGGGGGCTAGGTTATATGACGATTGTATGTGCATACATTTGACACTTTTTCAAAAAATAAAACATGAGTGGATTTCCAGCAAACTTGCGTAAGGAGCATTGGCAAGGACCTACAAGCATGGTTTTGCAAATGTGCCAGTGTTTTATTATTTGACAAGTGTCATAATGTAGCTACAAAAAATAGCGGTATACCTTTAGTGACTGAGGGGTAGCCTGTGGCCATGGGCAGTGGCCAGATTGTCCGGGTCATGGAATAAGGTCATGATCCGGACAATCTGGCTACTGGCCATGACCACAAGGGACAAAACATAGGATTAAAGTGGCCATGTCCACCTGGGACTGGCTTTGTGGTAAAGTCATTCCAAATTAGGATAGATTTGGAAAGGAAGAAAAATGTGCTCGTGCTAATATGGTCATAGGGTTCTCTTTTTGCCTTCTGCAGGCTGCTATTGAAAGCAAAGAGGGGCCCTGTATGGAACCCTCACCTTCCCTTTCCATGGTGGCCATCCTGGAAAAGGATTTTCCTGCGTCGTCCCGGTGTTGGAAGGAAAATCCTATTTTTTAGCACCCTGGGTTCCCGCTTTGGGAACCTAGGGTGCTAATGGCCTTCATCCCCCATTTCAGGGGCTGGAATGGGGAGATAATGGTCCAGAGACCTCGTTATCCACCCTTGCTTCGCTTGCGCTGATAACTTGGGCTGCTGGGCCGGTATCCACTGTTCCAGTCCCTGGAACAGAGGATGAACGCCACAATATTCCCATTAGCATAACACAAAATGCAAATGGAAATGTTGGAAAATCTTATTTAGTCTATGTACTTTACTGAGAAATATAAAGTAGATGGAGTCTATACATTTTTTTTTAGTTCTTTTTTTTTTAACTGTGAACGGTGGTTCATAAAGGAATCTGTCGTTTGTTGTTTTTGGAGGTATTTTTTTGGCAGGAGAGCTGAGAACGAAAGGTGGGGAGGGAAATGAGGGAAGAGCAACCAAACACTAATATGGAGGGGTAGGTGGACAAGGGAAAATGTTGCACGTGTGTTATTTCTAAGTTAGGCGGCACTGTTTCTCATGCTCCTTGATTACAGCACTGGTGGTGGCTCTTGGGGAGGAGGTATGGCATTAGCTGATGCCATTTTAAGTGAAATAGCACTTTTGCTAAAAGTATGTACTATGTACTAGATTGTTAATGGATAATGAGTAGGAATAGGTGTTGGAGCTGTCCAAGGGAAATTTTGAAGTTGGAAGTTCCAGATCTGTAGAAAATGCAGTTCCGAACTGTCCGCCAAGCAGAGATTTTATCGTGAAGTGCGGACGGGTTCTCAGACACGTCATCATGCCGCGCGCCAGCGTATGGTCATGTGGCACTGTCCGGAAGGTCCGCTATGAAGTCAGATGTTCGTAGACGTCTACGGATGCAAAACTAGTTGAAATAGTTGCAAGATGTGTATAGAAGTGTTAAAAATTATTCCAGATGGTGGGAAATGGCAGAGTTTTAAAGTGAAACTTTGGAAATTGGACACAAATATTGCTACATTGGGTAAGTATGATATTAGTAAGTTGTAGGAAAATAGCATGCACTGGTAATAACCTATGAAATTCAATGAAAAAACTTTGTTAAACGGACGTTATGGTTTCAAGAAAAACCGAAAAACCCCTGAAATTCGGCAGTTATGGTAAGCTAAGCAACCATAACTCGTGCCACCACTGTGCACTGCTAAGACTAACACCCAGGACATCAAAGATGACATCACAAATGTTATTGATGACATCACTGATGACATCACACGCAAAATACATTTTGATGAAAAGTCTCTACAAGGAGTTGTGTTTATATTGTTGATAACAAGATGTCAGGGGTGATCGGGAGACCTATCATGAACTACTTAATCTATTAAAGAATGTACTCATCTAATATCATTGTATTGGAGTGTTGTTGTTAATACAGAAACCTAATCATATATAAACATAGGCAATGACTGCAGCATGCACCATAGAAGTATACTATTTATAATATTGTAATTTTGCATAGTACAATAATGAATGCTACCTTATCAACTAGCTAACAATTCAAGACTTACAGCACTTGTGCTGGTACAGACAATTCATATGAAGCACCACAATACATACAAATCAGAGGCACATACAGGGAAACTAAAGTAAGGAAGAAACTAACTGCATCATCAGAAAATGTTAATGACATTAAAGTTTCTCTTCATGTATACAAATGAATTGTGTGTTTGAAGCCTGCTCATTTCCCCATGTATGTGCACCATGAGCTGAGACCAAACCCTAAGGAAAGTACTTAAAGAACATATGACAAGGTTAACATCTAGATATATAGCACCTTTTTTAATTTTATTATTCTGACTGCCAGTGAACAAAACCACCTGGCCTATATATGTCAAGGAACAAAAACAAGTGGGCCAGATATGTGATGTCATCAGTGATGTCATCAATGATATTTGTGATGTCATCTTTGATGTCCTGGGTGTTAGTCTTAGCAGTGCACGGTGGTGGCGCGAGTTATGGTTGCTTAGCTTACGATAACTGGCGAATTTCAGTGTTTTTTCGGTTTTACTTGGAACCATAACATCCGTTTAACAAAGTTTTTTCTTTGAATTTCATAGGTTTTTATTAGTCCAACTTAACCCTAACATCCCTTTAACAAAGTTTTTTCAGTGAATTTCAAAGGTTTTTATACGTGCAACTTAACCATAACGTCCCTTTAACAAAGTTTTTTCATTGAATTTCATAGGTTTTTATTAGTCCAACTTAACCATAACGTCCCTTTAACAAAGATTTTTCATTGAATATAGATATATATATATATATACAAAGAAAGGAGGAAAAAAAGAACCGCACTCATGTGAGCCAAAAGATAATCTCCAAATTTACAGAAAAGACAAAAAAAGCAGACGCTCGTAAATAGATACGAGTACTTTAATAATAAAAAATATATAAAAACAGCAACAGACCGACAGAGGCAGGACGCCATGGTACAGGACCTGCAACACAATGCGTTTCGCGCTACACTGAGCGCTTGATCACATATATACATATGAACAAGTGGCGAGGCAGCCGCGGAATGCGTAACGCTGCCGAATTTTCGGGTGAAAACACTGTGGGAGTGCCATATTCTAATGGCTTTTCATCAGATTGCTGTGATGTTTATTTGAAATGAAAAAAGAATAAAAGGAAGTATGTCTTAACGGATTGGTATCCTGATCACTCATTGAGATCACCACAGAGATTGCAACTCACCAACTGATGTGAAAATCATATTTCTGAGGCTTGTGGAATCTGCTTAGATCACATGCTATGCATAGGCCAACATCTAGTGGAAGCTGCAGAGTATTACAGTTGTTGTTTTTGAAACTCGGAAAGAGATATCGACAGGGCGTGCCAGTTATACTATCCCAAGTGTGACGTCCACTGTACCCATGGTCCTTGACGCGTCGAGGTCCATCAGATTTTTTTTTTTCGCCATCATGAGCGGACGCTTCTCAGGGAGTTACATTTCGGCTGACGCCATTTGCTTATGATAAGTTTAAATATAGTTACTCTTTCTGTCCTTTTCCTTCCATCAACGACAAATTAATCGACGCAGTGGAAAAGACAAGGCAGCGCTGTCAGACAAAGTCAACTTTCGACTGACCCTTTCGGCCTTGGAAGGCAGACCAGGCCTAGGCCCTTACAGTAGGGAGAGTGGGGGGCGGTCATTGTACAATGTATTATCCCACCCCTTCCCTTTATCGCCTGGCTGTCTTTTCCAGACATGGAAAAAACATCCTTTAAATTCTGCCCCACATGTAATAAAACATTTCTGTGAATCGACAAATACAGAGTGTGCAACCTGTGTCTGAACCACGACCACAACGAAGGGCACTGTCGAGCTTGCAAGCTCCTTAAACCTAAGACCCTTAAAGATCGCAGAACTAAATGCCCTGCCCATCACACCATGCAGGTCGAGGCCACCATGGACGTGGAGGGAGCTTCCAGTGACGGCAGCGTTGCCGTCTTTACGGACGACAAGGGCAACGGGGAACAACCAAGTTCCCAAGTGCAAGACCCCGACCCTTGAAGACAGGCCGCCGGCTCTGTTACGGGGACGACATCTGGCGGCAAGAGCACTTCCACTTCACATGCCACTAAGCACAAACACCCTGCATCGATGTGCCGGCGCTGCTGAACAAACGCCGAGATACGGCATCTAGGGGGAGATCTGTAGATTCCCTGTCCTCTGGGCACTCAAGGTCCCGATCGCCCCATGAGAGGCCCCGTAAACAGAAAGACGCTGCCCATAAGACTACATCGACCGACTGCCAAACTTCAGCAGATGAGGCGGAGGTCCTTTCCAATACCGAAAGTCGACACATTTCGTCGAAATCGGCTGTAAAGTCTAAAAACACTAAATTGTCGCACCTGGTTCAAAAACATGTCCCAGAAAGCCTGTTAAAGGCTACCCAGTCCAAGAAGTCTTTCTCCAAGAGTTCTAATCACAAGGACAAGTCTCATAGGGACAAAGACAAGTCTCATAAAGACAAGTCTACCCCTTCTAAGGAAACTTTACCTGTCCCACAAGAAGAGGGTTCTTTGGCTGAAGCCTTACAGAATAAGGGCCTACCCACACCTACACCTTCAGTCCCTACCATATCTTAGCCTGGGGTCATCCCCAGTTCAGCCCTATGGACGGCAGAGGACATAGATAGGGTGATGTCAAGAATGACATTTTTTGCACATTTTTTCAAGAAAAACCCTCAGGCTGTCGAACATTTTCAGATTACACCTCCTACTGCTCAGGCTTCCAGCTCCCAGCCCCTATCTTCCACTTCTCAGCCACTGTCTTAATGCCAGCTACCGGCAAAAAGGTCTCGAACTACTGCTAACCTTTATGTTTGTTTGTTTATTTATTTCTAATGCGCACCAAACCCAAGGGTAACAGGGCGCAGCAATAACAAAATGCAAAGCTTACATGGTTACAAGTATGGTCACAGTAATATTGTTACGGATATGGACACAGTAAGACATATATACAAATATACAAGTTATGAGCTGGATAAATAAGCACAGAAACAAATGTTACAATATATTTGAGAGGGATAGGCTTGAGGCATCCTGGTGAGGATAATGCAGCGGCACAACCTAGTGGTCAGTGGATTTGAGCAGGTTGATGTAGTTACTTCTAAAATGTAAGTATGGTTGATCATCTCTGAGCCAGTGTGGCAGAGAGTTTCAAAGTTTGGCTGCTTTCACGGGAAAGCTGTTGCCGCCAACCTTGGTAAGTCTGAATCTTGGTACAGTGAGGCAGTTGGCGTACTGGCTCATATGGGTCTGATAGAGGTTTTTCTGTGTAGTCTATCTACAAGGTAGCTAGGGGCAGCATTGTTTAATGCTTTGTGGGTAAGGGAGACCATTTTTAGAAGAATTTTATTATGGTTTGAGAGCCAGTTGTATTGGCGTCCAGCTGCAGAGATATGTATTCTTTTATTCATACCTAGTGCGGCTCTTAAAGCATTATTTTCGAGGGTTTGTAACCTCTGGATAATAGTTTTATTAGCACCACTTTATAGAGCTTTGCAGTAATCTAGCCTAGAGAGTATTAGCGCTCTGGCCAAGATCATGCAGCTGTCATTTGAAAGGAATGGTTTGCCTGCCCTGATGAGTTTACATGTGTAAGCGGTGGTGAAGGCCAGAGATTTCACTTGTTTGTCAAGGGACAGGGGAGAGTCAAGGTAAAAGCCAAGGGTTTTTACTTCTTTGGCTACCCTAATAAGGTTTCCATCAATGGTGAATGAAGAATATTCATGGCCTAGTTTCTTAAGGTTAAGGTGGGTAACCAGGATAATCAGCTCTGTCTTATCATTCAAGCATAGACCGTGGGTTGCCATCCATGCCTGGATGATGAGATACACTGGTGATATATGTGGTGATATTCACCAATGCTAAATCCTTGTCATAATTCCCAGAAAGTGGGAGGAGAATCTGAGTATCATCTGCATAATTAGTGTAGGTGATACCCAGAAGGTCCAGATCATCGAACAAAGGCTTGGTGAATATATTGTATAATGTGGGGGAGACGCAGGAGCCGTGGGGTACACCACACGTGATAGGGACAGGGTCCGCTGCTGCCGATGGGGAAAAGACCCTCATAGTTCTATCACTCAAGAATGATTCTATCCATCTGATAGCCTCTGTAGAAAGGTGAGCTGCTGAGTCCAAGTGACTACATAGGACCTTGTGATGCACTAGGTTGAATGCAGCTGAAAGATCTAACAGTAGGAGGAGGGCTGTTTTGCCTTTATCTCTTAACTCATCGACCTGAGTTTTTAGGTTAATGAGTGCAGTTACCGTCCCATGTAATGGGCGAAAACCAGATTGTTTTGCTCCCAGGAGCTTATGCAGTTCTAGATATTTTTGGATCTGGGTGTATGCGACCTTGTCAAGTATTTTGAGTAAAAATGGTACCGTTGTGATGGGACGGTAGTTAGTAGGAATAAGTGGGTCTAGAGTTTGCTTCTTTAGTAGTGGAAGTACCACGATTGCTTCAAGTTAGAGGGAATGGTACCAGATGAGAAGGAGGCATTGATCAATTTAGAGATAAAAGGGGCGAGATCTCTAGCGGCATCTTTTATAATCTGAGCAAGGCAGAGGTCGCCTTTGCAGTTGGACGGCTTGAGAGATAGGATGACTTTCTCTACCTCTAGTATGGAGGTTTTAGTAAAGTGGAATCTGGCGGGCTGGTCAGTTGGTATTTCGCTATGAGGGGGGGAAGTTATTTGATTGTGGTGGTAAGTTCAAGGTATCTTTTTTTTAGCTATTTTATTCTGGGGAGTAGTTATTTTGTTGGATAGTGCATGTTGAATATCTGAACACCATGGGGGTCATTACAACCCTGGCGGTAGGGGGTTAAAGGGGCCGGTAGAGCTGCCGACCCCGTTAACCCCCTACCGCCTCATTACGAGGTCCGCTCGCGGGACCCGCTAAGGACGCCTGGTAAAACCAGGGTCCCGCGAGTGGTCCAGCTTGCTAACAATGGGCCTGTCATTAACGGGCCCGTTGTTAGCATGCTCCACATTCCCATTGAGCCCTATGAGGGCTCGTATGGGAATGGGGCTGGGTCCTGGAATGGGGAAACACTGAGCCTTCCAAGGTCGCAATGGGCTGGTATTTCCCCATTGCAGGAACCCAGACCCGGTTCCCGGAATGGGGTTGCCATGCCGCAAATAGCGGCATGGCTACCTCCAGGGTAGTAATGACCCCCTATGTCTTACTTTTAGTGCAGATGTCAGGTGTGGGGATTGGGGACTCTAGTTCTTTTAGTATGGTGAATAATTCCTTCATACGGGAGTTTGCGTTAGCAATACGTTCGTTATAGGAGTTTCGTTTTACCAGGCAGATTTCATTTTTGTATTGCGAAGAGATTTTGGTTAGCTTATATGTGTTGTCATCAGATGGGAATAATCTCCAGGTGGTTTCACATTTCCTTTTTAGGAGACGTAGGTCCTTTAACTGGGGGGTGAACCGCTTATTTAGATGAGATTTAGGTTTATTAGGTCGAAGTTTGTGGTGCAATTTTGTCGAGTGTGGTGAGCATAATTTTGTTATACTCGTGGACCAATGTACCTGGGTCTAGGTTATCAGCCAGTGAGTTTAAAGTAGGGAGAATGGCAGGGATCACTTTGTCCAATGTGATATTCTTTTTGTTCCTTGTTAGGCAAGGCGGGGCAATAGGTAGGGCCATCGGGAGTGGTCTAGTAGTAGATAGTGTGAAAGACACAAGGGAGTGGTCTGTCCACAGTTGCGGTGCGATGGAGGTAATAGTGAAAATGCAATTATAGTCAGCTACCCAGTCTAAGGTTCTCCCTTTATTGTGGGTAGGTTTGTTGATTTTTTGTGAGAGGCCTAGTTCTGATAGGATATTAGCTATTTTGAAGGCGTACTTATCCGCTGGATCATTGAATCCTAGATTAAAGTCACCTAGTAGTCACCTAGTAGTAGTAGTTGGGTGGTTGTTTTGAGGTTAGATAATAGGCTGTAAATATCCTCCTCCAATGTCCCAAGTGGACCAGGCGGTCTGTAAATTAAGTGGATAGTAAGTGTCTGGGAGTTAATTAGAGGGGTTTAGCAGTGAGGATGTCACAAGATTGTGTGATTTGTGGAGGGACTAGTCTCAGAGAGAGGCTTGATCTAGATATGATAGCGATACCTCCGCCTTGGGATTCATTTCTATCTTGTCTAGATATCGTATATCCGTCTGGGATAGCTAGCATGAGCAAAGGTCCTGCCGCATCATGTAGCCAAGATTCCGTTATGGCAAGGAAGTCCAGATTATCTGCCATTATCAGGTCAGAGATGTCCGTTGCATGGGCAACCAGAGATCTAGCGTTTGAGTGCTCCTTTAAGGGGATGAGCCTCAGTTTTGGCTGTGGCATGGGAAGGAGTGAGCAAAATGGGGTCAGCTAGCTTGGGTTTATACATAGGGCCTCATCACGAGTTGGGCGGTAACGCCGGCGCTATTAGCGCCGGCGTTAATAGCCCTACCGCCAAACCCCCTGGCGCTAATAGCACAGGATCACAGGTTTGGCGGAACGGGTATTGCCCATTCCCCACTGAGCCCATTTGGGAATTCCCCATTCCCCATTGGGCTCAATGGGGAATTTTCGCGCTCTTACCGCCGGCGGATTTCCCGCCGGCAGTAATAGCGCAAATTTTCGGCAGATTTCCCCCAGCTCAGAGCTGGGGAGAAATCCGCCGAAGCCCTGATTTGGCAGACCCTTAAATCCGGCGGTAATAGCGCTACCGCCGGATTGAAGGGTTACAGCCAAACTCGTGATGAGTCCCATAGTCTGCTGATTAGAGTTGGCATAAAGGTGAGGCAGGGAAATGACCCGGTTGGTATTAATAAGCTTCTCACCGGTGGGGAGGTTTGTTTTCTTGTTTATCGGGGGTAGTGATCTCGTAAGTCGTTTGTGAAGTTTGGTAAGTCTAGCACGGAGTTTGAGGTTTCTGTCATTTGTCGTGCACGGGTAAGTTGCGTGGGGTCCTAAACCTGTTAGTTGGGTTGGACAGTACTAGGGTTGTTAACTGCCAATTTAGTAAATATAGGTCTGTCTTGTGCAGCATCAGGTGCTGGGAGCCAGTCACAATACACTAAGAGGCTGGTTATAAGGAGTATAGTGGTAGCAAGTAAGCTATAGGTAATGTGTATGTTTGGCATGTTTAGCAAGTGGTAAGCTGGGAATTGGGCACTTCAGGTAGCGCACAGTGGCCCGCTCGACAGGGCATAAGGTAAGCAGTGAACCTATTCTATTGGTCATAAGAGGCAATAGGCCGGAAAGACTAGTCAAAGGTGCGCAGGGGGCTAGTTTGGTTTGGCATGGGAGCACCATAAGCAGATTCAGCTTAGAAGGGGGCCCTATGAACAAATTCAAATGGCAGATGAGCACAATGAGCAGAATCAATTTACAAGGGGGCACAACGAGCAGATTCAACTTACAAGGGGGCAGTATAAGCGAATTAAAATGGCAAATGAACACAATGAGCAAATTCAAATGGCAAATGAACACAATGAGCAAATTCCAATGGCAAATGAGCACAATGAGCAGATTCAACTTACAAAGGGGCACTACCAGCAGATTCAACTTACAAGGGGGCCCTATGAGCGAATTCAAATGGCAAATGAACCCAACGAGCAAATTCAAATGGCAAATGAATACAATGACCAAATTCCAATGGCAAATGAGCACAATGAGCAGAATCAAAAGGCAAATGAGCACAATGAGCAGAATCAAATGGCACAAGAATATTATACAGTGTACTGTCTCATGTGAATTATACTGGCACTAATCAATCAGATATGGCGATATTTGTAGTGACATGGTAAGGTTGTATGAGACACCTTGGAAGGGAGGCCACAAACTTTTTCAATGCCTTCTGGTCCAACACCAGCCTGGTCTTGTGCATCAGCTTTGGGACCATGAATATTATCGAAAAGATGCCCAATCCTTTTTCCACCTTGAAAACCCTCCAGATTGACATTCATACAGACACTGAAGGGGATAATGAGGACTACCAACACACTGATCAATACTATGATGGTGATTATGAGAGGAGGAGGAAGAGGCAGAGGTGTATACTATGTCTTCACCAATTCAACAGGATTCCCCAGTGTCTGATTATTTGGTAGATAATTGGCCCCTATTCAATGACATATTAATCAAAGCAGCTGAGCACTTTGGTATTCAAACACAGGAGACACAGCAAGACAAAGATTTTGTCGAAGATATCCTGGGAGACAAGAAAGCCACCACCCAGTTCAACCCCATCTTAAAGTCTGTCCAGAGAAGAATCCAACCATCACTGGAAACACCCAATCAAACCCGGGCAGTAAAACCGTGGGTAGAAAAGCTTTTCCACCCAGCGCCATCTGACCCCATATATATCAGGGGACTGCTGAAGCCTGATTAGCTTGTTGTCACAACTTCCCGAAAGAGGGCAGGTACACCACTAGCCTCTTCTGAGGCTCCCCCAGACAAGGAGAGCAAGAAGCTCTATACCATGGGAAGGAAGGTTGCGACTCGGCAGCGTTTCAAACTAGGATTGCCAACAATTCCACACTGTTGGCGAGCTATGATTGCCATAAATGGGATGAGATTACTGCCCTCATTGACTCTGCTCCAGAGCCTTGAAAGTCTAGACTTGCCCTAGTAGCAGCGGAAGGCAAAGCCACTGCCAGCTGCATTCTCAAGAACAATGTCGACACTGCAGATAATGCAGGCCATATTATTGCGGAAGGAACCATTATCAAGCGCCATGCCTGGCTACGCCAGTCTGGCTTCAAGCTTGAGACCCAGGCAACGTTACTCAACATGCCAGTGGAACCGACCGTGCTATTTGGCAAAGCCGTAGAGGACGCTCTGAAATCAACCAAGGAGGAATATTATGCCCTGAAATCCCTTGGGCAACTGACTAATAAACAACCTGGACAGAGTGGCGGGAACAATTTTCACTGTTTTCGTGGCCAAAATACCCAAAGAGGCTCCAGATACGGGCAAAGTCAAAATTCATCATGGAACAACAACCAGGGTCAAGCGTCCCAGGGTTACCCAAGAGGCCAGCACAGATCCTGCGGCCGGGGGAGTGTCTCCACATCTAGAGGTGGAGGAACAACTCCCAAACAATGACGGCCCGCTATAGGTCCTCTCCCATGCCTCCCCAGTAGGGGGACGGATTTCACGCTTCATCCACGCATGGGAGGAAATAACCACAGACAAGTGGGTGTTATCAAGAGTAGTGGAAGGTTATTGTGTGGAGCTCCTCGAAAAACCATTGAACCATCCGCCGCGCCAAAGGAAGACAGCAAGGGAAGAACAGCTTATCCTAATGGAAGAAGTCAACACGTTGCTTTTCAAGGACGCCATCAAGATTGTGCCGTCCAACGAGGTAAAGAAGGGTATTTATTCAACATTCTTCCTTGTGCCAAAGAAGGATCTAACTATGCGCCCAGTATTAGACTTACACCCTGCGAACACTTATGTAAAGCCATAAAAATATTGCATGACAATGCTACAAGTGGCAATCCCCTGCTAAAGCGGGAGGATTACATGGCAACATTGGATATGAAAGTTGCCTATTTTCATATTTCAATGTTCCCAGCGCACAGAAAACTCTTGCGGTTCAATATAGCAAACCAGCACTTCCAATTCAAGGTGCTACCCTTCGGAATAGCCTCAGCTCCAAGGGTATTCACCAAGGCACTGGCGGTGGTGGCGGTGCACCTGTGCAGGGAGGCAATCCCAGTGTACCCCAACCTGGATAACTGGCTGATCACAGGAGAAACACCCCATCTTTGCAAACAAAACACGCAAAGAACCATAAACCTTCTCTTCCAATTGGGCTTCTCAATAAACGAGAAAAAGTCAAGTCTTGTACCAAACACAACAAAACAGTTCCTAGGAGCTGTATTAGATACAAGAACGGGTTTAGCCTTTCCATCCATGGAAAGAGTGCAGAACATGCTTCGGCAAATACCCCAGTATCAAGCCAGTCTCCAGATAAGCGTACGGAAAGCAATGCGTTTGCTAGGCATGATGGCATCGTGCATATATCTAGTTCCACATGCACGTCTGCGCATGCGACCGATGCAGGAATGGTTGGCGAAACAGTGGTCTCAGGCAAGCGGTCAGTGGGACGATCTAGTGGTCGTTTCACCAACACTAGTTTAGAGCCCACGCTGGTGGACAAGGATACCTGTTAAAGGGAAAACCCTTCCACGTTCTGGAAGTGCAAGACACAGACGCATCACTCTCCGGGTAGGGGCTCATTACCTTGACCACACAGTGTATCACGGCACAGAACCATATCAACCTGCTGGAACTACTAGCAGTATTCAAAGCACTTCAAGCATTCAAAGCGCAACTGACGAACCAGTCGGTTCAAATTCCGACGGACAGCACCACTGCAATGTTTTACATCAACAAACAGGGGGGCACACACTCTCCAAGTCTGTCCAAGTTGGCGCAGAAAATAAGGAAATGGGCACTCAGACGGAGGATATGCCTATCCTCCCAACACATTCCAGGGGTACTCAACACTCTCTGAGCCGAGATCCCCTATCAGAGGAACACGAGTGGCAACTAGACTCAAGTGTCATAGACCACATCTTCTCTCAGTGGGGTTACCCCACACTAGAGTTGTTCGCTACAGGAGAAAACAAGCAATGCCCAGACTTTGCGTCTAGGTTCCCCCAGCCAGACTCCAAGGGAAACGCCCTATGGATGAACTAGTCAGGGAAATTTGGTTATGCTTTCCCCCGACTCCATTAATGAACAGAATAGTGAACAAGATGCACAGAGAACAGATGACGCTCTTCCTAGTTGCTCCCATGTAGGTGAGACAGCTGTGGTAACCACATTGGCGCAAGCTGGCGATGTGAGATCCCATCAAACTCCTGTGTCAGTCCAACCTGTTAACCCACACGGGGGAACAACAGTGCACCCTCAACCACGCTCAATGAACTTGGAAACATGGCTCCGGAAGTCATAGAGTTCGGAAACCTTAATCTACCACAGCAGTGTATGGATATCCTCAAGGAGGCACGAAAACCAAATACTAGACACTGTTATTTTGACAAGTGGAGGAGATTTGGAATTTGGTTCCAGTCTAAACAAATAAACCCCATAGAATGTACTCCTTCACACATTCTAAATTATATGCTCCACTTGTTAGATTCGGGTTAGTGTTCAACTCCATAAAGGTCCACCTGGTGGCTTTATCAGCATATACCACCTCTCAAAGTAAAGTATTGTGGTGAAAAATTCCAGTCATTAAGACATTCATGGAGGGAATAAAGACTCTACCCTCCAACTTCGAACCCGCCGCCAGTATGGGATCTCAATGTAGTACTCGCAAAGCTCATGGGGCCCCCATTCGAGCCTATGCATAAGTCAAGTCTTAAACACCTGGCATACAAGACTGCCTTCTTAGTGGCTATTACTTCCATAAGAAGAGTTAGTGAATTGCAAGCACTGTCAGTGCAGGACCCTTTCTTTATCATCCATAAAGATAAATTGGTTTTATGTACTCATTCTAGGTTCTCCCCTAAATTAATTTCCAAATTCCACGTGAACCAATCCATTGAGCTTCCGGCTTTCTTTCAGAATCCAACTAGCTCAGCTGAGGTAAAACTCCACACACTTATTGTAAGGAGAGCAGTCCTTTACTACGTAAACAAGACCAGGTTGCTTAGAGAAACAGACAACTATTTGTCTCCGTAGCACCAGGCAGAGAAGGAGACCGCATTTCCAAGAATGCCATCTCCAGATGGATAGTCATATGTATACAATTATGCTATTCCTTTTCAAACAAAACACTGCCTTTTACGCCAAGGGCTCACTCCACACGGAGCACAGGAGCTACTCTGGCTTTTATCGCAAATGTCCCCTTAGACAGCATTTGCAAAGCAGCTACATGGAGCTCAGTACACACTTTCACTCAGCACTACTGCATTGACATTCATTCCAAAGCAGATACACAGGTAGGACTAGCAGTTCTAAAACATCTATTTGTTGCTGCTCCTTCTCACGGACCACCACCTTCTCCTAACACTACTCACTAATCTTTGCATAGCATGCGATCTAAGCAGATTCCATACGCCTCAGAAGTGATGCATTACTCACCGTAATCGTATTTCTGATGCTTGTATCTACTTAGATTCACATGCACCCACCCTTCCTCCCCTGAGAGAAGGTGCAGAGGATAATTTTTTCTTCATTGTGTGCTTGTTGAAGTTTGTAAAATGTTGGGTTGTGTCATTGTTTTCATGATGTTACACGTGTTCCATTCCATGTTAGATCCTTGGCTTTAAACATTTCCATCAGACCCTGGTTACTCCACATTTCAGAGTATTTAACGAGTAAATATAATAAGGTGGTTGAATTTGTATGTTAACTTCTCTGACTTAGAATCATATTTAATTGATGGCAAATATATTGTGTATTATTACACACACTACTCATCGCTGTGTGCATTAAAGAGAAGGTGCTGTGTGTAAACCAATCTTTGTGATTTGTGCATTGTCTTGCTCTTCCACCAGGGGGCGAGGAACAGCCGGCAAAACCTCAGAGAGTGTTTCTTCAAAACCTAAACTTGCCAGTAATACCACACCTGGGAAAGCAGCGAAGGCAATACCTGTTGCAGAGGAGAAGCCTGCCACTGCACAGCCTGAAAACAAACCCGTCACCGCTTCAGGTAAAACACGCCATGCATATATTTTCAAGTATCTCTGTGGACTTCATGGCGTGTCCATGGCAGGGTACATTCATTTGGTATATGTTGTAATATTTTAAGACTATACTTATTTTCTTCCCATTCACGGCGGTTGAAAACACTTGACAGAATGTACTCTATTCAACCTAGACAAAATGTTAACATATGTTTTCCAGGACTTTGTACTGATATGCAGATAGGGCACATTGAGTATGTTCTATGCATTTTAACGAGAAGTCCAAAAAAAGATTTACAGATTCTTTTTTCCATAATCAGGTGGGAGATGATTGTAAAGTCCCAAATTAATGCCAGAAAAGAGAAATACATCTCCTTTCCTCTGTCACCTTTCGCTTCTTAGTTTTTCTATCAGCCCGACATAAGTCGCCCTTGACGTAAAATACTAGAAAACTCACATTCCCTATAAATATTTGCGCAACCCTAGATATGATTACTTTAAAATATCCGCCTAGATTAAGACAAACGCCAAGGCTCTGGATATGTCACGGGACCGTTCGTAGAAAGCAGTTCCTGCTTCTCCACGCCAGCCTTGAAGCATGGATTCCGGCTGCTATACCATGGCATGGGACTCTGTTAAATTTGGATTGAGTAGATCTCGTGTTCATGGAGCGCTGGTCTGAGAATGCAGTGTTTTGATTTTTACATATTGAGTAACGTTCCACAGTGTTTGCCAGATCTTGTTCTACAATAAAGGCATAAATCTGACGACCCCCTAATCTTGTCTTTGTTTCTCTTATCTACAGTTTATTTATGTATTCGTTTATTGTGATTCATGTATTTCTTTATTGTAATTCATAACCAAAAAAGGTTACGTCATTGCACCGTTGGCATACATGGTAAATAATTCATTCTCAGAGAGTGATTAAATAAAGGAATAGCAGACATTTCAGAAGGGATATGTAGTACAAACAGGGTTGCCACATTCCATTATGGTCCAGGGGAACCTATCCCGGGTGCTTGTAAGTGCTGTAGTATAACAAGGTCTGATGTGTTTCAGAGGCGTTCTACCTCTTCATTTCCTTCCCAGGATTCTTGCAGCTCTCTTAAAGGCAATGTAGTTTTGTGGTACTTGGTTTAATTCTGGTGAAATGGCATTCCAGTGTTATCAGTCCTTGGTTGGCCAGTGATCGCTTGGTGGTCAGTTTCTTCCTCAAACAGGTGTTGTTGATTTTCTTTGATGAGGAGGATGTAAGGTTTCTGCTTGGTTTGTAGTGGGTAACTAGTACTATAGGCAGTAAGACCCCTTTGCCTAGTAGGTCTTCTGGGTAGCGCAGTGGATTTGAGGGGCATTTCGCTTCTCTGCTGGTGGCCATTTCAATGCTTTGAGAGCAGGTAAAATGTGGTTGTGATTCTTTAGACCAAAGATCAGTCTTGCTGCTCTGTACCATCGGTTTCTCTCCAATTTGGTGTTTTGGTAGGCATAGGTAAAGGGCATTGCAGTAATCTCGTTTATTTAAGACCACTGACTGTTCTAGTTCAGTTTCATGGTTTGTCCCTTAGAAGAGTAGAATCATTTTTTAGGGTGTGAAGTTGTAAGTATGCCTTTTGTGTCAGAAAAATGATGTGGTGTTTAAAGGAGAGTCACATATGAGTCCAATCATGTTTGTTGCAGTTGAAAACTGAGGTTTGACTTAGGTCTCGTGTTCGACAATGTCTCTGGATCAGCCATATTCTTTTTTGTGCGGACCGTTTTATGAGGAGTGGAACATATTCTATTTGGAGAGTCGAGTTGCACAGTTTGCTGAGGCAAGGCTGCAATGTTTGTATTTAGCCTTTATTGACCAAGGCTGGGAATGACCTGAATGACCTGAGTCACCTGGATTGTTACTATTTTGTTGTTAAAAAAATTTGAGATGTGTCCACCATTTGCTTTGATGAGATTATCTAACTCTTGATTTGAACTGGGTTTGTAAATTCCCTCGAAAGGGTAAACTGTTCTCTGGGTTTGTTCTATGTCTCGAATATTTATTTGGCAAAATGGTTTTATCTGGAGAGTTTTATGGCCTTATGGTAGCCTCTTTCATGTCTGAGATACGGCATCTTATTTTTCCTGGTATTGTTTTCTCCATTTACTTCACAGTTTCCTCTGTTCTCTTTTAAGTGTGACTAGCTCAAAGTTGCAGCATTTATTGATACTTTCTGTCTCCCGCTCTGGGTTTCTTTCAGGATTCTGGCATGAGTCTGTCCATGATCTTAGTAAGTCTTGATAAGGTGACTTTAAACAATGTTTTGCAGTACTTTGTCCTTGTTTTTGCAGCCAAGAAAGGTCTTGTTTCAGTTCCCATTATTTATCAATCTCAGTGGTCTCCATATGGTCTTCTGCATTTCATTGGTTTCCTACTTTTTGTGGTGACAGGGCACTATGGTTTCCCCTATGATTATTAAATGGGTCTTCCAGAACTGTTTTGAAATTACTGTGGGAGTACACTCTAAGTTCCATGTAAATACTGCATCGAGGGTGTGGGTGGCCACTTTTGAGAGTGGGGGCAGAGACTCGCTGGGGGAAAAACTGTTGTTTCCATATTGTTCAGGAGATCCTGTGTGTCTTCACGAGCTCTAGACTCTACCAAAAAGGTTACGTCACCTACTAACAGTATCTTATTGTTTTTGTTTTGCAAGCCCCTGAACAGTTCTATCCAGTGGTTTAAGAAGGTGTCCTTGTAACTCACAAAGATCACAGATGTTAATGTGGCATTTAGATGTCATTTTATGGCCGTACTTTCTAATGCAGTGCATTGTTGGTTGGCAATAAGTGTGCACTTCCACTTGTAGGGTGTGATGATTTTAACTCTGCCTCTCACTGTTTCTCTGTTTTTTGCAAGCATGCTATATCCCCCAGAGAGTAGTGAGTGAAGTATTGTTATATAGTTACTAGTAAATCATCTGTGTCCTCAAAAATTGAGTCAAGGATATGGGTTTACATGTTTGTTTGCTTATATGGCATTAATGACTCCAATTATATTTTTGGGGTGGCTTTGTCTTTAGCAGTGTTTATCTTTCTCTGTTTTCTCTCCCAATCCTGTTTGGAGTTCTGCTTGACATTTCTCTATTTGACAGACAGAGGTTGTAAGAGGTGGTATGGATTGAGTGTCTGGGTCCCATCCTGATTTTGGGCCTGGCTAGTTGAGGTAGAGTTATACTGTCAGTCTATTATGTACCGCTCTGCATATGTTGTCGCTTAGTAGATTTGATTCCAACGGTCTGGGTGCGTGGGTCCATTTCTATGAGACCCACCGGAAGGCCTGGAGGATCACTATATATTGTGGTACAGAATTTGGCTGTTTGTTTGTGAGGTAAGGTAGACGTGTGTCTATTTATTTCAACAAGCTGGCTCTTACTTGGTTTGGGATTGTTCCTGTGTGGTAAATGTTATGTCGTTTTGTAGATACGCGATGGGTAATCCAATAGAACTCTTTCCCCACCTTGCATACATGGTTTTAGGCTTTTTGCAAAAGAATATTTTGATGACCATCGCCAGTTCACGGGTCTGCGTGTCAAAATACTGTGAGGGTAATTTTTAATTGCAATAGTTAATTACACGGATGGGACCACTTATGTTTACTCTTCTGAGCAAAAGGTCCCCTATGTGCAATATTAAGAATTTTTAACACATAGTGTGAAAAACCTGAGGGTATTCTCCCAAGTAGACCTTGAGAATCCCTTATTCAGGTGGCCAGGGAAGGGCTGGCATGCTCAGATTCCAACCCTGGGGGTGCACGAGCGACGGTGGATCACCTGGGAAGGGGAGCGCAGGGTTATGCTCAGGGGAATACCCAAAAGGAGATGGGGTATTATACTGAGGAAGAAGGTGAGGGGGATGAAGACCCTGATGTTTTCCTTGGTTATTCCACTTCTACCTCCCTTCCACCCAAAGAAGTTCCCTTAATAAAATCCAATCACCCCTACACCTCTGGTAATCCAAGTAGGAGCCCAATCCATGTTGCACTCCAAATCCACAACTCCCAGAATCATTGCTTTCCTGTCTTCTAACCTAATATTCCCAATCATTCTTCTTCTCTTCACGTCCCTCTGATGATTCATTCCCGAACACCCAGTCTGCCTTGATAAAACACTACCGTTCCCACAATTCCCTCTGTTCATTTCATAATCATAGCTGTTCCCGTGTACTTCCCAAACCCTACCACTCCCATCGCTCTGATTGTCATTTTCCAAACGCCCAGTCAAATGTGACCAACAACTATAGTTCCCACAAATCCTCCAAAACGTACCCTTCTGAGATCACCAAAAACCCTTCTAATACTAGGGTTGTAATTCCATACAGCACCACTTTCCCATCCTATCCTGCAGGACAATCACACACTAATCCCTCCTCTTTCCGACACGAACACTGTCTTACCCCATGGAAGACAAAGGAATGCTAAAACTGTTTACCTGACATGTCCCAACCCATGGGTCAGGCAATTAACCAGAATCACACACACCTGACGGCCCTTTCTCTTCCCCGCAGGGATGGAAGGTGGAGCACAAGGACGCAATACGAGCAAGGCAGACCGCACAACGAGACAGTTAATCCAGCCCAGCAATTCAAGAGGAGGAGAAAGGCGGCGAGCATCGAAGGGGTGACAAGGAGAGAAACGACGTTGCCCTTTCCAATCCAGACCTGCGGAACCTCCCGGCAAAGAACTGTAAGACCGGGGACAATAGCTAACGTGTGTAGCAGCAGATGTCAATGGTACACGGAGCCTGCCTACGCAGGTAAGCAGGGCAGAGAAAGACACCTGATACCGTGGTACTGTCCTTGACTCCGGATGCTGAAGAAGCCAAGCAGTTCATCACAGTCAGTGAGTCGAGGGGAGAGCCGATAGGAAACTGAACTGTGTTGAATGAAAGTTGCAAAGTGGCTAAAGACGGGAAGTTCAAGGAACATTTAATATAAAGGGAAAACAAGCTGCAACAGGGGTCCAGCACCACGTGGGTGCTCACTCGAGAGACTCTGGTGAATCCCGCACTTTTGGAACTATCGATACCAGAAAGCCTTGGGAAGGCTGCAAAGGAACGGTTAAAGTGGTCACACAGGTGTCTTGCAAAATCCTCTGTACATTCAAAAGACTTTGACCGACAGATGATTACGAAAGGCATGATTGAGGAAGTTGGCAGAAGTGAACCCGATCGTGGGCGGTCCAGTGAACTGTTTAGCAAAAGTGGCAAGAGTGAACCCGAAGAAGGGATGCTGATGAAGAGGGGCAAAGTCTAAAGTCCCAAGAAACAGTTTGTTAACAAAGGTGAACCCAGCAGAGGGATGTCCACGGGAACTGTTTAAAAAGACGTTAAGATTTATGAAGGAGAGGAAAGCCATAGTGAACCCATTGAAGGGAGGCCGAGAATCAAGACGAAGATTCAAGAGGGGTCTGCATACGGAAAGAGAGGCACAGAGGGGTGAAGAACCATCACCCTAGAATGTGTGAATAAGCAATAGTGAACCTGTGGTGGGAGGCTGAGATTCTGGAAGGGTTTGCGCCCGGAAGAGGTGGACCCAAAGGTGTAGAATCATCACCTCAAGTGCAATCCGAAAGGAACTTTTGTTTGTTGTTTTTCTTTTGAACCTATCAGACCCTGGGAAGCAGGAAACCAAGCCACCAAAGGTTCTGATATCGATAAGAACTGTTTGAGGGGACTGCGCCTCGAAGAGGGGGACCCAGGGGTGAAACCATCACCCAACGTACAGGTGAAACAGAACCTTTGTTTGTTTTTTACCGACCCTCGAAGGCAAGAGACTTTTATTGAAAAGAGACCTGGCCGTCGAGGCCTCTGAGAAATTAAAACTAGAACTGCTGTCTCATGCTGGGAAAAGCTCGAGAAATGTGCTGTGCTCAGAAGTCCCACCTTATCCTGTGCTCATAACTTGGGGAAAGGAGACCCCTGGTAACCTGCATCCTGACTTATTATTTATGAACACTTCTTTCTTTATTGAAAACCCTATCCCACCGTCTTTCTATATTTAGTTGTAAGGATCTGTTAATAGTTTATTTTTAGTATAGGCCATTTACTTTGACAAGACGCCAGAAGGACTGCCTTATTTTCATTTGATGGTCAAAGCTTGCTCCCATTTTAGATTTAGGTTTAGACTACGCGTTTTCCATCCTGCAAACAGTTTAATAAACACTTGTGAACTGTGATCACTTGTGTCTGTCTTTACTGTTGCCACAATGAGTTCCTTACAATAGTGAAAAACAAAAGTGTAAACAGGCAAAATCACCTTTACACCTTTATTTTACGCTATGTGTTGGAAAAATGTGTGTAAACTTACCTTTACTTGGTGTAAAAGCAGTCTGATTCGATTCGAATCCATTTGTTTAACGCCAGTATAAAAATGTCATGCTAAAATTGAACTATATTGTTGTTTTCAAGTGGAGCAGTGGTGCATGACAGACAGTCTGTCTACTCCCACCACTCCACCTCAAAACACCCCAAAAGTCCTCTGGATCGGAAAGAAAAGTGGCAAGACAGACGTTAATGTTTAACGCTTGACTTTTAACGCTTGACTTGACACTTTGTTCTTATATCCGGGGGACATGGAAAATAATACTCTATCACTGTTGTTGTCAGTCCTTAAGTGTTGGTTATAGGTATTTCATAGTAGTACCAGTATTGTAGAACTGGTAGTACGTTATCCATGTTATATATTTTCTTTTTGATTATTTTCTTGTTTATTAACTTGGAGGTTGCTCAATTTGATGTGGGTGATAGTTTTTCGGTTTTATATGTTTTTAAACAAAATCTATTTACAAAAAGTATTTTGGATCATTTGTAGTCCTTTCTCACTTTCAGTGTTTTATTTAATCATGTGATTCGTATTGGGCAGGTTTTTTGCACAGAAATAACATTAGTTAACAGTGAAGGTAAGGTATGTTTTATTTTATTTGAGGGAGATTTTTTAGACGTGATTATTATGGTGTAGATATAATTATTTGCTGGTTCGTTTTTGAAGTGTTTATTTTGATATATTTCGTTAGGAGAAGCTAGCGATTGTCGAATCTTGAGTTGATACAGTTGGCTATTTTGCTGACCCGTTCCAGTTTCCCATTTTTACTGGTTTCGTTTTTGTTTTTTGAATGTGTTGTTTATCATTTTTTGGGGTTGTATTTCCCAGCTTATTACTGCCTATGATTGTTTTCACGGAGTTGGGAGATGGCGAGTTTTTTATTTTGTTTGGACTTATTATGGGTACATACATATGGACATCACTTTAGCAATAAAGAACCTTTTTTAATCTCCATACCATTATCAGAGATTTCCTCTTCCTGCTGTGATTTGACATTTTGATCAATGAATGAATGCATGCTTGATTGTGTAATGGATATACTAATTATATGATTAATGTTGAGTGCATTGATTTCATTTGTTAAATTTGTGTTATGATGATATTTGCATGTTCATTTTGTGGCTATCTTTAAATTGTAAACTATGTGTGCCATTATGTTTACCTTTGAATTTTCAAAGAAAGTAGTGAATAGTATTTATGAAATATTATGATTAAATACATCAAATGATGTTTTGAAATGCTGAGAGGTGATTTAACCACACCAAGGTGTGAATACCTAGAGTGGTGAGGATTCCTCTACTTGTTTTCCGTTCTAGGCATGGTAGTACCTGTCATTTGAAATGTTAGCTCCTTTTTTGGTCTCTATGTGGGGCAGGTATACTATTTCTGAGCAGTCTAGAGGGCATGGAGGAAATTGCCTCATCTCCCTTCTTTCTTAGGTTCCTTACCTCTTATCACGTGGATGCAGATAGAGTGACGTATTAGTAAAGGATGAAACCCTGCTAATGGATTGCTTTGTTGCGGTTGTAAAAACCCATTCTAAGTAATGCCAGAGTGCCACTAAAGTGTATTTCCTCTGATAATCGGGTGTCCTAGGGTTTAACTTCAATCTTTTAATGCACATGGAAATATGAGGGCCCTGGAAGCCTGATTCAATATTTAAATGCTCCTCGGAACATAATAGCCTTAGGAAGCAGGCAAGGCCGGATTAACCATGGAGCAAAAGGTTCACCTGCAGCATGCAAACATGCAGCACCTTAAGGCACAGATTCAGTTTGTGAATGCACCTGGGAATATATAAGGCCCCAATAGCCACGTTTCACTGTCCAGAAATAGTAACAAACTAGAATCAGCAAGCGAAAAATAAGACTGTAGGCATTGAGTATCCTCAGAGAGGCATACCCACATTGCAGTTCAGTATTGCTGGGTTCTGATGGTCTAGGTGGCCCCTGGCAAAAGATAGGACCCAACGACCAACCATGCCCTAGTAGGGCCGAACAGAACATGCCCTTCTCATTGTTGCCCTTTGCTTGGACGGCAGGTGGCTGACGCCTTGGTGAGGTGCTAAATAAATGGCATGTGAACACTCAGGCCTATTCGGGATTGTCTACCCCTAGTATGCTAGCTCTTGGGGCCAGGTCTGGCAGGGTTAGCGTGGTCCCTGTGATGATGGAGGCATCAGCTCTGGATGGAGCAAGCTCAGGGCAATGTTGTGGCCAGTGGAGGGCCACGAAGAATGGTGAACAAATGTACAGATATCTTACTGCAGCACCAAGACCCCCCCCTGTCATTTGACTGCTCTGGCCAACAGGTATCACCTGCCGCCAAACTAGGCGTGGGTATGGTAGTGCCTGTGATGATGTCTCAGGAGGCGCAGGACACTGCTGGAGCCGCTATAGGTCAAGAACTCAAGGGGTACCGTTTGGGCAAACTGCAGTGCTCCTGCTGGACTTTTAAGCTCATGCTAGAAGAAGAATTGTCCTTTGCCTCGGATTTCAAAGTGGATTAAGCAGAGACTTTTGTTATGTTTTATGTTATTCAGTGACGTGTTCGACAGCAAGTGCCCTCTTGTCCCTCATTTGAACAACTGGTGTTTATTTTGTGAGGGTCTGACCTATTTGGAGAATAACCATTTTATAGCCATTTCCTGAATTTCAGCTGCTCTCAAATTGGCTATAGTTTACTATGGATTGAGTTCCATAGTTTAGAGGTTTGCACAGAGAAGGCTCTTCCACCTATCCTGATGTTTATGGATGTGGGTGTTGCCAGCACTGCACATGAAATGGAATTGCTGTTCCACTGGAAGCCCAATCAGGCCGTAAATTACCAGTGTAATGTCTTTATGGCAGTTGGTATTTGTAAGTAGCCTCACGTCTGCGTTTTGCTGTTGTTGCATCTTTTAATGCAATATATGACAAGACCCTTATAGTCTATGAGCATAATCCAGTCATGATAGAATGAAGGTACTTTAGTTCAGGTTTATATGGGTATTCATAAATAAAAGGCCAACTGAAAACTCTCAAATAAATGTCTGCTCTAGTAGGCAGCATTGAAAGGAACCATCCTGATGACTAAATATTACGAATCGTTACTACACTTTCATGCACAATTTTTACAAAGAAGTGTTATTTTTTACCATTGTATATATAAACACTTGGAAAATGTCACAATGATCATTACAGAGTAAATATATAATTCAACAAACACTGTCATTTTCCGTTGAAGAGTGCAGGGTCTGTCCACTGGAGTCTTCTAGTTGACCTGCGTTTGAGCGTTTTCAGTTGGCTCTTTTATTTGTCACTCTCTTAATAAATCGAACCTAAAGGACCTTTTCTGTATTATGCCCTTTTGTGGATGCCACTTGACCTCAGTCCAGTGAGGCAATGTAAGGAGAGGAGGAGGAGGAGGAGGAGGGGGAGGAAAAGAGGCTTGAAGAGAGGTGAATGCCATGATCGGGACACATGATTCGGGCTCAGGCAGCGGAGTAGGTGCTGGGGGTTTGTGTTAAGGCGATGGGGGCTGACCTTTCAAAAGACAATTGGCCTCATTATGAGGTTGGCGGTCCGGTAACAACGGTACCGGTATGCTTGCTGGTACCATTGTTACCGGACCGGCAAACACCGAGATGTGCCGCGGGTGCCTTTCATTCCGCCAGGTCTGCCCTGGCGGAATGAAAGGCACCCACGAGCTTTGTCAAGCCTGTAGCACCGGCACCGTTATGAACGGTGCCGGTGCTACAGGCATCCCCATTCCCATTGAGCCCTATGGGGCTGAAATGGGATTGGGGATATACCGGCACAGGCACCCGCGAATGGGCAATTACCGGGTCCGGCGGGGCAGAAATACCCCGGTAATTGCCCCTTTCGCGGGTGCCGGATTTTCATGCCGGTATGGAGGTAGCCTTGCTGGTAAAACCGGCAAGGCTACCTCCAACCTCGTAATGAGGCCCATTGCCCATAAAAACAAGCCAGATTGAGAGTATATCCGCACAACAAAGGTAATGGCTAGTCGAGTATCACAAGCAACCTTCGACTACGATGAAGGCGGAAGAGTGCAGAGTGAAGTTTTGAACGTGTTGCCAAGCTGAAAGTAAATGTGTGATGGTATGCTCTGGTCCAAGCCACACCTCGAGATGTGTTTGGCCAAAAGCACTTGGCACTTACCATCTCCTTCAGTTAAAGGAAAGTATTATAGATAATGTTTTTTAAATGTTTATTGAGATTAGGAACAGAACAAAAAGGAACACACATCAAACCTGCATGCATTCTCAAAAAGCTACTACAGAAGTATTTATAGATTGGGATCTCTCCCTATGTCCTCCGATTACACAGGTGGTAAAACTAGTTCCTATCATCTCAAAGACATTAAGATGGTGTTTCCTGTTTGCGAGCTAACCACACATCGTATAACGTGTCTGGATTATATCATTGTTGGATTATTCGAACAGCCTCTGTTTGGGTTTTGTCACATATAGCGAGATAAGTAACCAATTGTTATTTCGGAGGTCTCATCGATGGAAACATTACAGAATCTCTGTTCAGTCTCTTTGACAGTTCACAGCTCTTACCGGGCCACTCAATGTTTTTTGTGTGGTACCCTCTGATGGAACTCTTCTTTTCCTCACTGATGTTCTCCTTAGTTTTCTACAAAGCAGGAGAACTACTTCTCTACCTCTGACTGGATCCAAACGAAGGCAAGCCAACACTGCCTTGTAGGTTCCTGCTGGCAAGGCCACAAGTCTCCTGCAGGCAAAGGCCACCTTTGCTCTTCTACTAGCTGATGTGTAGGCCACTGACCAGCCCTTATCTTCTCACATCCTTCCTCCTGCTCTCCACAGCTCCTCAACACTTTGTCACATAAATGTTCCTGCAGCCATCCCTGGTGTAGCTCTTTTGGACATAAAGTTCATCAACTGAACTTGTTCTAAATCATTGGGTCTTGACTGGAGCCCTTCAACACCTCCTCTCTTTCTCATGATGATTCTCCAATCCTCTTGTGCACATCTCTGTACCACCTCCTCCTTCACTCTTTTGATGTTCCTCTACTCCTCCTCTACTCACCTCCTACTTCACTCCTTCAATGCTCCACCACCCTCCTCTACACCCATAGTTACGACTTCCTCCTTTATGTCGTTTAGGTTCCTCCACTCTTTCTCTGCCCCTCTCTTCGCCACCTCCTCCTTCACGCCATTGATGTTTTCCACTCCTCGTAACCCTCTTCACCATCTCCTCTTTTACTCCAGAACCTCTCCTTACAAGCTCCTTCTTCATGCCCCCTCCCCTCTCCTCTGCCCAACCTTCTCTCAGTGCTTCAAAATCCTCTCTCTCCAGCTCACCCCAACTACTCTGCTGCTCTTTCTCCAAAATACCACATTAATGGCATCCCCATGGAGGATTTTGTAATGCTGTGCTCCCCCCACTCCTCCCCACCGTAGCTATGCTCAAGGACCTGCACATGTGGGTGATTGACTGTGTTTGTACATGATTGGTTCATTTTAAATATATGTTTAATTTCAGTTGTTTTTTTTGTTTGATTTGGGATGTGCAACTTTCCCATGTACTGGCGACTGAGGCAGCATAGAGACCGTCCTCCAAGTTCAATTGCATTTAACTCCTATGCATGCACTTAGACTCCGGAGTGCTACGTCAGGCGTGTTGGAGCAAATGCACGTCAAACTGCAGCGTTTTGCAGGAGGATATCTGTCTCTTCACATTAATAAGTAGTTTTTTCCTCTTTTAAGAAATATTCTTTCCTGGCACAGAACAAAGCAGATTTTCTACTTGTGGGACTGACCGAAAGAGCCTGTGGGATTGGCTTCATTAGCACTATATGTTAGTATATCTTGGTCATTTCTCAAATGATCCTCTGCCTCCAGCATGTGGTGTGTGAGGGTAGCCAGGGGATGCTACATTACTGCACCTGGCCCCCTTGGCTGCCCGACCACCCACCTTCATGGTCAGGTGGTGTCATATACCTCCCACTTCTAGCTTTTTTTTTCAGGTTTCTACAGGGTAGTGGTTTAGATAATCCTTTTTACTTAAGATGCAACCTTCTCTCTGGATCCCTGCAAAAGTGAAAGCTGAAGAATCAGAAACCGTGAAGGACCGTGTATTGATGTCTTTTGTGCTGGTTAGCCAAATCCACTGTTGTGGTCAGTAGCCAATATAAATGTCCTCCAGTTCAATAAATATTTAATCCAAAGCCCGCCTGATTGCCAGGCACTCTAACTCTACTGCGGCAAAGTTTTTTTTTCGCAGGTAAAAGGGGTTGGTGGTTCAATGAGAAAGAACCACTCTCTGTCCTACTCTTGAGGTGTTTGTAATCAATGGATCATTAAAGTCAGACGTGATTAAGTGTGGCAGATGCCATAGTTCATTCTTCAACTGCCCGAAAGCCTCCTCCAGATTAGTGGTCCATTTGATTCGGTTTGTCTTTGCACCCTTCATTTGACCCGTAAGCGGGCTAGCCACCATCGAACAATGAGGAATAATCTGGAGCAATGAGGAATAAACTGGCGTTAGCATGACACAAGGCCGAGTAATGCGGACTGAGACCTGGGAAATTCCTTAATTCTTTTCCACCTTGGTTTCTGGGTTGGTTGGTTCCCTTACCCACTTTCAATCTCACGTGTTTTACAGAATCCAAAAACAGATGATACATCGCAGGGTTGGATTTTAAGCTGGCCTTTCTCAAACTTTGCATCTCAAAGGTGAGCTGTCTCATATGTCCGGACTATGACTTGTTTATGGATGACTATATTATCTATTCAATTTCCTGCATTACGCTTGGTGCAGTTGACATACATGTTCCATAACTTTCTGTAATACGGCCGGGATGCCATGAAGCCCTAAAGGCAGAACCATAAATTGACATAAACATATTGAAATCAAGGAAGATGTGTTCTTTAGGACTTACAGTGCCAAATAAATATGCTAATAACTAATAAGGTCCAGAGTGGTGATGTATTGAGTGTGTCCAATTTGTCTTATCATTCAAATTGATCTATCCTGGGCATGGGTTCTGGCTTTGAGATTACTCTGTCAGACCAAACTGCTGCATATTGTGGCCCTCTTGGACTGCCAACTTTCTGGACTCTGGCAGTCTATATGGACAAACGTGCACAACCATACCCAATGTAGTCTCAATATGATGGACCAACTCAGATGCCCTTCCTAGTTTGTCCACATAGACATCTTTAAAATGATGGTGGTAGTCTGGTAAGTCTCTTAACTCAGCCCTTTGGAGATCTTCTGTATTTGAAAACTCACGTATGTATTTCAACATTCTCCATCCAGGGCTGGATCATCCGGTCCTTCCCAGGTTTTAACTAGATGATGTGGTATACTTGAGAAGTCTTTTGGCAGTCACCTTGCCAAACCCTGTAGTTTAGGTCTCTACGCACTTCAGTGACTCTTTAAGGCCCACACCACCTGCCGAGGAGTGCATTTATGGATGTTGGAAGAAGAACCAGGATTTGGTCTCCAACTTGAAATCTTGGGAAGTGAGCCGGCCTGTCATATTTCTGCTTTTTATGGCTACTTAGTAGATGTTGAAGGACTACATTTCTCACCAATGTAGAAATTAGTCACACAGCTCTGTTCTAGTATGTGCAGTATAGTGTTCTTTTGTGCATCCAAACCTTCTTTGAGCATATCCAGTATGTCAAGGGGTTCTCTCCCAAGGACTAACCCAAAAGGTGAAATTCCAAAGGAGGTTTGAGGGGGCTTCCATACCACAAACAAGGCATATAGCATAACTTCATCCTAGTTTCGAGAGTCTTCATCCATCGACTTTCAGGGAATTTTTAAATTCTAGTCAATGATTTTGTCTAAGCCATCTGTTTGGGGTCTGTGCACTATGGTATGGAGTGTGTCTTTGTGTAGAATATACTTACGGTGTTTCATAATCTTTGCCATAAAGATGGAATCAGTTAGTATTTCTTTAGGGAACCAGGTGTTTGTTTTTATTAACTGGTATTGTTCTGTAAGGCCTGCTGATAACAGGTGACATAGGCAACAGTGACCAGGATGTAAGTGTCTCCTATTTTTGAATGCCTGAGGGGCTCAGTGATGTCCATCTCTAAATGTGATAATGGAACATGACTTATTGGGAAAGGCTGTAGGGGTGCCCTGCCGGCTTCAGTGAAAGAGGTTTTCTGCAAATGGGGCATGCTCTGTAGGACCTTTTAGCTTGTCAGTAAATAGCAGGCCAAAAGAACTGACTCAAGACATGGTCCAGAGTTTTAGTAACCCCTTGGTGTCCAGCAGACAGGTAGGAATGGGCAAGGTCATTTACCACCTTCTGGTAATGGGAAGGAACCAGTAACTAGGATCAGGCTTGACCATTTTAAATAAGCATTCAATTTCATGTGTGGTGTTTACATTTGGGACCCAGGGCTTTCTGCATCCCATGTATCTGGTCTGCCATCTTGATTTTCATTCTAGTTCTGTACATGCATAGATAGTCCAGAGCTCTGTGTTGTGGGTGGAGGAGGCTATGGCCCAACCACAGCATTACACAGGCAGGGTCTCTGTCATTCCATGCTGGTAGGCACTTTCATCCCTTGCTGTTGACAGTGCTGAGCCTCTTCTGTCTGCCGTGAGGCGAGTAACCAATGGAAATGCTGCACTTGTCTGTGTATGAAGTAGGCTAGCACTAGTAGTGATCAAGCAGGGCAGTGTTTGACTAAAGGTTGCAGATGGAAGGATCCAAGTGACCAAGATTAGAGATGCCTTTCTTGATCACCGGTCAACTCGCCACTGCATGGCAGAAACTGTGATAAGACCTTTGTCACGCACAGTCATATTAGCGCTCCACCCCTCCCCCACCTTGCATCTTGACAGAACTTACTTTATCAGTGATCAATATTTAAGCCTTATGTACAGGAAGATTGTCAGACGAGATGCTCGCGTGCCCAACCCCGCGAGTGGAGTACTTAAAAAAATTGCAGAATGCATGAAGTATAGTACATGAAGAACGGCAGCTAAGGGTAGTCTGTTGCAGGAAGTCCTATCTTTCCCAGTGCATGCAGGAGAAGTGTCAGAATAGGAGCTCTTGTGCTTAGCCCCCGGAAAAGGAGAACTTAAAAAAAATGTACATAGCGTGAAGCACAGTGCACAAATAGCAACAGCTGTGGGCAGTCTGCTGCAGGTAGTCCTACCTCTCCCATTACGTGCAGGCATAATGTCAGAGGAGCAGCTCTCGTGCCCAGGCCCCAGAAGAGGAGAACATCGGACAACCACAGACAGCTTGAAGGGTGGCAGCTAAGGGAAGTCTTCTGCAGAGAGCCCTGCCTCTCCGGTTTCGTGCAGGAGGATTGTCAGAGGAGGAGCTCTCACGCCCAGCCACCAGAAGAGGAGAACTTAAAAAACGAAATCCAGACACTGCAAAGAGTACAGACTACAGGGCGGCATCGAAGAACAATCTTCTGTAGGAAGTCCCACCTTTCCCATTGCATGGAGAAGAATTGTTAGAGAAAGTGTTCATGCCCAGTTCCCGGAAGAGAAGAACTTAACAAAAACACAGTATGGTGGGCAAAAGGTGGTGCTAAGCATAGTCTTCTGCAGGGAGTTATACCACCCATGTTATGTTCAGGAGGATTGTTAGAGGAGGAGCTCTCGTGCTCAGCCCTTATAAGAGGAGATTATCAAATAAACACAGCATGAAGTGTGGTGTGCAGAGGGTGGCAGCTAGGGATAGGCTGCTGCTGGGAGCCCTACCACTCTTGTTGCGTGCAATATGAGTGGCAGAGGAGGCACTCTTAAGCCCGGCCTGCCCCCAGAAGTGGAGAACTTGATGGCTAGCAACCATGAAGTTGGTGTCACAGCAATGAATTGTGAGCAAGGTCGATTTGTTTCGATTCAATCTGGTCCTGGTGTAAGTGCTTCTCTCCGTGTGACTATACAAAAAAAATGTTTTACCCCACCTCAAATCCTCTGTTAAGATTTGATACAAAGCACACAGCACATGGAATGTAGGCGTGAAGTGTGGGGCGGTTTACTTGTTTTTTTTAGGTCAGGCCCCATTCATAGCCTGATATTTTGTAGCAGCAAAGATTATGAAACTTCCATGATTTATGTCTTGCTGTTTGCTAATGGTATCACTTGTAGCTCTGATTGGTATGGTCTTTTAAGTCTTCGAGCACTCAAATATCTTAAGCCTGTACCCCAAACAAACTAAGAGCCATGGCCAAGCAAAAGGTGGTTGAGGGCTAGAACTATAGATGACCCTCGAGCAATCAAGCCTGCTCTCCCAGATATGATATAATAATAGAATATTGTGTGCGCTATTTTATAGATAGTATAAATTGGTTGGTTTGTGGTGTCTACTGGGGTTAATTGTGCCGCCCTGCTAGCCATCCTCCCTCTGGAAGTGAAGCCTGGCCACTCTGCTACGCTTAACACTGGAGAGTCTGCTCTTTCCTTTTGGGTGACACACTGCCCTACATTTAGGTTAGAGCACAGCTCTCACCAGAGGGCCGTGCACAAATCTCACTAACACCTCCCAAAGATATGTATATCCATCTGGGCACGGCTAAAGCCGCCCAAGCAACAGCGAGATGTTCCCATCAAGATGTTTTCATGGAAGCACCATGATCTACCCCCCATGCATTGTGCAAAGACTGCTCACTGGAGGCCAGCTCTGATGTTCAGTTTGGCCAGTGGGTTCTCAGGAATATCTTTGGTAAACTGCACTGATGTTTTCCATACCATCGTTTCTTCTTTATGTAGAGTACTTCAAAATCCCATAAGTATGGAGGGAAGTGGACAGGATGAAGTGATAACTGAAAGTTGTACACCAAGTCCATACGTCCTTTTCTCCATGGTGGCCAACCGCCTCTCCCTCTTAAAAGAAGTCCAGTGATACTCACGCTGACAAAATGACTGCTGGTTGGAAGGGAGCATGCTTGATGTCAGGATTGTTGATCTGTGCATGTATGCACCCAGTACGGTTTGGGTTTTTAATATTGCTGCCCCGCGTCATGCTCTGGTGCTGCCCCTTTCTCAATTGTAAGGGTTTATTTAAATGGTTCATTCAGCAGTGTCTCCCCTTTAAGCAACAGACGTCCAGCATCTACCAACTCCCATGGCTTTAGAGGTGTGCAGTATTTACGTGTGTCGTCGTTTATTTATTTATTTCATTTATAAAGCGCACATACAACCCAGAGGCATTGAGGCGCTGTTGAGCATACAAATCAAGTACAGAAGTGGGGAGCAGAAATTAGTCAGACAGTAGGTATAAGCGGAGGGGCAGGGCAAACTAGTTAGGGTTACAATGGGTTGCATAGTGACAGATTTGCATACGTCCAAGACATTGAGCAGTAGAACAGGGTGGGGAGACAGTGGGTAATTAGCTTCGTGGAGGGGGGTCGTTGCCTTGGCCTTCGATAAATCTGCCTTTGGAAAGCCGACATGGCTGGGATAGTCGCATTCCAATTTCCCCATATACATAGCCGAACAGCCCTCTGTAGTATTGAAGGCACCTCCCAAAAACGGAAAACGTTGGTCGTGTTTCTCTTGCAGCATATGATAACAATAACAGGCAAAGGTGAGTACTTGGTACGGGTTGGCAGCACCCATCATAGAATGTTTTACACGAGTAGCCGTAATTTGATTAAAAATACCTCTTAAGGTGCCTGATGTAAATAGCTGACATATGTGCTTATCGGGAATTGTATGGCTATCGTTCCCATAGGATGTGGGTACCTGGTGTTTGATAACAATAGTTGGCAGATGATGGGAGCACATGTCATGTGTTAATTATACCTATTATATAACACGAGAACCTGGTCATTTGAAAGCAATAGTTAAAATATGAAATGTGTACCTGGGCATTTTGTAAGCAGCTAGCATTTGCAAGAAATGGCTGGATAATAGTGTGTAGTTTGGATGTTGATGACAATAGCTGGTGTAGTATATGTCTGTTAGTGCATTGCGTGGGAACATCAGCAAATGATGCAGGTACCTAGAGGTTGATGGCAATCCCGACATATGATGTGAGTACCTGGTATTTGTTTGTTAATTCTTACAATGTTATTTGAGCACCTGTCATTTTATGGGAATCCCTGGTATGTTATGTGAGCACCTGTCATTTAGTAGCAACAACTATCCCTGATTTAATATTTGATTGCATTACCTGGCAATTGAAATGAAGGCCTGGCCACTTAAGCCAACACCTGCCAAATGATGTTTCTACGTGCAATTTGATGGTATTATTTGGCATATGAATTGAGGTACGTGAACATTTGAGAGTAATACTTGGCACATGATGTGATTACCGAACATTTGCTGAGTATGCCTTCCCTGTGATGCACCTGTTATCGGATTAGTGTAGCTTTCATTTGATGCCAATGCCTGCCATATGATGTCAGTATCTGCCATGATATGAGTGGCTGAGCCTTAGATAGAATACATAGGCTAAGATCACATGCCATTTGATGTGAAGATCTGTGAACCTTGTTTGATTGGTCAAATTACATTTTGGCACACATTTGTTACCTTTGTTACCGCAAAAGTTGGGGGCAGACCCCGTGGCCCCCTCCCCCTTTTCAGTATACCTAACCTAAAGGAGAAAAAACATGTGGCAACATGTAATTCTACCAGCTTGTTGGTCGAACAAAATGGAAATGGGGAATACTGAATGAAGCAAGTACCTGCCATGGGATGTCAGTACCTGCAATGGGATGTCAGTACCTGGACATATGATAGCAGTACAGAAAACAATTTCAGTATTCACAATCCAATTTTTTTGGCATTGCCAAGGGTTCTTTTTCTATCTGTCTCTTTGGGGTGTATCGTTATTAATGTTAAATAAGAGAGCAAGCACAACATCTACATAAAAGAGCACAACTTTCCCTTTCAATTCCGGGTCACCAGTAGTCCTTACTCGGACTCAATAATGTTAATAAGCAATCACAGGTTATTCTTTATGACCATTGAATAGCTCTAGTCTCAACCACAGTCTTGAGCTAGCTCACCGGCTAAGTCAGAGATGGTCTTGATACTGAGCAAGTTTAAAGTGTGACTCAATGGCAAGGTAACCAATTATTCTGTCTCACTATCATGTGGCTTTGGGATCAGGGCCTTAAAAATCCAAATCTAGGTAAAAGAATGTGAGTTCAGGTCACAAAGCTCCACAACAAGGAACCTTGCTGTCCAGTCCCTTTGGCTGCTCTTCTCCCTAAACTGTCAAACACCCACCCCTTCAAATGCATGGATTGTCACATGCTCTATATACCACTTTCTGGGACTCAGATTACATGACTCATTATTTATTTATTTCATGTGTATAGCGCACATCAACTCGTAGGCATCGAGGTGCTGATTACATAGCAGAATGTGGGTGTAGAAGCATCTAGAGACACACATAAAGAGGACATTTCTTTTAAAGCGCAGAAGAGTCCAGGCTGGCCTCCTGTGAGTAAAGGAGAGTCTTAAGTTTTTTTTTTTAGAAAGATGCAGTGCGATGGTTTCGATCTTAGGTGACGTGGTAGGGCATTCCCGTTTTTTGGAGGCAATCACTGGGAAGCTCAACCCTCCTGATCTCTTTAATCTGAATCTTGGCCTGATCAGACGATGGGAGTTGATGGAGCAGGTGGGTCTGGTTGACTCTGCCCTGATGAACTTTTGTGCAAGGTACTTCGCAGAGCAGTGTTTGAGATGCATTTGTGAGTGATGGTGAGCATTTTCAAGGTGATCGGGTGTGCCTTTCTTCTGGTCGACGTGATATGCTCACGCTTGGAGATGTTCAGTGCCAAATTATGTCTGAGGTCTGCAACCTTTGGCTCTCCAGATGTTTTGGAATAGAACTCCTGTCAGCCTTAGGCAGCATAGACAATGACAATGGTGAAAGATTATAGGAATTGCAGTCCAATAAAACTGCAGAGCTGCAGGTTGTAACCTCCTGTACGAAGGTGATATTGACGAGGATTTGGCAAGAATACCCTGAAAAGCATCATAGTGTATGCGGGCTCACTCCAGCAGCTACATTACTCTGTTATTGATGCTATCAATAGAGATAGGAAAGGCTTTTTGTATGGAAGAACAGTAGGCCCAGTCAACGATGAAAAGAGTTTGATGGTAATCCGGGCATCTACTGGGAGCCAATCAGAAATAATGTCAATAATGCAAATGTTTTGGTTTCAATCAGCGCCTTGCCCAAACATTTGTACAAATACACAGAAATCTGAGATTATAAGGTAGGCTCTTTACACAGTAGTGAGTCGAGCCTACACGTGTTTCGAGCTTTGCTCTTCTTCAGGGCTCTGCTGTGTTCTGTGCATTATGCCCTTTTTTCGAGCTAGTTCAAGGTAGAATGGATACCTGTTATGTTCTGTGCATTACCCTCTTTATTTGAGTTAATCCGAAGAAATGCGAGTTAATCCGAGTTAACCCAAAGAAATGCTACGGTTTCTTCTATACGTGCATGATAACATTGTGTTATCATGCACATATAGAGGAAACCTTAGCATTTCGACTGGCCAGCTGAACAAGAGCTGCAGCAGGAATTTCATTCACATTTCGAACCACGTGTAGGCTCGACTCAATACTGTGTAGAAATAATAAAAGCAAATTAAATTATATAATTGCATATTCTGAATGGATACCTTGCTTTCTGGATTTGTATGTTGAAATTCCACTTGTTAGTGTATCTTATCGTTCTTGGCTCAAAACTAGAAAGTGCCTACCTTATAATCACAGAGGATTTCTGTATATGTATACAAATGTTTGGGCAAGACGCTGATTGAAACAACAACATTTGCATTATCTACTGTAGTGGTTGTGAGACGGTGGGGAGGCGTCTGACCTTTCTGGTTTCACTGCGACACCGGTGTTGATACTACTAGCTGCTAGTGCATGATTTGAGGCCACTTTCCTACCCTTTTTTCTTTCAAGTGTAAAATTAATGTCAGCTGATCCCACATAGACAAGAGAGACGAGCACCTGTCCTGGTCTCCCCCTTGAAGGTAAGAAGTCCAGTTCCCCAAGGTAATGGGCAGATCTTTGCTGTGAAGTTATCCTGCTAACTATATAACAGTATCTCATAGATACTTAGAAGGGCTTCTACATTCTGTTTCAGGTCAGGCATCTTCTTCCTTACATCAGCAGAAAAGTGGATGAAGTCCTCAATACGTATAAAGAAGTGTGTTAATGTCAAGGGCCCAGACAAGCAATCACAGGGTTGCACTCATTTCAATATTTTGGGGACCACCCAATCCCTGGTAGTCGCCACTTACAGGTTTTGCAGGCTTTTGCCCTCGCAAACTCTATGGATATAGATTCACTCCAGTCTCGCGTGCCAGAAAGGGTGCTGGATCACCCAGCGTCCATTCCATAGAATTTCTATTAAGGTAATTCCATCTTGCTTTGTTCTTCAGTTGTCGCACGTTCTCTGTTCGACTGCACCAAAAAGTGCTTGATGTGATTTTGAACATTTATCCTACAATAAAATCTAATCCTACAATATAATTTAATCAAACACTGTCCATAAGTACAATGTCTGGCTGCAGGACTTCACCGCTAAATTTTAGAGGTGAAGTCCCTTAACATTTTGTCAGACTGTAGGACCATTCTCCAGTAACGGCAATAGCAGAGCTGAGAAAAATGATAGAAATCCAACAGCAGAGTAAGCTTCAGAGCCAGCTAGGTGAGGTTATGTACATGCAATAAATACCGGGAGCATGGGGTAGCCTCCTACCCTTAAGAACATAGGATCATTGGAGAGAGCAACTTATGTTGTGTCCTTTTCAAGCTCTCACTATTATAGTGGCCAAGGAAAGATTACAAAATATGATGAAGCATGGAGGGCAATTAAACAAATGTGGGGACACTGCCGCAGAGCTGCAGCTTCGAAATTTCAGATAAAAACACAAATTATGGAAAGCGTTGCGGTGGGTGAGTATTTGAAATAAGTTGCTCGGGGCTTACAGAGGTGTTCAAACCTTCTACAGTAAGTGGTCAATTAAGTGAGCTCCTTTATCCGAGACAGAACACACATTTCGTGTTCACTTTCTCTTTGAGAATTGTGGAAGAGTACTTGTACTAACATTAGGATTTCAGGTCTTGGCAAACCCATGCTTAACTCAGTATTGGCAATCCAGCATTAGACCGTCCGAAAATACCTCTAAATAGAAGACACTAACTGAAGATTCCCCTAGAGCCATTTGCTTGCCAGTGCCATACTTCTAGCTAAGGGTTTGTCTGGGTTGGCCCTCAGGGGTGGTGAGCCACCTGCTCCATTTTGCAGCCTTCAGAAGAGGGATTTGTGGGATCCCCCAGCATCCCTGTCACCTGCCTTGTGTGTATGACCAGACTTATTGGCTGGAAATCGTAAGGGCTGCCCTTGAAACTTGAATTTAGCAGTAGAAAAGTGTGGGGTTGAGATAAAAATCAGTCTAACCACAGATCCGCTGTGGTAGTCTGCATGCCACAAAGTATAGTGAGGAAAACGTCAGTACATCAAATGTGGGTCTTAACCGTATCTACTTGCAGTGGTTCAAAAATGTCAGACAAGAGCTGAACACGATACTTTACATAACATAGAGGCAGCCACGGACAACGCGAACACCGACAGGGCTAGAAATAACTGGGAAACGAATTCCAAGGTAGAGAACGTGGCTTTAGTAGCCTCAGCTCACACTTGTACAAGCCAGACCACTAGCAAGAAGAGGGGCGTGTTGTAAAGAGATGTAAAAGGGGCAGGACTAACCATTACCAGCTTTTAGACACCCCCACTTTCCGGCAAGTAGTGTTGGAAGAGGCACATTTCCACTTGACAGCCCAACACCAGGTCATAGCAGACACAAGAACATGTACTTAGATAGTTCTGTTGACCAGGGAATTTCCAGCAAATAAAAGGATTCTGCAAAACCTGCCAGATTTGGCAAAATACCTCTTGGTTGATCTGGGAGCCGTCTTCAACCCCTATCAATTATTGAAGCTCCCTTCTTTTGGGTGAGGATGGATACCATGGGTCATCTGGCACCTTGTAAATAAGGAAATTGGCTATAGTACTACTTACAGCCCATTATGTCACCCGGTACTGCAACGCTTTTCTCTGAAGAGTAGTAGCACCCAACTGTTCCATAAGCACCTCTTCCCCTTCTCCTTGGGGGTAGGTTTTGCAAAGGAGATTTTAAGTGACAGAGGGTCCACCTTTGTATTCCACCTAATATGTGAAGTCAAAATACTACTGATCATTCAACCTCTGCTCTTCAGTTGATCCTCAAACTGATAGCTTAGTCAGACACTTCAATCAAACCTTGAAGAACCTACTGGGGCAGCTGGTAGATGTAAATGGGAGGGACTGAGATGAGCTGATCCCATGGCCCTTGCTTATTTATTCATTTAAAGCATGTTTATAAAGCACCAACAGGGAACTCAGTCACTTTGTGGTGCCACACTTGGGGAGAGGGGAGCAGAACTGACCTTCACGGTTCCAAGCCTACAGCTCCCTGATGCGAGATGACAAGTCATCAAGGAAGAGATCCAGAAGATGTTGGACAAGTCATCATCTTCTCCTCATAATCAGTGGGCATTTCCAATCGTTCTCATCGGGAGGCCTGATGGGTGCTGCTGCTTCTTCATAGACCTTTGAAGGTCAATGCGATTTCCTGTTTTGATGCCTTTTCAGTGACGAGGATCAACACAGGGGCGTCGCATCCATAATCGGTGATTGGATACCAATTTGCCACCCATTATGAACGAGCCAAAGCTGGCCCAGTGAATACTTGAGTGCATTCTCAGCTGGAGCATGCACCTGCAGAAGCACTCCTGGGCTGGCTGTTGTGTTATAGAAACAAGGTTTCCCCATGCTTAGAGTGACCCAACTGCACATGCACAATGAGCCATGAAAGGCTAGAAGTGTTTTGCAAAACCCCTGCCTTGCAAGGCTCATTGGCCATGCTGGCAGGGGTTCTGTACCCTAATAAAGCCTAGAGTGCACTCATGTGACTCCCCACGGGTTATGAGGGCCTAGGGCAGTGATATATTGCAGCTCCGCCCTTACTTCAGCAGCCAAGATTCGGGGGAGGTGTTTGATTAACACTCTGCTTCCTGGTTCCTGACTTCAATCCAGAGAAGCTGCAGCATGAAAAAGCCTGAAGGATGAGCAGGTAAACAAATTATCCAAATCAAGGTTGTGTGTGTGTTTGTATTTATGTATTTATGCATGTATGCGTGCATTTCCGTGTGAATGTATTTCTTTTCTGCGAGTGTATGTGCGTGTGCATGTATTAGTGCATGTATGTAGTTGTAGATGGGGAAGGCGCTAGTGAATGATTGGGAATACATGCGTGTGCATTTGGTGTGGAGGGTGGGGCGGTAAATGAGGGACAACGAATGCTTGTAAGTGAATGCAGGCAAAGGGAGGGTCCACTGAACAGGATCACAGAAGCCAGTGCGTGGCTTGAAGATGGGATTGAGGCACTGTGCCATGATTTGAGGAAACAGTGCAAGACCGCAGAGGCGAGGCGCGTAGCATTCAATAGCATGGACATGACATTCTGCCACTTGTACATATATCATGTGTACAAGTCATATAGATGGACTGTGTGGGTACATGTTTCTCAATGTTTCCCTCTGATCATGAATTCGGGATGAGTATCAATGTCCATTCATGACATCTTCTAGATGGATTGGATTCAGTCCCTGGACAGTGATGCCCGTCTTCCAGCACCAGGCGTCTGGGTACTGCCTGGATTCCCCTTAATGCATGCCCTACTTATTCGCACTCCTCTTTTTGAGAGTGGCAACAGGATATTCACATTCCATGTGATGGTGGCAGAATGCCAGATCACTCGAGTGTTAGAGGCATTTCCATGTTTTGATTAAATGACAAGCAGTTGGGATTGTGAATGATCATCCACAGCCAATGGATATGCCGTTTCCTTTGTTTTGACGACTGATCATTGGGAAGGGAGGCCTTCAGGTACCCCTGATCAGCTACGTTAGGTTGATGCTGAGCCTAGATGTTTCCCTAGGGGTTTAACAGAGTCCAAATTCTTTGCCACGTTAGGTATGACTTTGTGTCTTTTCTTAACAGGGCAGCCACACAGGACACACGTTGAAGCATTATAAGCCCATTTGTCGTATCTTGGGGGTGGGGGGAGTTCTTTTACTTGTCCCCATGTATAGAAGCATGCAGTTTTGATGGTAACTACCTTTCCTTTTAACCATGGATGTGGTATTTGTAGTGGGGGTGGGGGGCCAGGGCTCTTTTTATACCTTGCAGGGGTGAGCTTCATTGCGGGTTGATAGTCATTGTCTCAAGAAGATTTCCAGGTCTTAACTAATTCCTTCTAGTAACTGTGGATGGTACAAGTTTATCCTTATTGGTGGCTTTTTGTTTGTCCGCTCCAGGTAAATATGTACTAGGTCATTTTTTATTTATGTGCACACTGTCATAGTGACGAAACAAAGAAGTGATTGTCATTGAACTTCTAACTGGATCCACGTTAACATAACGAACATTTTACAGCGAGTTACAAAACATTGATTATTCAAAATTCTAATTTTGTCACAGGTCATCGAAAAAACTGTGGGTGGGGAGACCCCCGCAGCTCCCCTAAATCCCCTCACTTTAATTAATACCTCAACTCAACAACCCTCTAGTTTTTCAAAGAACTATGATAATATTGGGATTTCTAAAAATGAGTTGTTTTGTGACTCACAGTGTTTGTCCTCGTTATTTTGATACAATAGCATCTAAACTGAGGAGTGTCACCATGACACAGTGAGGGTATCCACTATATTGGGCACCATGCGTAGTGCAGTGGTGGTGTATTTTTGTGCTAACACAACATGGGGTGTGCAAGATATCCACATCAATTGATGTATGTATGAAAAATGTGGACACGCCCAAGTCATAAATAATTTGAATATTATTACGGGTAAGTCACATTAGCGTGGGGTTATGCACAATATGTAGTCCCTGGTCGAAGTGCCAAATAACTCATTCTGCAAAATGTTGATTTTAATTGATATTGCAGAGATCAATACTGTACATGTTAATTTTTGTTGACTTATTCATGGTTGGCCTACTCACTCAGATGAGGACCTGGCGAAGGCAATTAATGACCCTTTACCCAAACTGGTGGGCCATGTAAGGGCTTTCTTCTTTCTGAAATGTTCTTTGCAGGATTAAAACACATGATTCAGGCAGTATCACTTTTGTATATCAAGCATCAACATCGTTCTGCATCCTTTTGTAAATATTGTGTTCATGTGTTTGGATATTTATGTGTAATGTTATTGGTTGTAGGACTGGTCATAGTATGTTTTTGATATTTTTGTTATGAGAGAGTAGTGCACTTTTATGTTTTTTTTGTTTACTATTTCGATAGATTATATCATAATTTTTCACTTTGTCCAGATTTGTTGAGATGTTACAAAAAGACAACAATTTTGTTAAATTGGTTGATTGCATGCGTCTTCCTCTTAATAAAAATATGTATATTATGTTTAATACATTGTAACAGAACAGGAATGGATCAATTTACATAAATTACGGGTTGACACATCCTGAGTAACTTTCCTTGTTGATCATGAACATGTTTTGTTGCAGTGCAGGGAACATATTTATTTATTATATACAAGAAGGAACAATGCTCTTTTGATCACAAAAGAACGTACACTGGATAAAAAATCAAATGTGTCAGGAAGCAGTGAGCTTCTTACACTTTATGTACTCATTCCATTTTTGAATCGCCCAGACCCGGAGGTATCAAAGCATTAGTTGCAGTGCGTGTACATAAAATAGTTACAGTGACAGAGGGCAAACATAATGCCGTAGACCAGCTCCCTGAGGCAACAAATTGGTAGTATTTGTCGAATAGACACATCTTGACAAGTTTTTTTAAAGGCACGGAATGATTGCTCATTTCTGATCGATGGTGGGAAGGAGTTCCAGAGGGCAGGTGCTGTAACACAGAAACCCACTCCACCTGCTTTTTCGTTTTGAAGCGAGGAGTATGCAAGGAAATGCTGGAGCTGGATCATAAAGTACGACCATGGGCCGTTTTGGAGATGCAGTTGTTCAGGTATTGAGGGGCCACACTGTGAACACAGTGGTGAGTAAGGGAAAGAGTTTTAAATTCAACCCGAGCTTTGATGGGGAGCCAATGTAATGCAAGTCTGGAAGCTGAGATATGATAAGAACGTGTACGGTCAAGGGCAGAGTGGAGAGCCTTGTTTTGAAGCAGTTGTAGGTTAGGTAGATTTGCGGCAGAGGTGCCCGTCAGCAGGTTGTTGCAATAGTCAATAGTAGAGTGCAGTTATTAGATAATTTATGAACGGCGAGAAGAAAAGGGGCACCAGGACACAGCACTGTTGCACCCCAATTTAAATATTAAACATTTCACTGGCCCTGTATAGTTCTTGCCCCTTACCCAGGCATGGTTGTTGAAGTAAAGTAGCCGGAAAGCATGTATAAGAGGGTTAGGTATGACTAGACTATGCAGGCTCCAAGCAAGGCTCAAGATCCACAAAGGCAAGAAAAATGGGTTATTCCCTAAGGGTGACACATTTATATAATATCAAGACCAGCCGGAGCACCGGGTCAGTTGTTGAGATTCCTTTCCTAAAAATAGGCTGCATGGAAGAAAGTAGCCTGTGTTCAGTACACCAATGCTCCAGTCTAGTTATTAGGAGTTTCAAAAATATATTGTCCTGAGAATCTAGAAGTGAAATTGGCCTGTAATTACAAGGTACATTTTTGGTCCACTTTCTATGAATCGAAATCAGCACAGCGCCCTGCCAGCTACGGGGAACAACACCTCAAGTAATACGTTTATTTGGTATTAGCCAGGGGGCCCAGATTTTCGGCTGCCCCTTAAAAATATAAGCAGGAAGAAAGTTTGGGCCTGGCGCTTTATCAGCAGTCTGTAATAAGATTGCTGCCTCTATCCCTAAAGGAGCGAAAGGCGTAAATGCCAGGCCATCGGCTGTCTGTAGTGTTAAGCCTTGATTCATGAAGGTATTCTGATCATCTGCTGCACTTTTAATCTCATTAGTGATGTCCAGCAACGAGTCCCGCTGTGCACTATGAACTAAGTTCCAGAAAGTTCTCTCATTACACTAGAATCATTGGCTTCTAGATAAAGTATTGCTTAACTAGTTTAGCGCCGTCAAAAACAAAGCATTCAAACTTAGTTGTTGGTGTGTGCTGTTTCTGCTCTAAACAGGCTGATCAAAATAGTGTTGTATCTGAAAACCCAGGAAATGTTTTATCTAGCTGTCTCTACAACCTTAATACATTTTCAAAACGTGTTTGATATTACTACCCCTTGTCGCTTCTCAGTCTCACTTGCAATCTATGCAAGATCAGTCAATCCATGCTATGCTGCTTACCACTAACCCTTTACATCTTTAAATCAGAATTTCAGAATGACAGTTTTCTCACATTATATTTTTAATTGCATGTACCTTTCTATGTTTGTTTGTTTATATCGTGCACCGAACCCTGAGGTATCTGGACGCGTTTGCATAGTTGCAGAAGGTTATATACAGCAAAGTGATACAATGGACAAAAAAATAATTAACACATGAGTACAATAGTACAGAGCGTTACATACAACAATATACAGGTTTTAGGCTGAAGCAGATTTAAACATCAAGGGAAACAAGCCATGGTTTCCTATAGTTTCCTATAACTATGGTAGGAAGGTTCTGCTGTAAGGTTAGCTGGTAGTGAGTGCCATAATTTGGCAGCCATAGCTGGAAAACTGCTACCTTCTGTAGTTTATATCTAGGTACATTCAGGCATTGTGAGTGTATAGTTGTCATAGGGCATTCTGATGTTTTTTTGGTAAATGTATCGACTAGATAAATGGGTGCAGAGTTGGCTAGGCATTTATGGGCTATTGGGCTTTGAGGTTGATTCTGTCTTTGACTGCAAGCCAGTTGGTGTTGCGTCTGACAGCTGACCTGTGCTGCGTTCTGGGAATATTGAACACTGATCTTAACGCATTATTCTGTAGGGTCTGAAGTTTGGTAATATTGTAGTTGCAGGAACACAGGTATAAGGTGTTGCACTAGTCTAACTTTGATAAGATTAAGGCTCTGGCCAGTGTGGTGCAACTGTCTGTCGAAATGAATGGCTTGCAGGCGTTAATTAGCTTACAAGTGTAAGGTGTGGCTGGCGGCGTGGCATTGGCCTCTCTCTTTAGGTTGAGTGCAGAGTCGAGGTAGAAGCCCAGGGTTTTCACCTCACTCGATACTTTGATGTTGTTACCGTCAATTTGAAAAGATTGGAAGTGATTACTTAGGTTGTTTAGTTTGGCTGTGGAACCAACAACGAGAAGTTCCGTCTTCTCATCATTCAGGCAGAGGCCATGAGTGGCCATCCATGCCTGGATGATCAGGTACATTTTATTGAGGAGGGTAGAGTCAGTTTCATAGTCGCTGGTGATGAGGATTGTGTTTTTCTTACACAAATGAAAACAGATTCTGCTGTAAACAGGCAGTGTACAACTCTGTGTCTATGCATGCAATCAAGTTGTCTCCTTTATGGATTGAATCTTCAGCCAGGGCTTCCCGTTTTCACTGTTACTTGCAACTCCTTGTAAACCTGCCAATTCTACAATTCTCTTTACAGCCTATCTCGCCCCAAGGATCGATTCTCCATCTATTCCTTACAGCCATATTTATAACTAGTCCCTGGTTTTGTCACAAGTAAAATGGCCCTAAACAATAACTCAGATTAAAAGATGAAATGCATTATGCCAGTGGCAATAAGGTATAATCATTCTACCCTTATAAGTAGGCCTATATTTCCTGAACGAAGGAGAGGACTTCACAACGCCGGCGCAATGCCTATGGGAGAATGGAACACACCCATCGGTTATACAGATCTAAATCCTATAGAATCACAATGGGATTCCCCTTTGATTACATATACCATGCCAACTGGCTGCCTATTTTTGTCTGCCATTCTGTCTACAGTGTTATGTGATGGCTTCCGTCTTGTGTCTGCATAATTAATGCATGCATATTTCATAATTATATAGCCCCTGTGCAGGCCACTTCAGTTTAGCTCCTCAGATCAGAATAGAGCCAGCCTATCTGCTTTCTAAAATAAACATCTCGGGTTGCTCGGCTCAAATTAAGTAAACAAGGCATCCGAATAAAGGTTTATTTGGACTTTTTGTCTGCTATAAAAATGGGCCTTCTGTAAAATGTGAAGTTTGCATACTATCATGATTTTTCCTGTAGTGTTCTGCTACCCCGAATATTCCATACAAATTTGTATTCACAACAGTAACATTTTGTAGCTTTTCACGTGCACCTCTATGAATAGCATTCAAGGCACTTTACTGGTGATAAATGCAGGGTGTTGGTGTTTACATGAGATATTGATGGGAATAAGTGCTCATATTTTGCTCAGTAACATGGATCTATGCGTTTCTTTACACCCCGCAGCACTGCAGATGCAGAGCTGAATCTCAGAGTTCAGAGGAAACAATCACACGCCAGACAGCGACACATGCAGATGCAAGATGACGGCATGCCTTACAAAAGGCACAGGTTGGGTATCTCCAGGGCCAAACACTGGATAAAGTGAGGGCAGAGAGCCTGACAAGTCAGACTTTCGGTACAGTTACAACCCACCAGTACGGTTAGCCGGGGGCAGTCCCCTGGAGCATAGCCAATTCTCTATCTAGCATGGGAGTTGGTAGAGAGTGGTCCGGGTAAAATGGGAAGACATGGAGGAGTGGCATGTCCAGGGAGTGGCTTGGGCTGCCACGTGCTACCCCTGGAATCTGATTGGCCACCCCAGGTGCCACCCCATTATCCTAAACTATGATCATTGTGTGTGTGCGCTCGTAGTTCATGCCACCCAGTCACTGCCCCACTTCGGGCCACCCCAATCATAAGAGTCTGGACACGTCACTGAAAAGGAGCATGGGAGATGGTTACTGAGGGCAAAGGTGAAGCACATAGTCAAATGCTAAAGAGTGGTGGGGGAGGAGAATTGAGGTGGAGAATAAAAAGGTGGTGGTAAATAAGAACAGTAGAAGGGGAAGGCAGCCAGAGAGGAGAAAGAGAAGATAGAGTAGAGGAAGCTGAGTCAAAGCCGATTGAGGAGAGTAGAACGAGGAAGAGAAGAGAAAGGGTACAGAGGAGAGTGTGGGGGGGAGCAGGCACACCATCAGCCTGTGGGATTAGAGTTAATATATGGTGTATGTTCGGGCATGTGGCAAATCAACAAGGAGATTTGAGAGCAGGTGAAGGAAGGAGGCAGTGAAAAGGAGATCATTGCGACTCGTTGGGGAAGTAGACGAGAATCGGGTGTTGGGGCTTAGAGGTTAGGACTTTGGGTGAGGGGAAAGGGATTCTAATGTATGCATATCTGCAGAGAAGCCTAGCTGGTCAGTCGCCTGATGGAATTTCTGAGGCTTTTCCATACCCACTAACCATGACGTATGCTGTCTCCCCGGCCTAGTGTGCAAGAGCCCATATGGCCCTGAAACCCAGGATGGAGGTTTTCTCAGGAGGCAACAACGAAAACCAGAGGACCTGAGGCACCTGAAAGAAGACACAAAGAAGTATGGGGATGCTCCCCCTTCCCCCCCTCTAAACAGTGGGTGCTTGATAAACTGACAGGGGCTGGCATTTTGCTCAGTAACATGGAATTTATGACAAAAACGTACCCCGTGCTGTGAACTGGGAATCTAGAGATTACGGAGGAGAGACCCAGGATGCTGAGGAAAGGCTGGAGAAGAAAACCAGGGCATCAGGAAGAGAAAGTACCCAGAGGCTTGGGGGTGATAGACCCACTGGGCTCAGGAGAGAAAGACTCAGGAGACTTGAGGGAAAGTTCCAGTGGGCCGGAGAAAGAAAGACACAGGGGCTGGAAAAAGACAGACCATGGAGGAAGGGACATGAAAGAACCAACTAACTAGGGAGACAAAGACCCATGAGGCTGGGGAAAGAGCTACCCAGGAAGCTTGTGAGATACACCCAAGAGGTTAGTGCGAGAGAAACAAGAGCTTGGGAATCTGGGGAGACAGAGACCCCAGGGGCTGTGGAGAGAGAGAGAGGGGGATACCCAAGATCCCGGGGAGTGAGGGAACCAGGAAGCTGTTGAGAGAAAGTTTGAAGAGAAAGCTTGACTAGTAAGCTCTCTCTGGTTACAGAGATGTCTTAGGAGAAGGTGGTGAAGACTAAGAAGACAATCAAAGAGAAGGATGATTGGGGATGCAGGGGCTCACCTGGAACAGGAGAGAGGAGGTGGAGGAGGAAAAGAAGGTTATCTGGAGAGCAGAAGAGTAGGAGAAGAAGGAGACTGAGGGAAGGTGCAAGGGAAAGCCTTGGAGTGGTGGAGGAACGAGCCAAAGACAAAACATCAAGGAGTTGTAGAAGAAGCATGAGGGTAAAGATGGGGAGAAGGACAGAACAAGAGAAGATCTGCCAGGTACGAGCTTATGGCGAGATGTTGAGGAAGAGAGAGTTTGGGTTGGAAAGCTTTAGAATCAGTACTCTGGATGAGGAGAGGTAGTGAGAGGCCTAGAGACAGTGATCATGTCATTTGGGGGGTACCAGGGGTCGCAAATGCGACCCCTGCGGTCTCCCTTGATACCCCTAAAAAATACATCTTTTTTTAAAATGTCTTTTTAAATTGAAGTTCCTGGGTTGTGGGCTGTGCCATTTGGCTCTTTGTTTCTGGAGTGACTGGCTTTCTTGTTCAGGCCTCTTAAAAAACAGGGGGTTCCTCGGGTGTAACGCTCTGAACAGTGACCCTAAATAAGAATGAACAGGAATAACAAATAAATTGTCTTTCTGGAATTCCATACAATAATTGCTATTCTCATTAAAGGTTTATTTCAGGCACACATCAGGGGGTGAGTCAGTGATTTAGTCTTTTTTTAAACACCTCAAATTCACAATGCAGACAAAAACGTCCAAAAAGCATTTAGAGCAGAATTATAGCATGATTTTTCCTGTCGTTGTCTATGTTGAGATCATCACAAGACATTCAATCTCGTATCCTCGGTCAGTATTTTGCTAACCTCTGAAGCCTGAAAAGTAGATCAGTGCAGACTTGACATGTGGCCAACTTTGCACCAGACCTGCAGATGAACTGGCTTGCTGTTAAATCTTAGTTACCAGTTTAAATGGTATCCACTAAAGGATTTTGCTTTCTGACTTTGAGAACATTCAGACATTTGTTGCTAATTTTATTATAGCCGGTAGATAGCTATAGCCGGTAAGATAGGTCAGTGGGTGGAACGCTCGCTGCTGCGAGGTATGTGTGATCTGCAGGTTGCAATTTCGAATCCCGGAAAGGCCAACTTAGCCTTTCATTCTTCTGAGATTGATAAATGCGTACCAACACAGGTTGGGTGATATTGTATGTATGTTCTTTCTATATAATGCGCTTAAGCGCTATATAATAACACATCATTATCATTTGGCCTTGAACGTCTCCTTGCATTCACAGTAATTTGGTAATGTGGGCTTATAGACACTGATATTAATGAAACGTATGGTGATCCATTCTTGTATGAAATGTATATCAAATTGCAGTGATATCGTAACCATATTTGTCGTAGTGTACTTAGGATAAAATGCTATGTGATGCCACTTCCTGATTTGTCATGGGGTGAAAGGTCACGTTCCATTGCTTCCCATGATGTCGCTGCGGGCAGGGTCAAATGACATCATGTCCTGTGATGTCATCAGAGGTCAAGGGTCGTGTGACATCACTTCCGCAACCCCTGGAATTTTGGTGCAATGACGTTCCTGCCTAGAGAGGACCTTGTAAGGACATTAAGGTGGCTTCCTGTGGCTGTGGGCCTTAGTTTAAGGCCAGCTTCAGACAGAAACCAATTAAAGATTCAAACATCAGCCTTCAAAACAGGCACAAGAACCGGGAGGAGGACTCACCACCTCCATATGCACACTGCAAAAGAACATCGCCAATAAGATTACCAGAGACTGAGACTGCTTCGGACTGAAGCAACAAGGTTGTTATACATCTTTCTGGGAAATGATTTGTTTTGTTTGGGACACTGAGCACATGCCCCAACATTAGCTTTTGTTAAGTTAAGCTACTGGGAAGGACCAGGGCCTGGCCCTAACAAGAACTGAACGGGAATTGCTTAAGCTCACAACCCTACTTAAGTCCTGTTGGAAAACGAATTCCACATTTGGGCCATGTCTAATCTTTCTATGCTTCGTGACACTGGTCACTTGCAGCCTTTTTAGAAAGTGGGATTGGATGCCACTTCTGACAGATACCTTGTGGCTCTACCCTTGAGATTCAAGGTGGGGAATGGTCCCGTGCAACCACAGGAGGCCAAGGTCAAAGCCCTTTAGAAGGTTCCAACCCTGATAACAAGAAGGGAATTCAGAGGATTTTGGGCCCCATTGCAGACGTTTTAAACCTCTCTTCTCAATGATGGCTGGACTTCTTACACTTCTTATGTCTCAATGCTATAAGACCATTATGTTATAACATTTGTTCCAAAGGGAGTTATTTTTCTCATTCCCCATTCACATAACCTCCATCCAATTCCTTAGTAGAGTTCAGGAAAGCTTTGAAGAGGAAGATACTCAGGAGGAAGCTAAATGCAAAGTAGTTAGCGAGGAGGGGGAGATGAAGAGAGGAGAAAGAATGAATGGAGCAATGGAGGAAAAGGAGCAGGCACACCATCGGCCTGTGGAACTATAGTTGAGATGGGGTGGAGTATGAGCATTTTGTGACGCATCAAAGAGGCACTGGACGAGATGAAGGAGAGAGGCAGATACAAGTACAGGAGGTGCATGACAGAACCCCTCGGGTACAAGATAATTGTTGCTCATTGAGGAGATAGTCAAGGAAGGGGTGTCAGGGAACAGTCCTAGGGCCCTGAGTCAATGAATCGAGCAGTCCAGCTTACCAGTGTCTGCAGGACCCTACTCGATCAGTCACCTTGTGGAAGTTTACTATGCAGAAGCACATATGGTCCTGAGAACCAGCAGAGCAGTTTTCTCCAGGGAAGCAGACGGCCTGAAGCCCCTTTATAAAGAAGTGTTGGGATACTTAAACTCCCAGCACTCTGAGTGTTTGAGAGACCTTCAGGGAAGAAAAGATTAAGAACTGGCAACTCAGAGACCTTTTGTATGTAGATCCTCGAGGAAAAAACAAAACCTCTTGTGGAGTTCTATTTCCTCCTAAGTTATCCCTCTTGTGTAAATGTTTTTAATAAACATGTATGTTTTAGTCAAAACCTCTGTGTCACTTCTCTTTTGAACCTACTTGGCTTTGTGACAAGCCAATGGCTTTAATTGCTGCTTGTAAATGACCTCACATAGGGCCTCATTACGACCCAGGTGGTCCGGAAATAACGGTGGCGGTAAACCCGCTGCCACCGTTGTTTCCGGACCGCCTGATCCCGACCCCTGCAGGCGGGAGGTGATGTTCCCGCCAGGTCTGACCTGGCGTGTTTAACACCTCCCGCCTGCAGGCGGACGAGGAAACACCAGCAGCATTACGAGATGCTGCCGGTGTTTCCATGATTCCCCATTCCCATTGAGTTTATTTATAAAATAAAATGTACAGCAGCAGGAGCTCGCTCACCGTGCAGGGGAGATGCCCTCGTCGGTTCAACCAGCTGCGAGCGTGCCTGAGCTCTGCTGAAGGCATGGAAGGGGCGGAGTGGAGGCCCAGGAGGGTGGCAGTGGAATAGGGGGCAGGTCTAGGAAACGCAGAGGCTTCTCGGGGAAGCAGCAGGCCTCGAGCTGGCCCAGGCCATGGCCACGGACACCCAGCTGATGCTGACTGTGGGCCTCATCAGTAAGCGGACTCCCGGGGTCAGGGTATGTGGATACTCAGCTAATAATAATTTAATTTTTTTGTAATGGGCAGCACACCTGAAGGCCTCAGTGCGCACAAATAAACAGACAGGAAACAAACAAAACAAGCAGTACAAGGTCAAAGTATAATAGGCAGCGAGAGATCAGGGTTTAATCCTTTGAATTAAAAAGATGTGTTTGCACTGCCTTTTTAAAATTGGCGAGATGAGGTGTATTACTTATACTTTGAGGGATCAGCTTCCAGAGAGAGGTGGCACATACATTAAAACGTATGCCCCCAAAGGTCATTAACTTGTGCCTTGGGGCAACCCGCTTGTTCGTGCAATTAGAGTGCATGGTTCTCCATGTGGGGGCTATATGGATGCGCTCTTTGAGGTATTCTGGCACTTTCCCTGATACACATTTTTGAGTGATGGCCAGCATCTTATGTGTAATGTGATGTTAGAACAGGAGCAAGGGCAGGGATCTCCTGGCCTCGGTTGTGATGTTATTTTATCAATATACAGCTCTGACAGCTCCATTTTGAGCAACCTGGAGACTTCTGATATTATTTTTTGTAGTACCAACTAACAAGCTGTTGCAGTAGTCTAAGCAAGTTTTTACTAGTGCTGAAGCAACTGATAACAAACTGAAGATATTAAGGTATGGTTTGACTTGTCGTAACAGTTTGCTAACATAGGCGCAGGATGCCTTCAACTGTAGGATAAGCTTCTGCCTGTCAAGACTACAATCCAGGAGGACATCAAGTGTCTTCATTTGGGAGCTTATTTGGAAGGAACATTTAGCAACTGTCAAGTGACTATGTTTCTCATCCATCTTCTTTAGCCGTTGAGCCGAACCAACCAGCATGAGCTCTGTTGGATAAGGTTGTAGACTCTGTTAACATTGATTGTATCTACCTCATGATTTCCGGAAAGTTCGAAGAAAAGCTGAGCATCAGCATAATTGGTGTATTTTATATCCATGCCATCAAGAAGATTGAAAAGGGGCCGTGTGTACACATTACAAAGAGTGGGCGATAAACACGCTCCCTGTGGGAGGCCACACACTAATGACTCTGTTGGTGATTGGAAGCCCCCACTGGCAACCCTGGCTAGTCTCGGGCTCAGAAAGGATGCCATCCAGGAAATGGTATGCTCAGAGCAGTAAGTAAGTGTGTGTAGCCTCTTCAGCAGCAAAGAGTGGTTGACTAAATCAAAAGCTGCTGAGAGGTCTATCAACATGAGAAGGGCGATTTTACATTTTTCAGCGATGCTAATCAGATTATCACTTAAATTCACTATATGTGCATGCTCTGGTGACACAGTGTTCTATCGACTGACACTGATAGATACTGGGCCTCATTCCGAGTAGGGTTGTAAGGGTTAACGGTCACCGGTAACGAGACCAGTGCCGTTAAACCCTTACCGCCCTACTACGAGTTCCCTTTGTGGGTCCTTCCTTAAAGCCTGCTTTTAGCAGGCGATAAGGACGGGACCCGCAAAGGGACTTTAGTGCTAATAACGGTACCGTAATTTACGGTACCGTTATTAGCGCCTTCCCCATTTCCATTGAGCCCTATGGGTGCTCAAATGGGAATGGGGAAGGGCCCTGGTGAATGGGGAATTACCGGTCCCTCCAACCTTGGAATGGACCGGTAAGTGCTCCATTCACCAGGGCGGAGTCGGAACGATTTTGGAGGCAGCCATGCTGCAAATAGCGGCGTGGTTACCTCCAAAGTCGGAATGAGGCCCACTGTTCCCTGAGTGAGACTGCGCTCTCTGTTGCGTCATCTGTGTTGGTGACAAGATTGTTTGCTGACACTGCATGTGGGTCTGTGGCGGAACTATTGCCACTGTGTGTGCGTTAGTGACACTGAGCTCTGCTGGTACTTTGTGTCTCTACTTTCATAGCACCTTGCTTAGTACTGTATAGAGACTGCTGCTGCTAGGTGAACTTTACTGACAATTTCTGTATTAGTGCTATTGTTTGTGTTCTGTAGCCCTATGTGTGTGCTGTTGACATGTTCTGTGTGTTGGTACTGTGTATGGATTTTTTGGTGACAGTGCGTTCGTCTGGCACTGTATGTGTCTCTGTGCTGGTGGCACGTTGTTCTCTGTTATCATCTTATGTTAGCGTGTGCTGGCAAATTAACGGGAAATGGTCTTCTCTATGGTTGAGATATGTGATGAGGTGTTAATACGTTCAAAGATGGAAGGGCAGGGTCATTGTTATGAAGTGGTGAAAGGCTGAAACCTGTGTGTACTCCACGAGTGGTGCAGTATGGCATGGCATGGCCTGGAAATGCATGTAAAACGCGTACCACCTTAAAGGTGTATTCCTCATGTTTTACAGGATACTTTGTTAATGTGTAAAACACGGGATGATCTTCCATGACGTAACAATACGTCCGCACTCCAGGCACTTTCTATCAGCAGTGCGAGACCAGCAATATATCGGGTCATTTATTTGCCAAACGTGGGGAGTAAACTCGAGTCGGCTTGAGAAGTGTGTGCACTTCTACACGGGTTTCTACATTGCTGCCTTTTTATGTTTGCCTGTTGGTTATCTCGTGGAAGTACCCCAATAATACTGGAACAGATGGCCTTCTACGTATGGGTAAATAACATGACTAATTGGATAATAGCATTTTTTTAATGTATCGTGATTGCATTAATAGGAACTCATACCTTCAATGTAAAGTGTTTAAATGCATGTGAGATTGCCTCACAATAGATGTGTTTATTCTTTTGCCCTCTCTGGAAAGTGCTTTTAACCACTTAACTGCCGTGGGTTTTCCACCAGTGCCAATGCCTTTTTTGGTGATTTTGGTATGTCGCCATTCAATCCCTTGTAACTTTTTTGTTACATGAGGTATCTCGGCCAAATTTGGCCCCTTTTTTCCCAAGGAATTCTAGTTTGCTGGATGGGGTGAGAGAAAATAACTAAAAAGGGAAAATGACAATATAATGATGTACAAAGAAGCCTGTGGTTTTTTCCTTGTAGTTGCTAGGAACAAATGGTTTGCTGTGCTGAATTCGCCATTTTCCAGGCTTTCAAGAACAGATTGAGAGGAAACCAAATGAACATATTTTGATATGGTTATGAGTGAGTCGTTTTGTGAGAGGTAGGCGATTTTGGCCTTTTTTGTCCAATAGGACATGCGTGGACCGAATGGAAGAGAAGGGTAGGAAAGCTGAATGGGAAGCCAGAAAGGCATACATTTCTGAAAAGGAGACAAAATTCCAAGTTTAGGAAGGGGTGATTTAAACAGGTCAGGCAACAACTATGTAGGGAAAAATTCCATAGTTTGGGGAAAAATTGGGAAAATGACAGAAAAAACCTATAATTTTCAGATATTTCACTCTAGCCACCCACTGAAACATGCCACCAACACCACATGTCCTACCTTCAAACATTCCCACAGGTGTCCCGACGAAAACAGTACCTCACATGTGTGAGAAAAGGTTCCACTGGTAACCCCAAGTCTTTTGCAGAGCAGATATTGAGGAATTTTGCTCTTGTGGACAACCTACAGATTAGGCCCTGGGGTGTCGCAGCCACCAAGGAAAAAAGGTAACCCCGTATATTTCTGAAAAGAAGACACCTGTGGGAATCCACAGAGGTCTGACTTGTGCGAATCAGCCCATAATTTATTACCCACAATCCCCGGCAAATCCTGAAATTTTGCAAAAAAAACCTCAATTTTCAGACATTTTACTTTGGCCAACACCCAAAACACGCCGCTACCAACACATTTCCTACCATCCCGTGTTCCCACAGGTGTCCCGATGAAAACGGTGCCTCACATGTATGGGTGCACCTACCTGACCGCAAATGGAAAAAGCTAAACCACTGTTAATGCCAAGTCTTTCGGCAGAGAAGATTTTGCTCATCTGGACAACGTACAGATTTGGGCCCAGGGTGTGGAAACCACCCAGGAAAACAGGGAACCCCATGCATTTCCAAAAAGAAGACACCCGTGGGAATCCACAGAGGTCTGACTTGCGTGAATCGGGCCAGAATTTATTAACCACAATCCCCTGCAAATTCTGAAATTGGCAGAAAAAAACTCAATTTTCAGACATTTCACTTTGGCCACCCACCGAAACACATGGCTACCAACACATGTCTTACCATCCTGCGTTCCCACAGGTGTCCCGATGGAAATGGTACCTCACATGTGTGGGTACACCTACCTGGGCGCAAAGGGAAAAGGCTAAACCACTGCTAACGCCAAGTCTTTCAGCAGAGCAGATTTTGCTCATGTGGACAACCTACAGATTTGGGCCTAGGGTGTCGAAGCCAGCATGGAAAACAAGGAACACCATGCATTTCCGAATAGAAGACACCCGTGGGAATCCACAGAGGTCTGACTTGCGTGAATCGCCCCAGAATTTATTATCCACAATCCCCGGCAAAGTCTGAAATTTGGTGAAAAAACTAATTTTTCAGACATTTCACTCTGCCCACACACTGAAACACGCCGCCAACACCATATGTCCTACCTTCCCGCATTCTCACAGGTGTCCCAATGAAAATAGCACCACACATATGTGGGTGCACCTACCTGGGTGCAAAGGGAAAAGGTTAAACCACTGGTAACCCCCAAAGGGTTTGGGTTGACAACCTACAGATTTGGGCCTAGGGTGTCGAAGCCACTGTTGGGTGTTTATTCAGAACCCCCATGCAATGCCCGTAAGCCCCCAACCTGGCAAGGACATCACCACACACGTCCTTGCTGTTCGGGCTTCCTGGTCACTCCGCCCACGTCTGGGAACGCCCCCTTTATTTATGCTGCACGCAGCAGCGTGCAACGTCACACTGCCACGTGCGCATCCCTGCAAAAGGGGCAGCGCCACACTGCAAACCACACAGAATTATTAACACAACCGATCAATACAGTTTCCCATTGGCCCCTTTATTATCAACCACCCGGGTCCCCTTACTCAACAATCCCCGGACTCAGGTTGATCAGACAATTGTCCCAGTACGTAATCGCTGAGGTAAGCGGGTTTCCCTCGCCCAGCCCTCTGGGGGTACCTCCCGCTTACTTCCGGCACGGGTAGTCTTTCCGAAGACGCCCCCCGGACAGGGGATTCTGGAGTGCTGGGAGGGCCTCCTCCATCATCCGGTATCTCCACCAAGTCAGGTTCCAGAGTTGGTTCAGTTCGGGGATCCCCGAGCTTCTTAAAGAAGCTGACCTTCCGTCAGAGGCAGTTACCATGGACCCCTTGACGGCCACAACGTCCAACGGCTCCGGCTCATAGGGGAGGGAGAGTTTCCCGTGGGGGTGTCGATTGCGGATGAGCACTTTGTCCCCGGGCTCCAGCCGCTGCGGGCGAATCCCCCTTCGCAAGTTCTCTTGCTCGATCCTCACCCGCCGGTCCGCCTCGACCTGTTGGTTGTCAATCACCCTCGGCTCCTTCTCCCCAACCTCGGGAAGCAGACCCCGCGGGCAGCGCCTGAACAACGCCTCCGCCGGAGCCACACCCGTGGAAGCATGCGGGGTGGTGCAGTACACCCGCAGAAACTGATAAAGAGCTCTCTAGAGGGACTGTCCCTGTCTTTGGGCGATCCTGAAGGTCTTGCTGAGTGTACGCATTAGCCTTTCAGCCTCTCCATTCGCCCTGGGCCACAACAGGGTTATCTTCCAATGTTGTACTCCGCAGCTCTCCATCAGCTCAGAGAACCGTTCACTCTGGAAGGGCGCCCTGTTATCAGAGCACAGCGTGCGGGGAAACCCATGGGCCGCAAACATTTTCTCCACGGCCACCTCCGGATATCTCGAGTACTCGTCGACCATTACCAGGAAGTGGGTGCCCATGGTCGTCGATCCAAAGTCTGCATGGACCACTTCCCAAGGTCGCGTGCCCCGGGGCATTGCCTCAATGGCAGGTACCCTCTGTAATGGGGATGCCGCTTGACACCAAACACAGGTCGCCAAGAAGTCGTCGACCTTCCGCTCTAGTTCCGGGAACCAAACCTTCAGCCGCAGCCTGGTGTCCATGGTGGGCTAGATTGATCACATCCTTCACCTTCGACTGGGGGACTACTATCCGGTCCCCTCGGAGCAGCAGGCCCGACGCCGAGAATGACAGTTCCTCCCTGACCTTCCACAGCTGCTCCAGTCCGCTCTTGGCTTCCTGAGTCCGCCCTGCCAAAGATTCTAGCACTGACTTCCACGACCCCTGTTGCATGGAATGCTTTAGGATTTGAAAGCATTATCTTCGGCAGCTGCCGCTTCTAGCTCCGTCAGGGGCATGGCGTTGGGAGTGGCCGCCTCCACCACCATTCGGATATGATCATCAGCCTCCTCTGAACAGGTGTCATATTCCACTCCCCCACGCACTCCCGGGTGCCGGGAGAGATAGTCCGCTGCATTGTTGGCCCCTGGTCTGTACACCAAGGTGACTCCATACTCCAGAAGAGTGAGCATCCACCTCTCGATCCTCGCCAGGGGCTTATGGACAGTCGTGACCATCACCGGCCGTCCCAGGACATAGAGCCGGAAGTGCCTGCAGCCCCAGAGAACCGCTAGTGCCTCGCGCACAATCTGTGAATACCTTTGCTCAGTCTCGGACAGCGCCTTGCTGGCATATGCCACTGGCCGGACACCCCCGTCACGATCTATCTGAGTCAGTATGGCGCCCGGGCCAAACGGACTGGCATCCACGATGATTTCCGATGGCAATGTCGGATCGAAAAACGCCATTGTGTCCTCAGCCGCCAGCACACCCTTGATGTCTTCGAATGCCGCCTGTTCAAGTGGGCCCCAGTGCCAGGTGGATTCCTTCTTTGTTAGTGCCCTGAGAGGTTCAGACCCTGAGGCGAGGTTTTGAATGAACCGTCCACAGTAAGTGACCATACCGAGGAAGCTCCACACATCGTACACTGACTCGGGCGGCTGCGCCTTCTTGATGTCCTGAACCTTTTTGGGGTCCAGCGATAACCCTCCCTCTTTGAATACGAATCCGAAGAATTTGATGGAGGGGTGCAGGAATTCGCACTTGTCCCTATGAAGGGTGAGTCCCAGTGACTGCAATCTCTCGAACGTCTTCGCCAGCTTCCTCAGATGATCCACCTCAGTCTTTGCAAACACCAAGATATCATCACTGATGTTTAGTACGCCCTCCAGATCTGCGAGGGCACCTCAGATGATATTCTGAAAGGCTTCCGCTGCCGAGGACACTCCAAAGCTTAGTCTTTTGTAGCGGTATAGTCCCCGGTGGGTGGTGAATGTGGTGATGTACCTCAATTCAGGATGGAGGACCACCTGATGGTAGCCCTCCCGGAGGTCCAGCTTGGAAAAGAAGCGAGCCCCCTGCACTTCCGCAATAATGCCATCGATAGTAGGGGTAAGATGCCTCTCCCTCTTAATGGCCTTGTTTGGCAACCTCATATCTACACAGATGCGGACAGAGTCAGGTTGCTTGGGCTTCCTAGCCACGACAATCGGGGGCTCCCAGGGGGTCGGGCCCTCCACTTTCTCAATGATGTCGAGGTCCACCAGGTTGTCCAGTTCCTTGTCCACCTGTTCACGGAGATGGAACGGCACCCTGCGGTGTTTCAGGGCGATGGGCTGCACAGAGTCATCAATATGCAACCTCACTGGGTCACCAGTCTTCCGCCCAATCCCGTTGAAGAGAGCGGCATACTTCTCGAGCAGGTCGTTAATGTCCTTGAGATATACCGAGTACGCAAAGCTAACAATTCCAAGAGCCTCAGCGGCGGCACAGCTCATCAGAGTGTTATTGCTTACTGGCGTTACGTAGAATCGGGCTTTGATCTGCGAGCCCTCGTGCTCCACCTTCGCCACAAAGGCCCCATCCAGTGGGATTGGTTCCAGTCCCCCAAATGCAAATATGTGAGCCTTCAGTGTTAGTAGCTTGGGGGGGGTGAGTCCCCGGGCCATCACATTGACCGATGCCCCCGTATCCATCAGGACCGGGACTGGCGAGTTGTTGACCTCCACCACACACCTCGGTTGTCCGGTTCTTTGCTCTCAGGATTCCCACACTGGAGACGAAGAAAACGTTCTCTTCCTCTTCCTCCTCTGCCTCCTCCACCTGGGCATCTTGCTCGCCCTGGTCCACCTGAGCCACATTTGGCAGACGGCTTTGGTGCTGGAACCCGGACCGGGCCAGGCCTCTCGGCACCATTACGGCCAGGGCTGCCTTGCACACCCTCGAGAAATGGTCAGGCAGTCCGCACCTACCACATGTCCTCCCCGCCGCCGGACACTCAGTTGGGTGAGGAAGATCATACCCACACTTCTGGCACGATTCACACGCTCTTCCTGCTCTGTCACGGGGGCCTGCCCCAGGTCTTCTGACTCCTCTGCCACCCTGTCACATGGCACACACCTCCTCAGACTTGAGTGAGCGGGACCCCGCCTCCATCCTGGCTGCCCGAGCCTCCGCCACCTCATGGCACCGGCCCAGCTCGAGGATGCGGCGCAGAGTGATTCCCGGCTCTCTCAGGACCTGCCTTCTGAGTTTGCCTGAGGAGCATGCCTGGATCAGCATAGTTTGTATCATGTCCTCTGCGTCTCCCCACGCACATGCCAGCGAGAGGCGACGCAGGCGTCCATAAAAGGTGTCCAGCGTCTCATCTTCCTTTTGTTTTGCCGACAGCATCACAAACCTTTCATAGTCCGAGTTGGCGAGAGGTAGAAAGTGAGCCTGGAGGGCAGTTTTAGCTGCGTCATAGGAGCCGTCTCCCGGTGGAAGTGCCTCAAAAATCTCTTGGACTGAAGGCCCCGCCGAATATAGCATAGTTGCTAGCCTGCTGTCATCATCTGTCACTTGTGCAGCCCTAAGGTACATTTTGAGGCGGTTGACCCACCTCTTCCATCTGGGCCCAGTGCTGGATGGCGGGCCCGATACGTCGAACTCATGGATGGGCTGTAGGGCCGCCTGGGCCCGTGCCTGGGCCATGATGGGAGGCCCTTGCTGAGCAATCTGCTCCACCGCCGGCGTCGCCTAAGGCAAGGGAGCTTGACCACCTGCTTGAACTTGAGGGAGTTGCTGTGGAGCTGCTGTCTGTGGCTGCACTGGGGGCACTGGGACCTGACCCCCTGCTGGAGCTAGAGGGACTTGTTGTTGAGCCGCTGCTTGTCCGCTGTCCTGGGGGAGCTGTTGGGCTGCTAGGAGCCCACCGTCTTGATCTTCAGAATCACTCATGGGCTTGAGCACACAGGCACCCCCACCTTGGACCTTGGGGGCTGCAACTCAATCGTCCACCACCACAGCACAGTTCTGATACCCCACCCAGGAAAATGAAAAGTCCAACCTGGGGGAAGATGATGATGGTGCGATGCCTCTTTCTCCAGGCTGCCTCATGCGCCCACACAGCAACTGGACCTGATGAAGAACCAGAAGAAAAAACAAAATGGAGGGTCCACCACTGCAGCAGTCCTCACTGATGATGAAGAGGATGAAGAAGAAGCCTCAGCTGCCTGATGATGAAGGGGATGAAGAAGCACCTTAACCCCAGCTGCAATAGCACCCAGTGGGTGTAGAAGTCCCAAAAATTGAGCCAAGAAAGAGAACCGGGCTATGCAGGCCCAGCCATTATATATTGCACTCGACGTAGGAGACCCACATTTTGAAAAAAATCAAAAAATTGGGCATGGGCATGCAGGTATAACTGCCTGCTAGCAGTGTGTCCAAAAATTAGGCCTGGATGCCACTCACCGCCCAAACCAGAGCTCAGTGAAGTTCCACGCCCTCATTGACAAAATGGCCACCAGCCGCGTGTGCAATGCAGGGCCACGGCACAAAACGAAATGTCCGTTGATTCCGTTTCAGGGAAGAAATTATACAGCTTCGTCACCGCCGGTCCCAGGCATTATCATCCCATCCTCGTCGCCACTGTTGGGGGTTTGTTCAGAACCCCCATGCAATGCCCGTAAGCCCCCAACCTGGCAAGGACCACACCACACACATCCTTGCTGTTCGGGCTTCCCGGTCGCTCCGCCCACGTCCGGGAATGCCCCCTTTATTTATGCTGCACGTGGCGGCGTGCAACGTCACGCCGCCGCATGCGTGTCCCTGCAAAAGGGGCAGCGCCACAGCCACCAAGCAAAACAGGGAACCCCATGCATTTCCAAAGAGAAGGCACCCGTGGGATTCTACAGAGGTCTGGCTTGCCTGAATTGGCCCAGAATGTATTACCCACAATCCCCGGCAAAGTCCGAAATCTGGTGAAAAAACACATTTTTCAGACATTTCACTCTGCCCACCCACCGAAACACGCAGCCAACGCCACATGTCCTACCTTCCTGCGTTTCCACAGGTGTCCCAATGAAAATGGTACCTCACATGTGTGGGTGCACCTACCTCGGCGCAAAGGGAAAAGGCTAAACCACTGGTAACCCCCAAAGGGTTTGGGGAGACAACCTACAGATTTGGGCCTAGGGTGTCGAAGCCACCAAGGAAAACAGGGAACCCCATGCATTTCCGAAAAGAAGACACCCGTGGGAATCTACAGAAACGGCCCAGAATTTATTACCCACAATCCCCGGCAAAGCCTGAAATTTGGCAAAAACCCCAACCATTTTCAGACATGTCACTCTGGCCCCCACCGAAACACGCCGCCAACACCTTATGTCCTACCTTCCCGCGTTCCCACAGGTGTCCTGATGAAAATGGTACCTTACATGTGTGTGCCCATCTGTTCCCAGGGGGGCGGGCAAAACGTACTGCCCCTGGCTTGGGGGGGGGAGGGGTGTGCCTATGTTTCTGGTGGCCTCTCCCTCGCACCCCAAATGGATGGGGGGGGCATCTCATGTACCAGTTCCTAGGTGCAGAAATCTGCCCCCAGGGAGGGCTACACGAGTTGCCCCCCATCTACCTAGGGTGGCGGGGAGAAGGCCACCCTCCCTTTCGAAATTCCCTGGTGGCCCCATCCAAACCCAAATCTTCGTTTTTATTTATTTATTTATCCCCCCTCTTCCCTGGGGGCAGATGATCACCTATCTGCCCCCAGGGTACTTCTCCCATGCTTTGGGGGTGGGAAGGGAGAGGGCTGCTTACATAGTATGCAGCCCCCCTACGTCAGAAACAAATCCCTGGTGTCTAGTGGGCATTGCTGGGCGTGGATCGAGCGATCCGTGCCCAGCAAGGCTTCAGAAAAGGTGACCTTGGAAAGGGGAGAGTTCTGCTATTCAGATCGAGGGTTAGAACCTTTTATTTTCACTGTGGCAGCCATTTCGGCTGCCGCAGTGAAAGTTAGTTTCGGTTTCATGTCGGCGTGCATTACGCACGCCGACGTGAAACTGAAGGTAATCCATCCCCCGGGCTGTGAGCGGGCACCTCCCCCTCACTTAGCCCCAGAGTTGGATTACAGTTTTGTGCGATCCCTGCCTTGCAGGAATCGCACAAAACAGAATGCCAAAAAGGACGAGCTTTCTCGTCCTTGGCACTAAGGAGGTAATGTCAAGGACGAGATAGCTCGTCCTTGGCATTTAAGGGGTTAATACCACCATAATGGGAGTCTGTTGCGCCTGTCCTCATTTGTCACCTACCATGCCCTCACACTATTTAGCCCCACCACTGTTCTCCCACTCTCTTCATCCCCACCACCCTGCCCCACTCTCTCTACCCCCACCGAGCCTACCCCCACTCTCTTTACCCACACACTCTAACCCACGCTCTACCCCTGCCCATGCTAGCCCCACACACCCTACCTCCCCTTTCTCTCCCCCACCCTACCCTCCCTCGCTCTACACCCACTGTACCAACTATCTCTACCTGTGCCTCCTCCTGCCCACCCTATGAACTCTCCCTACCCTCACCCTCTCTACCCCAGCACCCCGTCTCCCTCTCTACCCCTATTCACCCACTCTACCCCTATCCACCGTAGCCCCCTCTCTACTGCCACCCATCCTACCCACACTAGCACACTACCCCCAAACTGTCAACCACCACACACCCACCCAACCTCCTCCATACCACCACTCTCTCTACCCCAGCCCACCTTAACCCCGCTCTCTCTATCACCACCAAACCTATCCCCTCTTTACCTGCACCCACCCACTCTATGCCCAATCTCTCAACCAGTCCCACCCACCCACTCTGTCTACTTCTGCTCACCATAACCCCACACACCCTACCCCCACTATATCCCCTGCCCACTCTACCCGCAGTCTCTACCCCCACCCTACCAACTTTCTCTAACCCCATCTGCCCACCGTATCAACTCTCTCTACCCTACCCACCCACCCCGCCATGCCCACCCTGCTCGCTCAACCCCATCCACCCACTCAACACCCTCTATATCCTCATTTCCTTAACTCTCTCTCTACCACCACCCATTCTACTAACACTACCCCCAAACTGTCAACCATCACCTACCCACCCTACCCCCACTCGCTCTACAATCCTACACCTCGCTCTACAATCCTACACCTCTCTCTACCTACCAACACCTAGCCTACCTACACTCTCTATCCACCCCCACCCACCCTACCGCACTCTCTGTAGACCCAGCGTCTCTACCACCAACCCCCACTCACTGTACCCCACCCACCCAAACTACCCTGAACCACCCTACCCCACCACTCTCTCTACCCCCACCCACCCAACCTACCACCACTCTCTCTACCCCCACCCACCCTACTCTTGCTACTTCCACCCACCCACCCTACGCCCCTCTACCACCACCCATCCTACACCCTCTTTCTGTACTCAACTGTAACTCCTCTTTCTATCTACTCCACAGCACACCCAACCCCATCTCTACAGCCTCACCCAACCTTTATTCGCCCACACACACACCCGACCCACGTGAGCATATGGCCCTTTGGGTATCGTGCATGCAATGGAAGGGGATGAAGAATAACTGACACCAAATAATCGAACCAAGTCAGGAAGATGGCAACCTGCTGTTTTATTAACAATTATCTAAAACAGGGAGTTACAACGGATATCAACAGACGTTCGCTCGAGCTCTCAGTGAATTTCTCATAAAAACATCCTAATATGCAAAAAATACATCAGACGTGACGTCATACTATGTGGCAAATAAGAAAAACCAACGGGGGATTGTGATAGGTTCAAGGGGAACATCTAAGTATACTTTCTATATGGGCTGGGATTGTGATAGGCTATCTACTGTCAGGTGGACAATGTATGCCTACCTTTAAAAACATGTCATCTTAACATATTAAGTACACAATAGATCATTGGTCTTCAAACTATAAGTCCCTTCATTATACGGCCCTCTATAATTGGTTGGCACGTTTGTGCCAGGTCTGGAACATTTCGGTTCACTTAGCAGCATGCAAGCTCAGACCCAGGTGCCAGTAGGTGGACTTGACTTTACCTCCCCAGCCAATTAGCCCAACATCTCTCATCATCCATGCCTTCTGCCATGCAGATTGTCTTTGAACTTGGCCTTGCAAAGTATTCCTGTCTCTAGGAATATATAGGAGTGCGAGCAGGCACGATCGTTGTTCTAGGACTACACGCTCCACTCTATTTCCATCCTTGGCTCATGTGACGGGAGACCACAATTTGGTCCATTTTGCAGTATTTAAATGTCTTAAATGAATAAAATTTAGCACACTTGATGATTCAGCTTCACACGTTCACTGCCTTCAAGAATAGATAACCGACCTTGGCTGCTTCAGCTTTGACACCAGGCCACACAGACTCGCCATTTGTTTTCATGATCTCAGTTTATACTTGCTGCAACACAGTTCTCGTCTTTTCTCTCCTTGGGTCCTGGCTTACTAAATTTATGACACTGATGTCCAGTTTCTATACAGTGGTGGCTTTGCCTGCAGTCTATTCACTACATGTAGCCAGCTTGTAAGATTCCTTAATCTACTTGCGTTACAGCATCTATACAGTTATTGAACGGCTTTCATTTTCTTCAGAACTTCACACACGTGCAATCTTCTTTTCACATATGAAATTTTACTCGATTCTTAACTTCGTCATCAGTTTCTGTAAGATCCATACATTCTCTTCGGCCAGTATTCCTCAGGGCGTCACTCTCGTCTTTGTGACATCACCGGCTCCTCTTTTTGTTCCTTTTTATATTCCTTCAGGGCGTTCCTCCCTCAGATTGTCGTCTCTTTGGGGATACATCTGATAGGGTTTTCTCAGTGGGTACCTTCTTTCAAATATTCGTTGTGGTATGGTCACAACTGTTGGTGTCAAGCATGGCACGATCTCAGGCTTCCAACATATAGGAGGTAGGGGGTGGGATTTCCTGCAGATGCATGTAACTGCTCCTCTACACATTTCCTGCAGAGGCATGTAACTGTTCCTCTACACACCTTACCCCCTCACCCTATCTCTCATCCTTCCTCTCACAAACTTGCTTTATTTCTTACCCTCTCATTCTAACTCTTTCTCACTCAAATGTCCTTTTGCTCATCATATATGGCACCTTCCTGCCTTGCTCTTTTCCCCTTGTCATTCTATTGCACTTCTGCACCCCTTATCACATCATCCTTTAAAACGATGTATGCTCCTCCTTGTACAATGGTGCCTATAGATGCAAAATGCAAACAGCAGTAAATGCCAAAACTATTGGCATTGTCAATGCGTGCTCTTTACTGGCAATATGTTTCTTATACTAGGATCCAAATAAGAAGAGGCCAACATGCCCTTCTTCCCCTGAGTCAACAGTTAGCAGCCCTATAATCTGGTCAAAACCACTAGTCCCTCCCCTGAATATTCTTAATTGTAGGGTCCATTCCCCTTGCACTGTAAAAATCTGCTCGGGGTGAATGTGCACCACACTCCCTTGCAGGGACATCCCTCGAATATCCCCCTGACGCCAGCTTCTAGTCCTCTTCCCCCTCATTGACTTACCTGGGGCATTGTTCCAGGCTCTGTACTGTTTGTTTTGGCAAATTCATTTTTTCACAGAAGTTTTTTTCCTTCCTTGCTCTTTCTTTGATGTCTCACAATCAGGAGAGCAAAAGCTGCTTATCCTGATGGGTTTTTTCGACACACCCACACACACACACACTGCCTAGCGTGCGTAGGGCAGGACTATACATATCCCTTGAACTTCCTGTGCGAACTCTTTTATTTTAAATCAGTTTGCTCAGGACTTTCGAGGTGGGTGCTCATTCTCCACTGGCCACACCCGTTCATCAAAAAGACATTAACGTTAAAGGTTTTTATACCGAGCCGGAAAAGAGCAAGGGAGCTGTTGGCAGCTTCAGTTTAGATGGACCGTTCACTGAGCCTGGTGCGAGATTCATAGGCGGCCTTCTGTGGTGTTGTGCAAGGTTATGTGTGCTATGTCTTGTTGCTGTGCTGTGAAGTATGTGCGGTTTGCTGTGCTGAAGAGTTCTGGTTGTATTTAGTGCAAACTAGATGTTGCGAATGGCTGACTGACACAGTTCACCTGGATGTGACAGATGGCTGACCGACAGTTTGCCCAGCGATGACAAATGGCTGACTAACACAGTTCATCTAGATGTGGCGAATGGCTGATGTTCATATTTCTGTCTGGATGTGATGCTTGCCAATATTCACATTTCTGTCTAGATGTGATGCAGGCCAATATTCACATTTCTGTCTAGATGTGACACAAGCCAATATGCACATTTCTGCCTAGTTGTGACAAGCTAATATTCACGTTTCTGTCTAGATGTAAAAAAAAGGCATGGGTAAGTACAAAACCTTTGTTTCAGGTGCTTCGAACTAGCTGACCGGCAATGTAGGGTGGTACTCAATAAATAATACACAGGCAATTGACTAACATGGCGTTTTACCAAAACATGCCTCCCATTGCCTTACCCCCCTCATCCCTCACCCCGGATGCACTCACTGTCTGCCTGAGGCTGTGGAAGGTTTTCAGCAGAGAATAATGCTTATACCTGACACAGGCTTTAGAGAGGGTGGGTAAAATATTCTGCATTACAATAAACAAACCTTCTCCTCCTGGTGTCACGCTCACCTGGTCTCCACGGGGGCGTAGCACGTAGTCGTATGACCGATATCTGTACTGGCGTAGTTTTGACTGGCGTAGTTTTGATGGTGTCCTCTCCCCTGTTATCTCGCCAGGAGGCGTTAGCCTGCAATGTTGAAACAAGATGTTAGCTAATGAGTTTGGTGAGGTTAGCTCTCCATCCTGCTTGACCTTCATCAGGGGCGCAGTAGGCTTAGTCTTTCTCTGGGCGCAGTTATTTCACTGTTCCAGAGTGTCTGTTGCTGTGTTTCGGGAATCCGTGGATTAATCAGGTAAGTCTCTATCTTTCCCAACTGGGGCGGTGGTCAGAAGACCAGCTGGAGACGACACCGATGGGCGGAATTTCAGGTAAGGCCTTTGTCGCTGTAGTAACACCTGTTCTTCTCCTTTTCTTCTTCCAGGCACCGATGGATGGAAATTACAGACGGGCGTGGCTGTAGAAACTCGAGGACAGAGCAGACACGGTGAGCGTTACGCTGCAGGAGTGCAGAATAACGCGAAGCGTGTTCTGCCTGCATGGTGTGGCTTAAATAGCCTTGTAAGTAGTTCTAGGTAAAGTAGTCCCTTTACCACACCCTGTCTCAGGAAAAGTAGTCCCTCTGCCACACCCTGGATTTACAGAAGGCTCAGCCTCACTAGGCAGATTAAGTAGTTCCATAAGTTCAGCCCATTTCATGAGCCTGGCGCCAACGGCTGAGTCCATGAGGCTCTGGGGCACTTCCTTGGGGCCTGACAAGTCCTTCTGGGTGACGGGCACTGGGGTGGGCCCAACAGTTCCAGGGGTTTTGGAGCATGCTCCATGACACCTGGGCACTGGACAGGTTTACTATTAATCAACAATAATGTTGTGGACCTGCCATTAGAACTGGGGAGAACCTATTGTTGAGTATTATTTACATGTGAATGCTTCTAAACAGTTTACACTCCAATGTTGTAATATAAAAATAGCATGTGGCATTAGAAACAGTAAAGCAGAAACTATATAATCCATTCTCAGTATTAGTAAAGGTATACATTAATACTAATCTATAATTCAGATTCTCTTCATACCTACCTTCTAAAGCCAATATGACACATTCACTGTTTAAAAAGGCATCCTTATATTGCTGGCCCTGAAACAATCCATGGATACATCTACTTGGAAAAACCAGGAGGCGCCTTCCAAAAATTATCTATAAAAATAAGACCACTTCCACAAATGTACTTATCAACAGTCAAAATGTCTGAAAAAATTAATCTACTGCCCAAAACCAAAAAAGTATAAAAATGTTGCAGAGTCATGGGAAAAACTCAGTGTTGCAAAAAGTGAAAATCCATCCAAAATCGAATCTGTAAAGTTGGGGTTAGGGAGGTATTGAGGGAGGGGTGGATAAAGGGGTGGGTGGGTAAAGGAAGAAGCATTAACATACATCATATTGTAATGTATTTTAATATGCACCGGAAAGCCAATAAAACATATATTTTTTTTTAAATCGAATCTGTCCTCTCCCTCTTTTCAAAATGAAGCTTGCCTGGTTCATCTGGTCTGCCTGCCATCTTCTGGTCCGATACAAGTCTCAAAAACCTCTCAAAAGTTACTCTTGTATATTGATATGTGAGCTTCCCGCACGTTCCCATAGTATCAATTGGCTCCATTTACGCTACCAAATGCAACCTCCCCCATGGTGTTATCGGCTTTTATACCCCTGGCATTTCTGATTTGCAATATTCTGGAATTTATGACTAAAACCGTTGTTCATTTTTTAGATATTCAGGGCATTGCGGTGCAGTGAGGAAATAGTTATGACTTTGAGACCAGTTAGCTGTTTCTCTGTGAGCTGCCCATCCCCTCCCACCCCCTCCAGATTTCAGTTAGTAAAATCTCATAGAACCGTTGTGTCTATAGGCTCAATTCAGAGCAAGTTCAGTTAGCCTTTATTTTATATTCACCACACACCTGGCTACATTTACAACAATTTGGCAAGGACGTCAGCTAGCCAAATGGTTCAGTTGCCATTCTGTGAATCATCCGTTTAACCATTAATTTAAATAAAACAACCTAGGGAAAAAGAAATGCTGAAACAGAGAATAAAACATCCCGACTTCATATAATGTTAATATAAATGATCATGCAATGTAGTAAAACAATCATTGAGACATTAAGACTCATGGCGACTGAAATGTATACGTTCTCAGCATTTCATTCTAAAATTGATATCATAGTTCATAAGCAGTTCTTCAAGGTCACGCTGTACTGTCAACATAGAAATGATCGGACAATTTACAAATATTCGATAAGCACCGATGTTCACGGGGAAAAGTGAAATAATTATTGAATGGTGTAATTTAAAAATGTGTTTAAATGCTGACAACACATCACAGACCTAAGAGGCAAAGGTAGGTGGTTAAAAAAAAGAACAGCAGCCGACAACCAAACTTTGGGCGACCACCTTTACCACTTTAAAATGTGTACTATTCTGTATGCCATCTCCCCATCTAATTATTTCAGATTTCTCTGGTAGTTCCTCCTTCAAAAATATGCTTCTCAGGTGGGATCCTGCAAGGATGAGGAGCTAGCAAATGTACCATTTTGTACATCAGTCAAAACATATCCCCTCAGCAGAAGAATTAAGTAACCATCATGTTGTATTACCTCACCATTAAGTGGAGGTCAGAAGCTCAAAGTGGGCAGGCAATTGCAGCTACTCCTCCACCATGCGGCTGTAATTTGGCTGTGTAGAAAGGAGGCCACATCGCATATTAAGAGGTGTTTCCTGGCATTCCAACACTATAATTTTAGCATTAAAAACTGAGAAGGTTGCTTCCAGACAAATGTGAATTTCCCAACGGGTCACCCTGTGAAAAACATTAGTGGGGGCCCAATACTCTGAAAGGGGGGAGTATGTGATGAATTCCAATGTTTGAGGCTACAGGGGGAAAATGCAGTGACCCTTGGGTCTAGGGACTGCAACTTGCTCCTTGATGCAGGATCCATAGGGGATAGATTGCAGATCCCTCGGCATTCCACTCTATTCTTTGGCCTCATATGCATCCCCTGTCCTGTTCTCCCTAAAATTCATTTGTGGGGAAAAAGACATCAGGTCTGGGGGCCACGTTGGGAGTACACAACCCCACAGGTTGGATGGGGAGGCCTAGATCTTTGAAAGAGGAAGGGTCAAGAGTGCTGCTCACTCAGCTGACTGTGGGCCCTATTTGCTTCCATTCATGCAGCCCTGGAGGTGCCAGAAGCCTGAAATTGTATGCAGTTGTAGAGTGAATCAAACAGAGACCTTAAAAACCAGAGTTAATGTAAACAGCTCTAAGAATTAATCCAAAATGGCAGGTGGGTAGATTATTACATCGGCTAGCAGAGGCAGGTTGAAGTTTGCTAGCCAGTCGCGAGCACCTGTAATGTCCATAGTCTCTATGAATAGCACCCAATCACAAGACACACTTCTATGACACACACTCCTGAACGCATTCAAGCAATTGCTCATTCCGGGACCGGCTCCGCACAGGGTTAAAAGCAGAGCAGTGTCAGAAGGCAAAGGGGGAATTATGAGCATGAATCTTGAAATGCAGGTTAGAGCGTGGCAGTAGGGTGAGGAAAAAAGGAGAATTGAGAGCAAATAGTGGAGTTGAAGGAAGGAGAGAGAATAGCAGAGGTGGAGAAAGGAGAGAGAAGAGAGAAGCTATCACCCATACAGCAGACATGGCTGACCTCAGCACTACACATGACCTTGACGCCATCTTCATCACTGAGACCTGGCTGTCCCCCACCTCCACCCACATCCTAGACGTCCTTGTCCCCAACGGCTACAGCCGCCAACACAGAGGCCGTCCGAGTAAGACAGGCCGAAGCCTTGCAGTCATCCATAAGACTTAGTGGCCCTGCACCAGACTTGACGTCAACAACATTGGCTCCTTCAAAGTCCTTTCCTGTCACTTCACACTCTCCCCAATGGACACTGTCACCTTGCATCTCATCTACAGACCACCCAAACCCAACACTGCCTTCATCGGATACTTCACCAACCTGGTCTCCACTTTGTCCCTCTCACATGCCAACATCTTCCTAGCTGACTTCAACCTCCCAGGCAACAAGGCCACCAACCCGATGAAGGAAGCTCTCCTCAGCCTTCTTGACACCCTCAGCCTCACACAGCCCACGAAAAACCCAACATACGAGAAAGGTAACATCCTCAACCTAATCATCACGCACTGCCTTTCCTCCTCTATAGCTCTCCTCTCGCGCTTGACTGGTCTGACCACATGGCTGTGCCTTTCAACATCCTGCACACCACCAGAATCAAGAGCTCTCATCAGTAACCCATCAGACAAACCTTCAGGTCCTTTAAGAACTTCCCGGTAGCAGCCCTCACGGAAGACCGTGCCAACCTCCATCTCACATGGACCGAACACCCCCAACTGAACTGTGACTCTCTACTGGAAGCACTCAACACCACCTCCTCAGCCTCTATCGACCGACACGTGCCTCTGAAACAACGCACCTGCAAACAGAAACCGCCAGCACTCTGGTACACGCTAGAACTCAACCACAGAAAAAGAGTCATCAAGAAAAAAGAGAAAACCTTATGCCGATCCAGGACCGCATCAACCCGCTGACAACTAATCAACACAGCCAAGGCCTCCTACTATCAGAATACCATGGCAGAAACTGACAACAGAAGCAGAACCCTCTTGAAATTGGTCAAGCACTGTGTCAACCCGCTACTCGACCTTACCATACCACACTCCATTGAAAAATCCACCGCCATCAACACCTTCTTCATCGAAATAATCTGCAAGTTTCGCCAGCACATGGACACCAGCTCTACATCCACAGACCCACCTCGTGTCCCTCCTCGCAAAATCTCTGCACCCTGGACAACATTCGAGACTTTCTACAGAGGACGTGGCAGAAACCCTGGCTGCCCTCAAAGACACATTGTATACAGACAACATCCTCCCAGCATCCATCCTCAAGACCCTCCCCGCAGAAGCTCTCCTTCCCTACCTGGAGATCATCAACAGCTCCCTTACTCAAGGCACTTTCCCATTGACCCTAAAGACAGGACAAATCCTCCCTCTACTAAAGAAATCCACTTTGGATCCTGACAACCTAGGTAACTATAGCCGCATCACCCAGCTTCCCTTCCTAGGTAAGATCATCGATAAAGCAGTAGCTGCACAACTGCAGCCACACATCGACACCCACAACTTCATCGAAACCTACTAATCCTGGTTCAAACCCAGAAGCAGCATGAAGACGGCAACCGTAAATGTGGTTGACAACGCCCTCAACCTTCATGACGGCCACCCATGCCTCCTGGTTCTACTTGATCTCTCTGCTGCTTTCAACACAGTGGAAAACCAGGCGCTCATGGACACCCTACATTGGTGCATGGGGATCAGTAACCTTGTCCTACGCTGGTTCAAGTCCTACCTCGGCAACCGCCAGCAGTTTGTTCAGATGAACTCCCCTAGATCGCCAATGCTGCCCGTCACCAGTGGAGTCCCGCAGGGTTCTATCCTCTCCCCAGTAATCTTCAATCTATACATGGAGCTGATGGGAGCCCTCCCAGCCACACACAGCATGCACATCCACCAAAATGCTTATGACACACAGCTATACCTAAATATAGACTCCATCAAGGACATCCACAGGTTCAAAACCTGCCTCTCGGTGGTCTAGTCTTGGCTGTCCAGTGCATACTTGAAGCTCAACCCCTCCAAGACCGAATTCCTGCTCCTCACTAACACCAACAAACAACCAGACGGACAGACCTGGCTATCAACCATGAACCCTGAGGGCTTCCCACTCTTCCAACGTGGTTTATGGACAGAGCACAAATCTTAAATTAGGACGAAGAGCCAAAAGTGTCTGGTGGAAATTATTTTTCTAGAAGCGAAACACAGCATTGCACAACTGCAGCCTCAGAGGTGCCAGAGATTCGGGAGATAACAGTGGGACTGTGGTAATCAACAGTAATAGTGATCCCATACGGGATAATATGTAGACCTAAATATGTACCCTAGAATTGGTTGTAGATTGTGACTGGAACTCTGGTTTGGGAGAGAGCATTGTAACTGAAGCAATGTCGGAACACATTAACTAAGAAAGATGAGGGAGGCAAAAGTACTGTTGTATGAAATAACTTATCACAACTTAAAGTTAGTGGTGAAGTATCCGTGTATATATGTACTGCAGTCAAGGGAATTATGAGAAAGTCCATGAATAGAGGTACAAATATCTGGAGATACAAGAATGTGAACAGGCTCGCAGTTAGATATCTATTGAGTGTGCATGGATGTAAAATAATGTGCATCAATGCATGCACGGTAAAAGCAGGTTATTTTAATACCTCTTGAGAATGTCTATAAATGTACAGTAATAGTACAGGCAGAAGTATAGTAGAGGAAAGGTGTTGCCCTGGTGCACACCACAGAAGGACAACGCCTCATTGAGAAAGGCATAAGCACCGAGTAAGAGCTACATTGGATTACAGTTATCTGTATGATCCAAAACATCAACATTAGGAAAATGGTCGATGTGGCCCGATTATGAATTGTACTGACTGGATATGCAATATAGATGCACTATGTGCAGTAACTCACGGTTCTGTGAAGTAATCCTGGCACATTAACACCACGTTAAGATGGCTGCCACGCTCCTTGGGCTGTCTGCCTGGGTTTCCTGGGCCGTAGCCATGGCAACAGGAGAGACACAAAAACGTGGGGCACCCGACTGGTTTGCCGGTTAGATGCCTCGCGGTCTGTACGAAAAATCACTGGAAACATAGTGAGTACACCTTTAAATGAGAAAGGAAACGTCTGAGTAGGTTGAGGGCAGGTTAAATCTGTAACCTCTGTTCCCTTAGGCATACCATAGGCATCTGCAACAATTCTCGCTCAGGTGCATGGGTGAACCGACTGTTAGTCAGGTAAGTCAAGTAGAGATAGAACTATTACTAGTTCTGCATTAGGCATTGAGACTGGTTAATTGCATTGGTTTGCATCTTCAGTTTCCTATTTATTTATTTATTTAGGCATTGGCAAAGGAAGATATTGTCATGATGCCTGCCCCCGGAAGACCAGACCAGGCCCAGCAGCCCCGGAAGCAGGCATCATGCCACTTGGAGCATGCCCAAAAGCCCCCGTTAGGGGCTGTTTGGGTACAGTCCTGGCGCCTATGGCGCCAGGCTCATAAAGATAAAGACAGTCCTGGCGCCATGGGCGCCAGGCTCATTATTGATAACTTACCTGAAGCAGACCATGCTGCATACTCGCATGAGGCAGACCATGCTGCATGAAGACTCAAGCCAAATGAGGCTTAGGAGGGACTATTTTACTGAAGGGACTATTTTGTTACTTGGGTGGGGCTGTGGAAGAATACTTACCTGGATCTGCTTCCAACGCTATTTAAACCACGCCCGGACAGCCACACGTGCTTCGTGTTATTCTGCTTGCTGCAGCGTAACGCTCACCGTGTTTTCAGCAGCTCCAGTCTTCAGCCACGCCCGCTTCAGTCCTGGGACTCCTGAAACAGGAAGAAAAGAAGGATAAAGGTTAGAACAGGAGTTTTAACTTTAATCCTTACCTGAATCCTGATCCATTTTGCCACGGAACTGAAAGACAGAAGTCTTTGAAGCATTGCTTCGCATTCCTACAGCGCTGCGCTGAACTCACCTGCTTGGCGGTACTTCAGCATTCCATCATGCTCTCTCCATCTCGCGGCCGCCCTCTGACACCTAAGGAGACAAAGACAGCAAGGTGAGCAAGGGGAGAAAGCAAAGACAATACCAGTTACCCCCCACAAACCTTACCTGATTTACCACGGGGGTCTCACCTCATCTCGGGTCGGCACAGTCAACTCTGCTTCATCGCCGTACCGCGGCCCCTAAGGGGAAAACCACAATAGACTTACCTGAATCTTACTGAGTGCCATTAGGAAATCTTCGAGTGGATTAATCGGCAACCTGCAAGGAATCGGACAGAGTGAAGAGCAGACATTTGAACTCTTATGAACAATTGGACTTTAGAGTCAATACCGGAACTCACCAATTCCTCTACGCCAGTGAAGTAACTGGTCATCAACGCGCCCCTGCGGTCGACGCAGGATGGAGAGCTCATCCATCCAAACCATCAGGTGAGACTAAGGAGGGGACATCAAGAGTGATCTGTGGGAAGACAACGGGAGTGGGGAAGGTGGGTTGACACTCAATTCCACGGGTGGTTAATTCCTCTTCTCCTTTGCAGAAGAATATTCTTGCGAGCCAGACAAACTAGGCTGAGCGGGCCAGTCCAGTCAGTCATCTCGGCGCTACACGTCACGCTGGTGGAAATAACAGCGGCCCAGTTCCGGTCGACGCCCCCGTGGGAACCAGGTGAGCATAACAGAACACGAAGCCTACCCACAAATACCCACCTGGGCGTCATGGAGACCTCGGAAACTGATCAGTTGGCCCAATTATTAGGGGAATTAAGGGCCAAAGTGCATTCCACCCGCCAAGAAACCAATGCCCTCAGGAGGGAACTGATAGTGTCAAAAGAACGAACTGATGAGTTGGCCAGACAACTATTACAGAGCCAGGCTGGACAAACACCTCTACCAGGACTTGGGGCAAGTCCAGCTCCTGTACCATCGAGTAACCCGGTGCAGATAAATTTACCTGGAGCCTTTCCTTTGGCTCCGCCTGAACGCTTTGCCGGAGACCCAAAAGGGTTTGCAACATTCATGAATCAATGCCGCTTGCACTTTTTATGTAGACCTGGAGCTTTCCCAAACGATCAGGCCAAGGTAGCCTTTGTACTGTCATATCTCAGCGGCAGTGCGGCGGATTGGTCCATTCCACTAGTTAACCAGGATGACCCGATTCTTCGAGATTTCCAGGGTTTTCGAACAAGCATGGAAAGACTATTCGCCCGACACTCCCGAGGACAGGCTTTGGACAACAAACTTTTATCCCTACGTCAAGGTAACCAGGATCTTTTATCTTACATTGCAACTTTCAATAGATTAGTAGTGGAAACCGAATGGCCTGAAGCCAAGCGAATCACATTATTCCATCGAGGACTTCGGGGAGAACTCAAAGATGTTTTGGCCCAAATCGTGAACCCGCCTCAAGACTGTGCTGAATATATAGATCTAGTGGTCCAGCTCGATCACAGACTTCAAACCAGGAAGGCTGACCGAACCAAGTTTGAGAACAGGGTGTTGGTTAAAACCCACGTAAGCTCCAAGGGAGTAGATGTCTCAGAACCTATGCAAATCGGGGGGGTTAAAGGACCCTTAACCCAAAAGGAGAGAGATAGAAGACGGCAACTGCAATTATGTTTATATTGTGGAACTACTGGTCATTTTCTTCGGAACTGCCCTGTAAAACCACCCAAGAAAGTTATAGGAGCAGCAGACGAAAACCATGTGAAATCTGACTCGGAAAACGACCACGCCCGGCAAGCGTAGAGGTCCGCTTGCCGAGCTTAAAGAAGGACACTGTGACCTCGCATTTCACCATACCCATGGTCCTTGTAGATCCAGAGCAGCCATCACGCATGCACGCAGTAAAGGCGTACGTAGACAGTGGAGCCATAGGAAATTACTTGGACTGGGAATTGGCTACCAGGATGAATCTATCTCTCACCCGCAGGACCACGGCCGATGTTGTCACCACTGTAGATGGAACGGAAATTGCCTCTGGACCCGTAACTCATTCCACTGCAGAGATGACATTGCTGAGTCAAGATGGGCATCAAGAGTCTATGATGTTTGACTTAATCAAGGCCCCACAGTTTCAGCTGATACTGGGGATACCTTGGTTGGAAAAACATAATACCCTGTATTGATTGGCGAGAGAAGAGACTAACCTTCCCAGAATGTGCTCACACCTGCCACCCAAGGAAAACTCAAAACTCAGTCCTGGCCCCAGTAATTCCAGTAGCCATACAATTACCTGTTGAATACCAAGACTTTCAGGATGTCTTCCAAAAGGAACAGGCAAACACCTTACCACCTCACAGATCGTATGATTGTCAAATAGATCTTGTACTTGGAGCACAACCACCTTGCAGTAGAATCTATGCCCTTACGGAACCCGAAAATCTTCATTTGCGCCAGTACCTAGACCAGTACCTTGCTAATGGCTTCATTCGCCCGTCCAAATCCCCTGCATCTTCAGCTTTGTTCTTTGTACCGAAAAAGGAAGGCGACCTTAGAACATGTATAGACTACTGCGCACTGAATCAGATAACCATCAAGAATCGATACCCACTGCCTTTGATCCCAGAACTACTAGACCAGGTGAAGGACGCTTGTATATACACGAAACTAGACCTTCGGGGGGCATATCATCTGGTACGTGTCAAAGAGGGTGACGAATGGAAGACTGCTTTTCGCACCATGTACGGACTATTTGAGTACCAGGTGATGCCCTTCGGACTATGCAATGCACCAGCAGCCTTCCAGTTCTTCATGAACAATGTCCTCCGAGAGCTTATCGACGTTTGTGTGGTCGTTTACATCGACGACATCTTAGTATACTCTTTATCAGAATCTGAGCATGTAAAACACGTCCGAGCAGTCCTAGAGAAGTTACACCAGCATAAATTATATGCTAAACTGGAAAAATGCATCTTCCACACTACGGAAGTGGAATTCCTTGGATTTATTCTGACCCCGAGAGGAATCCGGATGGATACACGAAAAGTGGATGCCATCCTTAATTAGCCTTCGCCAAGTTCAATCAAAGGAGTTCAAAGCATGCTTGGCTTTGCCAATTTCTACCGCAGGTTTATCCCGGACTTCTCGCACATTGTACATCCCATTACAACGCTATTGCAAAAAAACAAACGCTTTGTGTGGACAGAGGAAGCCGAGAACGCCTTCCAAGTGTTAAAAGCTAAATTCACATCTGCTCCCATATTAAGACACCCGCGCCCCGAACTTCCCTACATAGTGGAAACAGATGCATCCAGTTCAGCCATGGGAGCAGTCCTTTCCCAAAAGGATCCCGAAACTAACCAGCTTCACCCAGTGGCGTTTTGGTCAAGAAAATTTTCAGCCCCCGAATTAAACTATGCCATAACCGACAAGGAGCTGCTGGCCATCAAGTCCGCCTTCAAGGCTCGGCGGCACTATCTACTGGGTGCCAGACATACCATCACGGTCATCACCGATCACCGCAACTTACAATACCTAAAGACAGCCAAAGCCCAATCTTCGTGCCAACTCCGTTGGGCATTGTTCTTCGCCGAGTTTGATTTTGTAATAACCTATCGACCAGGTTGTAAGAATGGTAAAGCAGACGCCTTGTCCCGGATTGGAATGGGAGAAGCAGAAATAACTTTAGAAACCGTACCCATAATTCCGGAACAGAGAATCCTTGGCCTGACATCCATACAGACACTGGAGGACATTCAAAACAAGATCCACCAACTCTTTGATTTTGTTGCCCTACAGGACTGGGCAAAGAAAGGTCCAGAGTACTCTGTCATCGATGATTTACCTTATTACCAAGGCCGGCTATTTTTACTGCAAAAGGAACTACAGGAACTTGTCATTTCCCATTACCATGACACCTTAAATAGAAGGGCATCCGGGTATTGCAAAAACCGAAGCTAAAATTAGGAAGCAATTTTGGTGGCCCACCTGGCGAAAGGATGTCAAGTCATTTGTCATGTCTTGTGGCATTTGCGCACAAAATAAAGGGCAAAAGAAAAAACCTGCTGGATTATTGCAACCATTAGACATACCACCTACCCTTGGCATACCTTGTCATTAGACTTCATCACAGATTTACCCCCGTACCAAGGTTACAATACCATTCTAGTTATTGTAGATCTTTTTTCTAAAATGGCCCACTTCATTCCTTTAAAAGGGATACCTTCAGCTTCAATCCTGGCCAAGGAATTCCTTGAAAATGTTGTCCGCCTGCATGGCTTTCCTTCAGTGTTAATTTCAGATCGGGGCAGTCAATTCATTTCACATTTTTGGAGGAAATGCTGCCAACTGGCACAAATTGATGTTAGGCTTTCAACCAGTCACCAACCTCAGACCGACGGTCAAACGGAGAGGACCAACCAGACTCTTGAACAATACCTCCGTTGTATGCTACATCAGTCTGAGGGGAATTGGAAAGACATTCTGTGGATCGCAGAGTATGCGTACAATAATTCCGTACACTCAGGAACTGGACAAAGTCCTTTTTTTACCATTTATGGGCACCATACTCGAACCTCGGATTTGGACTCACCCAAGCATTTAGAGATGCCCGCAGTGGACCAGCTCCACGCTGTTATTACACAAGCCTTTAAAGAAGCAACCATCCATTTGCAAAAGGCTAAGGAAAAATACAAAAAGGATGCGGATCAGCACAGAAGTGAAGCTCCTCAATACCAAATAGGGGACCAAGTATGGTTAGCCACTAAGCACTTACCACTCAAGGGGACTCGGACCTTTAACCCCAGGTATTTGGGACCTTTTTCTGTCAAGGCAATTATTAACCCAGTGGCCGTCAAGTTGGACCTACCTGCTCATATGCGAATCCATCCCGTCTTCCACGTGTCTCTTTTGAAGCCAGTGCAACCAGGAACTAGGCTAACCACTCCACCTGAACCTATCCTCATAGACGGGGAGCCCGAGTTCGAAGTCAAGAATATTTTGGACTCAGAAAGAGTGAGATCAAAACTCTTTTACCTAATTGACTGGAAAGGTTATGGTCCGCAGGAAAGGTCTTGGGAACCTAGTGACCACGTGCATGCACCTTGTTTAGTGAAGAGGTTCCATCGGGAATTTCCAGACAAACCACGGCCAAGGGGGAGAACGACTTTAGGAGGGGCCTTGAGGGGGAGTGCTTCATGATGCCTGCCCCGGAAGACCAGACCAGGCCCAGCAGCCCCGGAAGTAGGCATCATGCCACTTGGAGCATGCCCAAAAGCCCCAGTTAGGGGCTGTTTGGGTACAGTCCTGGCGCCTATGGCGCCAGGCTCATAAAGATAAAGACAGTCCTGGCGCCATGGGCACCAGGCTCATTATTGATAATTTACCTGAAGCAGACCATGCTGCATACTCACCTGAGGCAGACCATGCTGCATGAAGACTCAAGCCAAATGAGGCTTAGGAGGGACTATTTTATTGAAGGGACTATTTTGTTACTTGGGTGGGGCTGTGGAAGAATACTGACCTGGATCTGCTTCCAAGGCTATTTAAACCACGCCCGGACAGCCACACGTGCTTCGCGTTACTCTGCTTGCTGCAGCGTAACGCTCACCGTGTTTTCAGCAGCTCCAGTCTTCAGCCACGCCCGCTTCAGTCCTGGGACTCCTGAAACAAGAAGAAAAGAAGGATAAAGGTTAGAACAGGAGTTTTAACTTTAATCCTTACCTAAATCCTGATCCATTTCGCCACGGAACTGAAAGACAGAAGTCTTTGAAGCATTGCTTCGCATTCCTACGGCACCGCGCTGAACTCACCTGCTTGGCGGTACTTCAGCATTCCATCACGCTCTCTCCATCTCGCGGCCGCCCTCCGACACCTAAGGAGACAAAGACAGCAAGGGGAGAAAGCAAAGACAATACCAGTTACCCCCCACAAAACTTACCTGATTTACCACGGGGGTCTCACCTCATCTCGGGTCGGCACAGTCAACTCTGCTTCATCGCCATACCCCAGCCCCTAAGGGGAAAACCACAATAGACTTACCTGAATCTTACTGAGTGCCATTAGGAAATCCTTGAGTGGATTAATCGGCAACCTGCAAGGAATCGGACAGAGTGAAGAGCAGACATTTGAACTCTTATGAACAATTGGACTTTAGAGTCAATACTGGAACTCACCAATTCCTCTACGCCAGTGAAGTAACTGGTCATCAACGTGCCCCTGCGGTCGACGCAGGATGGAGAGCTCATCCATCCAAACCATCAGGTGAGACTAAGGAGGGGACATCAAGAGTGATCTGTGGGAAGACAACGGGAGTGGGGAAGGTGGGTTGACACTCAATTCCACAGGTGGTTAATTCCTCTTCTCCTTTGCAGAAGAATATTCTTGCGAGCCAGACAAACTAGGCTGAGCGGGCCAGTCCAGTCAGTCATCTCGGCGCTACACGTCACGCTGGTGGAAATAACAGCGGCCCAGTTCCAGTCGACGCCCCCGTGGGAACCAGGTGAGCGTAACAGATATGCTGGCGACACCTGGAGGTTAGTAGCATACAGTAACATAATTATGTTTATCTTGTAAGTCACTATTCCATGAGAATTAGTATTGATAAATGAAAATGCTAATTGTTCTTTTTACAGAACTTAAATGAATGTAAACTGGCACTAGGAAACCACATCAGAATAGCCTGTGAAGAAGGACAATACAGATATACGAAACAAGGCGGCAAAAAGATCTTAACATGAAAATCTTAACTCTGAAAAACGCTCTGTTATGCATCTGTTCTGTTGTATACCTCTGTAAAGCGCTTTGTTGTGTATCCGTATTGTTGTATACCTCTTTAAAGCACTCGTTGCTTCTCGAACCTAGGTCCGTGCTCAATAAATACCATAATAATAACAATAATAATGATGAAGATGGAGATGAGACAGAGGGCGCTGGAATGAAGAAAGGAAGGAAAGGGGGATTCTAAAGTGTGGGCTGCAACAAGGAGGAAATGGAGACAGTGAAGGAGGAGGTCAGATAGGTGGTGAGAAGGAACAGAAAGATCAGAAAGGAGGAGGAGGAGAATAACAAAGTAGAAGACAATGTCCAAGAAAAGTGGCATAGGCCTACAGCCCGGGCTAAGGTTGGAGGCACTGTTGAAACTCCTAATGTAATGGAGGCCTGTGGCTTGAAAAAAAGTGGTTATACCTGAAAACCCCAGGTCTAACAATTGAGAAAGTTTCTGACACCTGACCCCAGTGCATATGCTCCAGGGACCAGGAGTGGTGGTGTTAGATATTCAACAAGCCCAGGAAGACTACTGCAATGTCTTGAATGGTCTAACACAAGCCAGGAAACATTCTACAAAAAGCCAATAAATAAGTGCAGGCCATTATAAGCCTAGCCACTGGTATTTAATGAATTAATCTTTTATAACATGCTTAATACCAGAGACCTGTCTCTAAGTGCGGGATCAGGAGTAGGACCTGTGTTGCTCTGCGTTGTCTTGCTTCCAAGACAAATGTGTTGCCCATAAGCTATCCTCCCAAATCTATTTATTTTATTTATTGTTCATTTGTAATGCGCCTATACACAAGTGTTTTGAGGCGCAACAAGGTAAGAGTAAGGGGGGACAGGGAGGACAAACGGTAGTGATCCTAATAGACACTCAGATTGTGCAAGTGCAATAACGAGAAGTGCAAGGGTGGAGGGGAGTTGGGGGAAGTGCAGGACATGGTGGAGGGCCCTAGTGAGGAGAGCGCCAAAGGATGCCAGGTGGAAGGACCAGGGGAAGCAGAGAGTACAAGGAATGGGGGTCCACAACAAGTGCAAGGTATGGGGCTGGACTGTCTCGAGAGTACAGGCCAGCCAGCAAGTGCAGGAGGGGAACCCGTGAGGGCAGGTGCAACATGAAGTGGGGTCAGGGGAGACCAAGTGCAAGGGATATAGTGGACTGGGCTGGGGCCTGGAGCCCTGTGTTACTCTGGGAGAACCTGGCCACCAGTCTAGGGCAGACAGAAATTAGCAGGGGAGGGGGAGGAGGAACAACAAAGAGAAAAGGAGGGTCTTGAGGAGGTTCCAAAACTTAATGAAATCCAGCTCATGTCTGAGAGGAGCAGGGAGGCCATTCCAGAGGGAGGCATCTGCGCAGGAGCGATAACTACCTTCCCCCCCAATCCCCCGCTCTCTGCTTGGCAAAGCGTCTAATATGAAGAGAGTTAGAGCTAGATGAGCGAAGGGCTCTAGCAGGGAGGTATTTATAGATGGAGAGTTGGATGTAGCGGGGTCCCAATCCCCAGAAAGCATTGTGGATGATTCAGAGTCTCTTGGAACTTGATCATCGCAGCAACCAGGAGCCAGTTGAGAGATTTAAGGGCTTAAGGGCTGGAGAGATGCGGTCCCTGGGCTTGAGGTCAAGGATAAGTCTTGCAGTCCTACTCTGGATTAGTTCTAGTGGGTGAAGGGATGAGCTAGGCAGATTAAGGAAGAGGTTTATGCAGTAATCCAGCCTAGAAAGGATCAGAGCTCTGGAGACAATGAGTTTCTGGGGAAGGTGAGGAAAGGGAGAATGCCTCTGAGGAAGTGCAGCTGGAAGTGGGCTTTTCTTGGCCAAGTCAGTGATGTGAGGTGTGAAGGAGAGAGAGGAGTCGAAGATGACACCAAGGTATTTTGCTTGATGGGAGGGCGGGGGGAGGGGGCCCAAGGAGGGTGACCAGAGTGTGGGTGGGAAGGAGGGACTAGGACTCCCAAAGAGAGGGATGGCAGTGCACCAAGCCTGAATGGCAGCCTGGCAATCAGGAATAAGAGGAAGAGAAGGAGGGAGGCAGAAGAAGTAGTTGAAGGAGAGCTGCATGTCATCTGCATAATTCTGGAAATTACGAGAGAAGGTAGTGATCAAATGGGCTAGAGGGGCCAGGTAGATATTGAAGAGCCAGGGTGAAAGGATAGAGCCCTGAGGGACACCACAGGTGGAGAGTGAGATGGAGGAGAGAAAAGGGCCCAGTTGAACCCGAGAGGAAGGTGGTCAACCAATCCAAAGTCAGGTCAGTGATGCCAAGGGTGTATTGGAGCCACTTTAGCAGGATGGCATGATTTGCCATATCAAAAGCAGAGGAAAGGTCAAGAAGGATGAGAACAAAGGGAGAGCAGAAGTCAAGATTAGTGAGTAGGTCTTCATGGGTGTTGAGGAGAGCAGTTTCTGTGCCTGTGGCGGCTCTGAAGCCAGACTGATGGTCATGAAGGTAACCAACAGATTCAGTGTGGTCGATAAGCTGAGAGATGGCCAGCTTCAGCACTCTGGGTGTCTGTTGGCCATCAGGAAGGGGGAGGAGCTTTCTAGACAGAGAGAGAGAGGGACTAACTAAGGTCTGTGGCTTATTTGGTGCAAGAGTAAACCTACTGCAACCTTTCTCTTGCTTTTTGAGTCCTCTGTTGACACACTAGGACTGTTAAAATCCAAGCAAGGAAGTTTCACTGTAGAACAGACCTAAGACGGTGCCCTCTGAAGATGAGCCAGGATTACTCATTGTGACACATAACCAAGAGGCCCAACCCTGAACCTCTGCCCAAATGACTCAGTGCAAATCCAAGCCTGGAGGGAGCCTGTGGTGGGTTCTGGAGACCTCTAAGCCTGCAAGAATCTGAACCACTCAAACATGTAGCAGGGATCAAATCAGAAACACCACCCTTGTCTGGGGAACTTAAATAATGACTGAAACTTGACAATCTATCTTGTACCGAAAGTGAAAAAATCAATGGTCCTCTAAAAGCAAAGTGACCAAATGTCAAGAGGGCCAGCATTCACCAGCAATCTAAACAGAGCATCCCAGGTTCCATCCACTCACAGGGAACCGTGAGTGATTTGTCATAATTCCTCCAGAGGAGCCACACCTTGATCCTGAACCACTGTAGGCTATAACGATTGGACATAGGACCATGATGCTACTGCAAATTCAGATTTGTTTTTGTAAGAGTTTCTCATCTGTTTTGTTTTTCTTTTGCTAGCCACTGCTTTTGCAGAGAAGCTTTCTTGTCCGGGTCTATCTTGCTCTAATTCCTATGTTTTTGACTGAATACAACATTTTGTTTAAACTGCGTATGACTCTCGGGACGTTTGCTGATCCCTCTGTCTGAGACATATATTTGGATTGGACTGGAGGGCGAGGCATACATCTGGGCATTAAGGAGAATTAGGTGCAATCTAGGACTGAGTTATCTGGCGCTGGAAGTAGGAGTCCATCATCCTGTGAAAGGGTGTAGGATAGTTGACAATGGCTCAAACAGGCGAACACTATGGAAAGGCTATGTGTTTGTGACAAGAGCATGAAGAAATCTAAATTATGTATTTTGCCTTAAAGAAAGAGTTTGAAATGAATCATTCCACGCCCTAACATATCTAAAAGTGATAACGAGAATGCATATCCAATGTTAAAAGAGAAATTACAGAATAAATAAACCTGTGTGTTCTACCCCAACAATGAGTGGACAGAAATTGAGTGAAGTGTTTACTTTGTGCTATGGTACAGCCTGTCCTAATACCAGGATTTCCCCATGTTTGCCATGGGAATCGTAGACATTGTGCCAATAGTTAAATCAGATTTGGTGAAATGTCTTGTGAGAGAATGTGGATGGGCATAAATACAAGCACCATGGCTGCACCTACAACGTCCCAGTCTTTCTTTTATATCATACAGGTGACGGAGCACTGCAAGCGCCATTAGGGACCAGAGCATGCCCTGTATGGACACTATCTGCCATCATGGATGCAGAGGCCAAGGAAACAGCAAAACCTAACTGCAACCTGCAGAGTGAAAAGGGGGGTGGGGTGGTCAGGAAAAGGGGATTGCAAAGAGTTCTGACAGAAATGAAGTAATACTGCTAACTATACTGGGCCCAATCCCTTGAAGAAATATTGGCAGTGAATGCAAGTGGCAAAGCATCCATCACAGTATGGGCCAGTACCTCCCTGAGGACAGGTTCCCTGATTCACACAAGGGACTTAAGTGACTCGGGTTGCACCAGCTATGGTCACAAGGAACCCTCACCCAGCCCCTGCATTCATATGTAGATGTCACACACATCTGACACATATGCCTAGGACCCATCCCCAATGTGTAGGAACCGCTACAGATATCCCTCTAACCGTGGTGTGCCTTTGCAGTGGCAAACAGTAATGTGGTTGTTGCTTCAGTGCATTGTTTACATTCCCAATCTTGTTTCAGGCTTGGGTGCAAGATAAATGATAGCGCATTCTTTTTGGTGATTGGGAATGAAGAAAGGGATCAGTGAAGGCCCTGCCTGTGTTGGCCTTTCCCCCTCTCCTGTGACAAGGGAGATCAGGCACAGGGGTAAACACCCGCAAGGACTGGCCCATCCCAGACTAAATGCCTCTATGAATCAGGAGTGTGCTCATGATGCGTCAGCACACCCCCATATTGCAAATTCTGCAGATGGAAAAAATGCGGCTGCGAAAATGAAATTGCGTAGGCAGGTTCTCAAAAGGGACCTAAGCAAGGTCATTTGAGAGTCTGCCCACCTCTAGTTAAGCAATATAACCTGAGCATGGGAATCATTACAGGTCAGGTAATGCTTCAGGACATAAGTTAGAAGCAGGAGCGAAGCGAGGGCTTTAACGTTAGCCCCGGAGAATTACCTGACTGGTAATGCCCCACCTGTGAGGGTTATATTGCTATTAGTACCCCGACACGTTGTACCGGCGTACTAACAGTGTTTTTTTCAAGTTGAGAAATGGCGTGTTTGCCATTTCTTAAATTGAGAAAAAACTACAAATCAAGATGGCCGCCATGGATTGTCAAGAAGGTTACTACATATAGTCCCTTCTCCTTTTCCAGGGCGGCCATTGCCGTAACATGGACGTGCTGGGAACACTAATGTACCTGGCACTGGCGAGGGACAAGGCATTGCCAGGTAAGTGGGGCGGGAGTCGGGGGAATGGAGATGTGGACAAGGGGGTTGGGGAATTGGGGATGCAGGGGAGCGCACTTACCTGATTCCCGGTGAGGGAAGATGGCGGTTTCCAGCTGCGAGGAGGCTTGGAGCAGGGGGTTTTACGGTAAAGCCCCCGTTCTGACCCTCCTGATTGGCTGGGAGGTCGACACACACCCCTCACCGGGTACTAATATGGTCCATTTGCATGAGCACGTGGACAAAATGCTTTGCGAATCACAGATTGTGTACCCTACATACCTCGAAATCATTGGCTCATGTATGCATATGTTTTGTTTATTTTTAAATGTTACAAACATTTGTAACGATTTTAGATAGTCTCTAACATTTAGCGGAAGGAATGAAGCTGTTTCATTGGTCTAGTTACAGAGACAGCAATAAGGAATCTGACCATTGATCAAGTAACTATAAAACCATACTGAACTTGCGATTTTGGGTTATGCATATTGTGATTTTTCTTGTGAGGACAGACATCCGTTGATTTTGTAGAAGCTGTTTGTGCTTTATAAGTATTTTGGGTAAAGCCTTTCATAAACATGACAAAGGTGCCCATTACCAATTTCCGGAAGGAAGGAAACATGTACATAATGCAACCTAGGAGAGAGTGTGCGTGGGCGCGTGCGCGGGATGGAAAAGAGAAGAAATAACCGGGTTCAATTTGACTTTCAATACATTTACCGAAAAAATATCAATAATCTCCGAATACACTGGTGAATCGCATATAAGTTATTTGATTTTTGGAAAGGGTGCTATTTACTACTGGCCTGCTGTGTATTTCTTAAAAGTGACATGATATAATGAAGCAAACAAGGATATCATTGAAACAGTTATCATTAACTGCAAACAGGTGTTAATAACAAGGTTTTCTGACCTGAAGGCTTGAAAGAACGAAACCCCCCTGCTTGAGAGCCTTGGTGTGATAAACGATTGACCTCAGATCTCTAAAAGGAGTACACCATATACAAAATATGATGTTTAGATTATTATTACCATAAAGTGGTTTTGCAGCACTTAAATGTAAATCAGCTAAATGTTTACTCTTGTTAGCTGATTCTAACGCATATTGTACATTTCAATGTACTTCCAGGTTCTGCAGATGTCCCGGCTCCCGTGAACCGAGCCTCGTACGTATATCGTCTCGGCCTAGCACGGGCGCTCTCTCGTACGGAAGAGATGTTAACTGAGGCCTGCCGTCTTTATGAAGAAGTTATAGTCATGGCACCAGAGGTAGGCATTAGGCTTCTACTACACCGCCTTCTGTTCTTTGTAAGTTGCATGCATGTTTTCAGGGGTCTACCATTTTCTGACATCTTAAATATAATGGGACTACTATTCCAAAATAAGTGTTGCCATTATATTCGATTTAACAACATTTACATTCCTACTTTGTGTATAGCAGAGACTTAAATTGAGAAACTAGATAATTCACAAAAACGATTTAAAGTTCCAAAATGGCAGTGGTCTGGACACAAACCTGTTTAAGATTATTGTGGTTATGGTTACTATCTTGGTGCCAAAGACGACTGCATGTTATCACATTTTCATAAGGTGAATGCTTCCAAGGCAAACATTTTGTTGATTCGTCCACCTTGCCTGACTTTGGAAATGCAGCTTTATTTCTTTTTGGGCGGTAATCTGCTGCTTTTTACGCAGTCCTACCGCCTACAGATTTTGTTGTTAATACGTGCTGATTTCCAGGCCTGGCTGCCTGCCTGAGGCCCAGCCAGCCCAGGGCAGCGTGAGCGAAAAGAGCAGGATCCGGGATTCATGAAGGTGGGCGTGTTAAATGGTCCATTAATGTGATGTATGTGTTCTGGCTTGCCATACATGACGTGAAACAGACACTCCGCCCAGGGCCTGGGCACCGCGAGATCCAGGCAAGTGTCAGATCAGTGTCACAGAGTGACACTACACGCCCTGAGCTCATGGAGCCCTGGGATAATTTACTCTGTTTTTTCAGAGCTCCGAGATGGTGCTCGGTCTCTCACTGCAGAATAATGAACTTCTCAGTGTCTGTGCTGTATACACACAGCTGCAAACATCTATTCTCTGAGGCAGGCAAATTAGTTACATTTAAAAATATTTTATGGTTCAATGTCAGGGACAGCATCAGGGCCTTTCAAAATTTTCAGTTGAAAGGGGCCATGAGCCTCAGGGATGCCCCCAGCAACTGCCCCATGTTGCCAGTCAGCAGTCATAACACAGCAACATATATCTCGCTATATCACTTTTGTTCTGGGGCTTGCCTTACAAGCTGCATTTGCGGGAGCCCTTGAGGCCGTCACTTCACTTCGGGGTATACAGAAGTGTTAGCACCTCGACTTTTCACACCAGTTCCTCCGCAGAGGCCACTTGCTGACATGGAAGGATTTATAGCTTTTCAGTGTGTATTTCCAGTTTCAGTTCCCTGCTGTTTGTTTGTTTTATTCATATTTATATAGCGCGCATCAGCCCAAAGGCATCGTGGCACTTGTTACAGAAAATGTCAAAAGACATTTGTTACACAGTTTGAGAGCAATTTGGGACAGTTGTACATTTGTCATGTGAGTACAGAGAATAGATATAGAGTATGTACATAGATTAAATTCTGTATATATTACAATAAAAAATAACAAAATACAATTACAATTTATATTACAATGTACATGGCAGAAGTGGTGGACATGCTAGCAGTGTTGGTTCAGGAAGGTGGTCTTGAGATTTTTGTGGAAAGCCGAGATGGAAGATTCCGCTCTGAGGGGGCAGGGAGGGAGTTCCAAAGTTTAGGTGCAATGTATGAGAAGCCAAGCCCTCCGGCTGTCGCTCTTCGGATGCATGGTGTGTGTAGCTGGTTAGTGTACTGCGTTCTGGTGGGGCGCATTGATGCAGTTCTGGAAATGGCTTTGGCAAGATAGGTGGGAGCAGTACTGTTGATGCATCTCTGTGTGATAGTGAGGATTTTAAGTGGAATACGGTCTTTGACCAGGAGCCACTGCGCCGCTTGTCTGGCTTGAGATATATGGTCTCTTCTAGGGATGATCATGGTGGCTCGTAAGCCATTATTTTGTGTAGTTTGTAGTCTGTGTATGTTTTTGGAGGAGGTACCGGCCAAAAAGGCGTTGCAATAGTCGAGTTTGGTGCCTATTGTTGCTCTGGCTATTGCTAGGCAGTTTGGTGTGGATGGGTAGGGTTTGATGGCATTGATAAGTTTGGTGCTGAAAGCTGACGCGGAGGCTATGGCGCTAACTTGTTTGTTCATGGAAAGGTTAGCATCGATTTTGACACCTAAAGTCTTGGTAGAGGAGAATACAGTGATGGTGGAGTTGTCTATGTTAAAGTTGGCATATTGAGGACTTAGCTTAGTTAGTGTGTTTTTCTGCCCGAGGATGAGGATTTCAGTCTTATCCCCGTTAAGACATAGGCCATTGACTGCCATCCAAGCTTGGATAGTAGCATAGATATCATGTAAGGCCATGGCGTCTTGGTGATACGATCCAGATAGGGGTAAGAGTACTTGGGTATCGTCACTATAATTAGTGTACGCTATACCCATTGAGTCTAGAAGTTCAAAGAGAGGTTTAGTGAAGAGGTTATAGAGGGTGTGAGCTGTAGGTACTCCGCAATTTATGGTTGTGGGGCCAGCGCTTGCTAGGTTTGAGAAAACCTTCATGGCTCTGCCTTCGACGAAGGATGTGATCCATGAAGCTGCATGTTTAGAGAAGTGAGCTGCCTGAGTGAGATGGGTAGTTAAGGTTTTGTGATCAACCAGATCAAATGCTGCCGATAAATCGAGAAGGAGGAGCAGGGCAGGTTTACCTTTGTCAATGATCTGAGAGATTTGATTTTTTAGGTCTAGTAATGCGTATTCTGTTCCATGCCCCACACGGAAGCCAGATTGCCTTTTTCCCAGTATGGAATTGGATTCTAGGTATAGTTGGATCTGGTTGTGAGCTGCTTTGTCCAAGAATTTCAGTAGAAATGGCACTGTCGTTATAGGCCTGTAATTGTTGGGTTGTGCTGTGTCTAGTGTAGGCTTTTTTAGAAGGGGGCATACCCAGGCTTCTTTGAGACTGTTAGGTATGGAGCCTATTCTGAATTATGCATTGATGAAGGCAGTGACCAGCGGGATGGCCATCTCGTGATAATCAGTGGCTATTAACCCCCTGCTGTATTTCTTTGTCTCCCTTGTAATGTAGGCACCTCACAGGTGTCTCTGACTGTTTTCTGCTCTACACAATGGGGTATCCAACCATTATGTTGAACTTTCCTGTGATCTCTTCAAAGCCATGTATAACTTGAGCTAATTTCCTGTGATGTCATAAGGTCAAACTTCGTGTGAAATTTCCTGTGATGTCATGTCCTGTCATTTAATTGAGTCAAATTGATGTGAAATAATTTCCTGTGATGTCAACATTACGCTAATTACTATTTTTGAAACTTTAAGATTCCTACAGATTTTAGATGACAGATTGTTGGCATGTATGAATGTGTACATTCATACATGCACTGCCTACCTGCACTACGGGACTGTCTCTGTATCCTACAGCCCCTTCTCCCGGCACTTACCTTGCACTTGCCACCAGCTGGCCCTATTATTTATCTTGTATTCTACTAACCATGTACTGCACTTTCCCCTCTCCCCTTCCCCTTGCACTTTTCCCAGTCCCCCCTACCCTTGCGCGATCTGAATGACACTTGGCCGAGTAAGATCGTTGTCTGTCTCCCCTTGTTCCCCCCCTGCCTCGTCGCGCCTTGAAACACTTGTGTATAGGCGCGTTACAAATGGCATATCATATCATATATCATATCATATACAATGAGCACCCTTAGAATGTTTGCCAGTGCATTCCATTATGAGCGTCGTGCCGGCGGTCATTTTCTGCTTGCCAGCTCTCCCTCTCTGCCAGGGCCTCTACCTGGACCCGCACCATGCCTTCTCTCTCCTTTCAACCTTCACCCACCGAAACTCCTCTTCTCATACACAGCCTCCGCTTTTCCTGTGCTCCAGCCCGGTTGCTTCCTGCCCCGGCTTTCTGCTTACTAGAACGCAATGTGATTGCTCTGCTGCAACGGCACCCTCCACTTCTTGTGAGAGCGTGCACCCATCCTAATTTATTTCAGCTTCCTCCACACCTTCCTAGCCATTTCACCCACACCGCCCTGAACGTGCCATTACTTTGGGATGGTGGGCCATTACCAATTGCTACAGACCGCCACCAATGCCATTACCGCTATAATAAAGGTGACTGGCTTTTCTGATCCAGTTATTAACAGTTTCACAGCATCCATGGCTGTTACAAGTTTGCGTAATTATACATACTTCAGTGCAAATTTATCTGTCAAAGAATCTATATTTAGAGTATACTTAATTTCCATTTTATGGAGTCGGATATATGTGCCTGTTTATTTCATTGTAAACAATAATTTGTGTTTCATACCACATGGTAATCACTTAACACTTGCTAGAGAACATGTTGCCACTTTATTTAAGAAACAACTTAAAATGACTTAGCAAATCCCTTGTAACATATAGTCCTGAGTCAGCTCTCACACGTGCAATTTCCTGCTGCCCCGAAGCAAATTTCCAGAGGCTTGTGGAATCTATACAAAAATAAATAACGTTTTTCTCTATCAATATTTCACTATTACAGAGATTTATCTCAACCTCTTACAATATAGAATGTATCCATTTGAAATATGTCTGTGCTAAATTGGCCTTTTGAGTGAATCTATTGTTATTTTTGCAAAATCATGAAGCCATTTAAAGTTAGATCTTTCAAAGCGAGGAGTCGGTTTAAATTGCAGCAACTGCTTAAAGTTCACGGGTAAGTGATTACTATTACATTAGTTTCATGCTTGTTTAAAACTGAGGAGACCTTGTTCTCTTCTCCATCATCCTTTTAATATCACCACAATTCTTACTAGCATTAGGGCAGTCATTGGGATACACGTCCAGTTCCCATGCCTTCCTAAACCATTCAGGCTGCAGAAAATATATTAGTGAATGTGTGCGACTGCGGTTGGGTGGAACGTGCGAAATGGGAAACGCAAATATAGGGGTTGATTCATGGAATTAATGTGCTCCGAAAATTCCCGTGCAGAGGTGCCAAAACGTGCGAATCGCAGGAAAAGTGCGAAAATCGCAGTGCAAGTGCGAAAATCGCAGGAAAACCAGTGCACAGCGATTCATGGAAGTCCGTGCGTGAGAAAAACATTGGATGTGCGCTAAAAATGTGCGCCGCGCACGCCGGCGCACAGGTCATCCAACAGCGTGCGCCACGGCCACTGCGAAATCGCACATAGCGCGGCGCACATCACAAAAGTAGGCGGAACACGGGGCGGAACACTTGGAATGGGGAACAACGTGTGAAAATATGGGCGTCACGGGGGAAGTACAGGAGGCAAGTGCGCGGAACGCCCACACGCTCGCCTACAACCCGTATTCATGGAATCGAATAGGGCAAACCAGCGCACAGTCAAAGACGCGCACAGGGCCAAACAAGTACGCCACAAGAAAGCAGGCGGTAGCGCCCCTGCGACTGAAAAAAATGTGCGCCACAATGTGCGCTAACAAAAAGCACCCATATACAGCCATGATGAATGGCCCATAAAGTGGCCCTCTAGGACAAATGAGGTGCAAAGGGGCCCCGACAAACACGGACACCCGCTGTGTGAAAAATAGCGTGTGCGCGTGTTCCTGGGTGCGCGGGAAGTTCCACACGCGATTAGCCTGGGTACGTGTACTTCGGGGTGCGCAGGAAGTTCCACACGCGATTGGCCTGGGTAGGTGGGGGGGCGTGGGAAGTTCCACACGCGATTGGCCTGGGTACGTGTACTACAGGGTGCTCGAGAAGTTCCACACGTGATTGGCCTGGCTAGGTGGGGGTGCGCGGGAAGTTCCACACGCGATTGGCCTGGGTACGTGTATTCCGATGTGCGCGGAAGATTCACACGCGATTTCTGCAGGGTACGTGTATTTCGGTGGTGCCGGGGAATTCTACACGTGATTTGGCCATGTGGGTCCCCCCAGGTGTGCCCTCTACACCCTCCACGGCCCCTGCAGGCAGCCCACACCACAGGGTACTACCCTGCACCCCTGCTCATGTCCCACAGGCAACCCATCCACCATGGCCATGCCCACCAGCCAACCCACATGTCACCTTGCACTAGTGATCACCAACACATGTCTCACACCACCCCCACCCCCCAGCCACCAGGGGCAGCCTCCACCAGGCCCCCACTCATGTCTCCCACCACCCCCACCCCACAGCCACCAGGGGCAGCCTCCACTAGGCCCCCACTCATGTCTCCCACCACCCCCACCCCCCAGCAGTGCAGGGGCAGCCTTCACCAGGCCCCCACTCATGTCCCCTATTACCCCCACCCCCCCGCAGTGCAGGGGCAGCCTCCACCAGGCCCCCACTCATGTCTACCACCACCCCCACCCCCACCCCCCAGCCAGCAGGGGCAGCCTCCACCAAGCCCCCACTCATGTCTCCCACCACCCCCACCCCCCAGCAGTGCAGGGGCAGCCTCCACCAGGCCCCCACTCATGTCTCCCACCACCCCCACCCCCCAGCCACCAGGGGCAGCCTCCACCAGGCCCCCACTCATGTCTCCCACCACCCCCACCCCCCAGCAGTGCAGGGGCAGCCTCCACCAGGCCCCCACTCATGTCTCCCACCACCTCCACCCCCCAGCCACCAGGGGCAGCCTCCACCAGGCCCCCACTCATGTCTCCCACCACCCCCACCCCCCAGCAGTGCAGGGGCAGCCTCCACCAGGCCCCCACTCATGTCTCCCACCACCCCCATCCCACAGCCACCAGGGGCAGCCTCCACCAGGCCCCCACTCATGTCTCCCACCACCCCACCCCCCAGCAGTACAGGGGCAGCCTCCACCAGGCCCCCACTCATGTCCCCTATTACCCCCACCCCCCCGCAGTGCAGGGGCAGCCTCCACCAGGCCCCCACTCATGTCTACCACCCCCCCAACCCCAGCCACCAGGGGCAGCCTCCACCAAGCCCCCACTCATGTCTCCCACCACCCCCACCCCCAGCAGTGCAGGGGCAGCCTCCACCAGGCCCCCACTCATGTCTCCCACCACCCCCACCCCCCAGCCACCAGGGGCAGCCTCCACCAGGCCCCCACTCATGTCTCCCACCACCCCCACCCCCCAGCAGTGCAGGGGCAGCCTCCACCAGGCCCCCACTCATGTCTCCCACCGACTCCACCCCCCAGCCACCAGGGGCAGTCTCCAGCAGGCCCCCACTCATGTCTCCCACCACCCCCACCCCCCAGCAGTGCAGGGGCAGCCTCCACCAGGCCCCCACTCATGTCTCCCACCACCCCCATCCCACAACCACCAGGGGCAGCCTCCACCAGGCCCCCACTCATGTCTCCCACCACCCCACCCCCCAGCAGTGCAGGGGCAGCCTCCACCAGGCCCCCACTCATGTCCCCTATTACCCCCACCCCCTGCAGTGCAGGGGCAGCCTCCACCAGGCCCCCACTCATGTCTACCACCACCCCCAAACCCCAGCCACCAGGGGCAGCCTCCACCAAGCCCCCACTCATGTCTCCCACCACCCCCACCCCCAGCAGTGCAGGGGCAGCCTCCACCAGGCCCCCACTCATGTCTCCCACCACCTCCACCCCCCAGCCACCAGGGGCAGCCTCCACCAGGCCCCCACTCATGTCTCCCACCACCCCCACTCCCCAGCAGTGCAGGGGCAGCCTCCACCAGGCCCCCACTCATGTCTCCCACCACCCCCATCCCCCAGCCACCAGGCCCCCACTCATGTCTCCCACCACCCCCACCCCCCAGCAGTGCAGGGGCAGCCTCCACCAGGCTCCCACTCATGTCCCCTATTACCCCCACCCCCCGCAGTGCAGGGGCAGCCTCCACCAGGCCCCCACTCATGTCTACCACCACCCCCACCCCCCAGCCACCAGGGGCAGGCTCCACCAGGCCCCCACTCATGTCTCCCACCACCCCCACCCCCCAGCAGTGCAGGGGCAGCCTCCACCAGGCCCCCACTCATGTCTCCCACCACCCCATCCCACAGCCACCAGGGGCAGCCTCCACCAGGCCCCCACTCATGTCTCCCACCACCCCCACCCCCCAGCAGAGCAGGGGCAGCCTCCACCAGGCCCCCACTCATGTCCCCTATTACCCCCACCCCCCGCAGTGCAGGGGCAGCCTTCACCAGGCCCCCACTCATGTCTACCACCACCCCCATCCCCCAGCCACCAGGGGCAGCCTCCACCAGGCCCCCACTCATGTCTCCCACCACCCCCACCCCCCAGCAGTGCAGGGGCAGCCTCCACCAGGCCCCCACTCATGTCCCCTATTACCCCCACCCCCCCGCAGTGCAGGGGCAGCCTCCACCAGGCCCCCACTCATGTCTCCCACCACCCCCACACCCCAGCTGTGCGATTTGCCTGGGTATGTGTACTTCGGGGTGCGCGGGAAGTTCCACACGCGATTGGCCTGGGTATGTGTACCTCGGGGTGCGCGGCAAGTTCCACACGCGATTAGCCTGGGTACGTGTACTTCGGGGTGCGCGTGAACTTCCACACGTGATTTGCCTGGGTACGTGTACTACGGGGTGCGCGGGAAGTTCCACACGCAATTGTACGTGTACTTCGGGGTGCGCGGGAAGTCCCACACGCGATTGGCCTGGGTATGTGTACTTCGGGGTGCGCGTGAACTTCCACAAGCGATTGGGCCTGTGAGAGTGGGTTACATGTATTCCAGGGGTGGGAGGGAATATTTACCCGCGACTGTGTCTGTGAGAGCGTGCTACGTGTATTCCTGGGGTGGGCGGGAAGATTCACACGTTCGCCCACGACGTGCAGAAAAATGGTCCAATCCTGAGACACGTACGCCAGCATGAAGCAGGCGTACGTCGACCCGCGCAGCATAAAAGTGCGCGCAAACAACAAACAAGCTCATACGCCAGGATGAATATACCATTCCTAGCAGCAGTGGCCGTGGGTTACCAAAGGAGGAGGAGGATAGTGAGGGCTCGAATTTTCACTCCCAGAACCAGCCTTTTTGGGATGCCTGATGACCAGGTGTATGGGAGGTACAGGTTTCCCCCACACATAATACTGGACCTGGTCAGTGAGTGGGAGGATGACCTCTCATCACCCACCCTGTGCTCCCAAGCACTCAGCCCCCTGGAGAAGGTCCTCAATGTACTGCACTTCTTGGCCACAGGATCATTTCAGCGGACTAGTGGGTGGGGTGTCACAGGCCACGCAGTCACGCTGCCTACACCAGGTCTTGAACATCATCACTGCACGCCCATCAGTCCGTAGGCACATATACCTGCCCAGGACACCTGCAGAAAGGCAGGCTGCCACCCTCGATTTCTACGGTGTGGCACAATTTCCAAAAGTGCTAGGTGCCATTGACTGCACCCATGTGGCACTACGTCCCCCCAGGGCATCTGAGCACATCTATAGGAACCGCAAGCACTGGCATTCCATCAACGTGCAGGTAGTATGTAATGCTAAGGGAATCATCACCTCAGTATATGCCAACTATCCAGGGTCCACCCACGACAGCTTCATTTACCGAATGTCTACCCTAAACCGGGACCTAGAAGCTGGGCGGCATGGCGATACATGGCTGCTTGGTGAGTATGAATGCCACTGCACATGCATGCATGTCAGATGCAGAGTTATGTCACTACCCCACTAATGATACCCATCACCTCCTCACCAGGGGACAGTGCCTACCCTCTGAGCACCCACATGATGACCCCAATTCGGAACCCCATCACGCCTCCAGAGGTAAGATACAACACAGCCCACATTGCAACCCGGGGCATAGTGGAGCACACATTCGGAGTGCTCAAGTCACGCTTTCGCTCCCTTGACCGTTCTGGCGGGCAGCTGTTATATGCGCCCCCAGTAGTGTGCAGGATCATAGTGGCAGCATGTGTCCTGCACAATGTTGCAACACGCCGGGGCCTGGCCGTGGACATGGTGGTGCCCCCACATCCCCAAATACATGCACGCCCGCTGCGCATGGGAGGGGAGAGGGCACGGGGTGAGGCAGCCCATACGCAGCTGGTGGCTAATTACTTCACATAGAAATCACACCCCAGTGGAGTGCACACAGGCCTGGCACATACCATCTGATAAGCAATGATGACTCGACCTGACAATTAAGATGAACAAAGGGACTGTCAACTGTCAGAACCATAGCAGCCTGAGATTGTTAATGTGGAAGTGTCACAATGTGTGCATCCCTACCTACACAAACACCACCAATGCAGTGTCATGAAAAGACACTTCCATGCTGCAGAAATGAATACCCACTTGCAAAATACTACATGAAAACAGTGCCATGTCACCCACCCTCTCCCCGGCACGGCCACACAACACACCATGGCATGTCATGCAATGTGAGAGGAAAGAAATGAATCCCCACAACATGCCCCAAGTGTCAGCAGCTACAGTGTCCCTAATGGAAACATGTCCACACATGAAATGCTCACAGTAATGCAGGACCTACAACCCACATTACCAAATACTTACCAAGAATACCAATCACCTACACAACCTCCAACCTACCTTAAACATGACATTACAGACTTAAAAATTAGCTAGCCTCACCACCTGATGATGACAGCCCTCCGAACACTTGCAAGTATACAGTGTTAGCGCCACGCAAGAGTGTAAGTGCACTGCTTACAACATGGACTCCAGTTCCAAGGTGGACCGCATTGTGAAGACATGAGGAATGGACCTGCAAATATGGAGGATGAGATGGATGCAGAGGCACATATCAATACACCACGCAGTGTACAATACAACAACAATATGCACTATGAATGTATACACAGTATTGACTACAGACTGCCCACACAGCTCATGGGAGTCCAATGTCACCATGTACGTCAATGTCACTTGGGCACACCCTTTGCAAGCCCATGGAAACGGGAAGCAGGAGGGGTGTGTGTGACAAAAACCCAAGCATCTGAACCAAATCCATGACAAGCCTGCATGTGCCCAGCCACAATGCAGCGTATGCCCACGGGAGCCACACAAGGCAACACACTGTCCCAAAAAAAAAGAAAAAAAGAAAATCAAAAATGGCCATTAATGGGCCCGGGGGGAGGTTGGGGAGGCCACCCAGGAGGTCCGAGGACAGGGTGCACACCAAAACCCACCTGTGTGGATCTTGCGAAAAAAAAAACACCTCCATGGGCTCATGGCCTACACGGCTACCCTATTGTGGGAGTATCACTGCTGTCGCTATCCTCACCCTCTGCAGCTGCATCCGGAGGTGGTGGCACTATGGGAGGCAGCCCACGCAAAGCCCTAGTCTGTTACTCCATGGCTGCAAGCATGCGGGTGTGGTAGGTCTCGTTCTGGAGGATGAGTGTGCGGAGGTCCCCATGCAACAACTCATGGGATGCCCGGACCTCCGCCCTAGTTGCCTGCATCTCAGCTGAGAGCGTACGGGTGAGACGCTCCAGCTGCTGTTCTGTCCTTCGGTTTGTTGAAGCCTCAAGCTCAACAAGAGTCGTCCTGAGGTGAAGGAGTTCCAGCCTAAGGGCTTCCCTGTGGCCCTGGGACTCTATGGAGATGGCTTCCTGCAGAGTCGCCAGTGCCTCCCGCCTGTCCCTGTCGGACGCCAACATGTCCTCCCTGTGTGACTGGCAGATGGAGTCGGTTGCCTGCTGTAGTCGCTCCATCAGCCTTTCGGGGGGGACAATGGAAATGGCCACCCTATCCATGGCCTGAGCCATCATCTCTGATGATGCTGCCTGTTGGGTTGCCATACCGTAAATGGATTGCTCCCATGCGGTATTGCCAGGTGGCGTACGGTCACCACGTCGGCGGGCACCACACCTGTCTGGGGCAAGGCGAACTGCGCCTTGCTGTGCCGGCACTGCCTGAGGCTGCAGGACTGCATTCCCCCTCTGATCTGCTGGCCCAGGAACAGGATCAGATGTCGCGGAGTGTGACCCTGCATCCGTAACCACCAAAGGCGTACCTGCCAACACTGACATCCCCATTGAGGGTTCTAACCCTGGTGCAGGTGGGTCGGACAGAACAGAATCCCTCCCAGGAACACTCACCTGCGACGGCACGTAGGTCTCATCATCCGAATCAACACCTGAGTACAGCTCGGGGGAGGTGCAGCCAGAGACACCCCTTGAGAGCACAAACTGCAGCAGTTGTGAGTTCTCACCCACCACCACACCACGTCCCTCACTGGTGGTCGGTCGGCCCTCAGACCCCTCCTGGGTCTGCACCATCTCCACAACTCCAGCAGTATCAGGTGCGTCTTCCCCTGCAAAGACATAAAAGAAAACAAATGGAAACGGGCATTAGCACGATGGCACACAATGAGGGCTGAGAGTCTACAGAAACAGTACTTGATTGACATGTCCCACATGACTAAAACACTCCAATGCATGCACCGTCACTGCGTGTGATGGGGAGGCAAATGGCACACATTGATGACACCAAGATGGAAGATGAACACATTTGCTGCATGCTGCCTAGCAGTGGCATCACACATTGGCCAGTGATTGGCAGGTCAAATACACATGCCATTACACAGATGGCATGTACCCTAGCCATGAAGTGAAGAGGGAGAGGAGGTCACCAATTGTTCATTCAGTCCAGTTTGTTCATATGATTTCATTGTAATGGTTCAAATGTTTAACATGCAGCTGCCAGTCAAAAATGGTCCTATAGCACAGGGACATGTCCAAACTAATCATGTCCACGAAACTGAGCCAGACCACTGTACCATAGCCATGTCAGACATGTGACAGTAGGACTGAGAAATCCCGAGTAAAAGTGGTGGTATGCAAACAATCTGCCTGAATAAACATAGGTAAATAAGCAACAGTGTAGTGGCAAGATGACACTCCAAGGGCAACTGGCGTGGTGTTGGGCTGGATGTTTAATGTTGGCCGAAGGGATGCTGCTATACCCAAATGCTGTTGCCAAGAATGTTTAGGAAGAGGCACATGGGTGAGCCGAACCACTCAGGCACACACACCCTCCCCTGGCACCCAAACAGAAGCCCTCCCACACACACCATGCACATGGATGACACACACATGCATGTGCACTCACCGGACAATTCCTCGTAATCTGCCACTTCTCCCACGCCTTGGATCTGTTCCTCCGTGACGTAGGTCTCAGCAACCTGCTCATGTGGAGTGAGTTCTATGTCGTCTGCTGGAGACCCACCTCCAGTCACTAGAGTTGCGGCATGACTTGAGGCCAGCTTATTCTTTGCCCTGCGCTTCAGGTCATTCCAGCGCTTGTAGCATTCATTAGCTGTGCGCCTCACGATTCCAAGGGCACTTATGATGTCCGCAATGGTCTGCCAGTGTGCCTGACGTTGTGCAGGTGTGGTCTTGGATCCTGCAACAATCACCATTTCGCGGTCATGTGCGGACACATACTCTACAAGTGCATTCATTGAAGCTGGGCTTCCTTGACGGGCCGGACTGTGTAGCCGTGTCTGGGGCATCAGCCTCTACTGGACGAGCACTCTTCCTCTTCCGCTTGGAAGGTGGTGGGGATCCGGAGTGTCCTGCGCCGCTCTGGACACTAGAGGCAGGAGCGTGGGATTGCACACTCAGCATGGGAGTTGGTGCAGGCATTATCTCAAGTGTGATGGTGTCGGGGAATGTCAGCATGATGGACTTGGACCAACACTGTCCTGGATGGGTGTGTGAGAGGTGGGGTGGATGGAGCCGCAGCTGCCCCTGCAGCCTCCCCAGCCTGCCTACGCGGGGCAGCAGATGACCTAGATGCCCCTGATCCACGTGGCCTGATGACACCAACGTTCACCGGCGCACGTGGCCTAGACCTGCTGACCTGGAAGTCAGCCATGGAGTCACCCTGTGCCACGTCTGGTTCCACAGTGGGCTGGTCCAACAAGGGCTGAGCATGGATGGTGTCAGCCATGGTAACCTCAACCGGGGGGGGCATGGGTGTCCCTGACTGCTCCTCCACACATGGGGGGCTAGGGGCACCCTGCAAGTCACGGCCACGTCCCCTACCGGATCCACCACGGCCACGACTTGGGGCTCGGCCACCTTTGCCACCCTTACGGCTTGTTCGCCTCCCAGCCATGGCACTGATGTTATTGTGCGTATGGGAGTCGATGTGAACTATTGTCCTGGGCAATTGGGGGTCAAAGGGGTTGGGTACCAGATGGTAATCGTACCCTAGTGCTCTAGCAAGGCTGTATGTCACCCCTGGGGAAAGATGACGGGTCACGCAACGCACAGGCACCCCAAAAAAGCGAAGTAAGGTGCACGCAACCCCTCCTAGACCACGTGCGTGGAAAAATAAACTTGCACTAGGCTGTGGCACCCAGGAACACAAGAATGAACATATGCGTGTCACACGCAGCCTAGAATGACCTCTGAAGGGGTACGCGACACACTGGGCAAGCACAGATGTTAGATACGTGCGCGACTCACCGTCCGCCAGGAACAAAAGCGTGAAAAATATGCGCGTGTGCGCGTTGGCAACACCCACGCCAAAAGAAGAATTGTACGCTGTCTGAGGAGACAGGACAACAGTAGTAGGGAAGCTGTTTGAGGAAACAGGCCCAGGAAAAAGAGGAAAAGAGAAAAAGCTGTCAGAGGTAACAGGGAGTACAAACTGGAAACGCTGTGAAGTAAATCGCGTGTGAACCGACAAGAAGTACAAATTTCACCCACTCGCTCTCCACGAAAAGCACGTACAAGGAAATGGCGTTCTACACGTACCTTTTATACACACGTCACAGACGCGCATACGCAATGAGGCCATTTCCACCAATTACGTGCTTTGACACTCGGACGTGTATCTCTTCATTTTTACGCGCGCCATTCTCTACGGCCATGCTCGTGACGTCACAGCTGCGCATGGTGGCCTTTGGGCCAATGAAATCGCATATGCGAGCACACGTGGTAAAACTGCACGTCCGAGTGTCATCGCGTGTAATCGGAGGGAAGTGAGCGTACACGCGATTGGCCTGGGTACGTGTATTTCTGGGGTGCGCAGGAAGTTCCACACGCGATTGGTGGGAATCCACGTGTGCTCTGTCATCACGTGTAATGAGGGAAACACGTCACAGACGCGCTCACGCGCTAAGGGCCTTTGGTCCAATGAAATCGCATATGCGTGCTGACGTGCATACACGCTAAGGGCAGGTTGCACATCTGTTTGTATGGGGTCGAGTATGGGCAGGGGTGTACAGGGCCGTGGGGCTAACACATGCAAGGGCTGGAATGTGTGAGACATGGATGGTGCTTGTGTGTGTAGGCTTGCATGCCAAATGCAGTTGTGTGGACACACATGTTTGGATGAATGTGTATGTAAGTAGACATGTCCGTGATGTCACACATGTATGTTGTTTTCAGCTGCATGTATCAGCACTGTGTACATGTGCATGTGTGTGTATTTGACAAGGGTGCAACAGTGATGCAACATGGATGCATGTGACAGCGGTATGTGGAAGCCTGATGGGCAGATGTGACATGGATGCCCATCTGAACACTGCGACACTTGGCAGAGGTGTACACATGCATGCAAGTGTGGTGGTGTGTGTACATGAGTGGTGCACTTCCTGTGTTGCATGTGATGTCTGGCTCACCTTTGCCTGCTCATGCTGTTGTATGTGTATGGATGGTGCTGGCAGTTGCGATATGGCTGTGGTATGGCTCATGTGTGCGAGTTGAAATGACATGTGTGTTGGGGATTGTGACATGTCTGAGGTTTGCCAATGCCACTCATGTACAACTGTCATGTGTGTATGTGTCCATTGTACAGTGCCCTGATGCCTGTGTTTTATTTCTCCCTGTCTGCAGCGTCAACTGATGAAGAGGGCGGAGAGGGTGCTGTGGAGCACAGCGGCGGGGATCCCACCGCCAGCCGGAGACGCAAGGCCCGGCTCTCCTCCCATGTTGTCATCTCGTCGGGGAGTGAGGAGTCCGGTGCCGCGTCCCAGGCCGCAGCTGCCGGGGGGAGGTCCAAGAGGCGGAGGTTGGAGTTGGACTCCTCAGCAGCAGAAGGGGCAGCTGGGACCCCACAGGGCCCAACGGGGGAAGATGGCACGGAGTCATCCAGGTTGGTGGGGGGTTTGGTGGAGGAGGAGGCCATGCAAGCAACAGAGACGGGGTCTGGAGGTGGGGATCCCACTGGTGCTAGTGGTGCAGTGCAGGACCAGGGACAGGAGGCAGCACAGGACGCCACGGAGGTGCCTGTGTGCAATCCTGTCCCTGATCCTGTCCCTGCATCATCTTGCACCAGCAGGGATGCCTACGTCCAGACCCGTTTTCAGGCAGGGGATGAGCTCATGACAACTGGCCTTCCTCTGCCTGCGGACGTGGCTATCCGGGTCCGGGTTGAGCCTGTTCTGAGTGGTGTGGCGTTGCGCCAACGGGCCATGCGAGGTGACCTGCAGTCTTTTCATGAGGAGACTGCACGTCATCTCGAATGGCTCGTTGACCACGTCAGCCTGCTGGGACAGGTCACCCAGGCCGGATTCCTCCGTATGATGGGGCTTGCTACAACCCCCTCCTCAACTGAACCCCCTACGCGCCAGTCGTCCTCCGTGCCATCTTCCCACCCATCAGTCACCTGGGTGCCCTGTGGAGCTGCCTCTGACGGTGCGGCCAGGCTGGTGGAGGAGGCATCCCTGCCACAGTCGGGAGTCGGACGTCCAGCAGGGGTGACCACATCAATGACTGCACCCCAGCCGGCAGAGAATGTGCAGGCAGCAGGAGGCAGTGCACGGGCAGAGGCACAGCAGCAGCAGCAACATGGTGGGAGCCATGAAGGCTTGGGGCCTTCAACATCGGAGGGGCAGGCATCGGCCGGAGGGCAGGAGGACCCAGGACAGAGAGTGTCTTCCGTGTGGCAGCGGTTGGGCCACGCCATAGATGCGGAGCGGCAGCGGGCGAAAGAGGCACGGCTCACAATGGTCAGGGCGGAGAACTCCATGCGGAGGGCCCTGAGGCGGGCCGAGTGCCTTGAGGCAATCTGCAGGGGTTTGGAGGTGGACACGTCGACGGCCTTCCGGATCCTCTGGGCCATGGAGGAGGACCGCCTCCGGGACATTGAGCAGGAGTTCGATGATGCCCTGGCCCGGGACATCCACAAGTGAGCCGTCAAACTAGCCCGCTGCCCTTGTACATAGTTATGTAGGTAGTGTTAGGTTTCATTTTTTTAGGATTTATTTTGGACCTTTCGGACATTGGCCACATTTTTGTATATAGTTTATTTTATTAGTTAGTGTAGTTAGATAGGTTTCCTTTCTTTTGTTGGGATAATGGACCCTGGCTTGTTCGTATGTACATAGTTCACTGTTGGATTGTATTTTTCTTTCACATTTTAACCATGGAGCAAGGGCTTTCTATTTTATTTCCCATTGGATTTGGTTTTCTGGACAGTGACTTTGGACACCATTACTTTGGATTTTGATTTTTGGTTTTGCTTTTTTTCACAGACATGCTTCTTTTCATTTTTGTACATTCCCATTTCTGTTTCTTTATTTTTGATTCTATTTATGTTTCCTTCAATACATATTTTTTTTATCAAACTTCAATGTGTAGTATCATCTCATTGGTTTAATGCATATCATGATATGGCTTTTGAGATTCACTGACACCCATTGGGTGTATGTGAGGGAAATGTGTTTGTTTCGGAACTTGCAATTGGTGGTCTGTCATGTAATTGCCAATTATGAGTGGGTGGATGCAATACTCGGGTGGGTGTTTTGCATTTGGAGGCTGACCATAGGGACCAGGGATCTAGATTGTGATGACATGTTGGCTGGGGAACATGAGTTGGACATGGGTGGGGGCCTGCTGGCAGGTGCCCCACAGTGCTGGGGGGTGGGGGTGCAGGGGGACATGAGTTGGACATGAGTGGGGGCCTGCTGGCAGGTGCCCCACAGTGCTGGGGGGTGGGGGTGCAGGGGTACCTGAGTTGGACATGAGTGGGGGCCTGCTGGCAGGTGCCCCACAGTGCTGGGGGTGAGGGTGGTGGTAGACATGGGTGGGGGCCTGGTGGAGGCTGCCCCTGGTGGCTGGGGGGGTGAGGGTGCAGGGGGACATGAGTGGGGGCCTGGTGGAGGCTGCCCCTGCACTGCTGGGGGGTGGGGGTGGTGGGAGACATGAGTGGGGGCCTGGTGGAGGCTGCCGGGGGGGTGAGGGTGGTGGGAGACATGAGTGGGGGCCTGGTGGCGGCTGCCCCTGGTGGCTGGGGGGTGGGGGTGGTGGTAGACATGGGTGGGGGCCTGGTGGAGGCTGCCCCTGCACTGCTGGGGGTGGGGGTGCAGGGGGACATGAGTGGGGGCCTGGTGGAGGCTGCCCCTGCACTGCTGGGGGGTGGGGGTGGTGGGAGACATGAGTGGGGGTCTGGTGGAGGCTGCCCCTGGTGGCTGGGGGGTGGGGGTGGTGGTAGACATGGGTGGGGTCCTGGTGGAGGGTGCCCCTGACTGCTGGGGGGTAGGGGGTGGTGGGAGACATGGGTGGGGGCCTGGTGGAGGCTGCCCCTGCACTGCTGGCGGGTGGGGGTGCAGGGGGACATGAGTGGGGGCCTGGTGGAGGCTGCCCCTGGTGGCTGGGTGGTGGGGGTGGTGGTAGTAGACATGAGTGGGGGCCTGGTGGAGGCTGCCCCTGGTGGCTGGGGGTTGGGGGTGGTGGTAGACATGGGTGGGGGCCTGGTGGAGGGTGCCCCTGACTGCTGGGGGGTAGGGAGTGGTGGGAGACATGGGTGGGGGCCTGGTGGAGGCTGCCCCTGCACTGCTAGGGGGTGGGGGTGCAGGGGGACATGAGTGGGGGCCTGGTGGAGGCTGCCCCTGGTGGCTGGGGGGTGGGGGTGGTGGTAGACATGAGTGGGGGGCTAGTGGAGGCTGCCCCTGCACTGCTGGGGGTGGTGGTGCAGGGGGACATGAGTGGGGGCCTGGTGAAATCTGCCCCTGGTGGCTGGGGGATGGGGGTGGTGGTAGACATGGGTGGGGGCCTGGTGGAGGCTGGCCCTGCACTGCTGGGGGGTGGGGGTGGTGGGAGACATGGGTGGGGGCGTGGTGGAGGCTGCCCCTGCACTGCTGGGGGTTGGGGGTGCAGGGGGACATGAGTGGGGGCCTGGTGGAGGCTGCCCCTGGTGGCTGGGGGGTGGGGGTGGTGGTAGACATGGGTGGGGGCCTGGTGGAGGGTGCCCCTGACTGCTGGGGGTAGGGGGTGGTGGGAGACATGGGTGGGGGCCTGGTGGAGGCTGTCCCTGCACTGCTGGGGGGTGGGGGTGCAGGGGGACATGAGTGGGGGCCTGGTGGAGGCTGCCCCTGCACTGCTGGGGGGTGGGGGTGGTGGTAGACATGGGTGGGGGCCTGGTGGAGGCTGCCCCTGGTGGCTGGGGGTGGTGGTAGACATGGGTGGGGGCCTGGTGGAGGCTGCCCCTGCACTGCTGGGGTGGGGGTGCAGGGGGACATGAGTGGGGGCCTGGTGGAGGCTGCCCCTGCACTGCTGGGGGGTGGAGGTGGTGGGAGACATGAGTGGGGGCCTGGTGGAATCTGCCCCTGGTGGCTAGGGATGGGGGTGGTGGTAGACATGGGTGGGGGCGTGGTGGAGGCTGCCCCTGCACTGCTGGGGGGTGGGGGTGCAGGGGGACATGAGTGGGGGCCAGGTGGAGGCTGCCCCTGGTGGCTGGGGGGTGGGGGTGGTGGTAGACATGGGTGGGGGGCCTGGTGGAGGGTGCCCCTGATTGCTGGGGGGTAGGGGCTGGTGGGAGACATGGGTGGGGGCCTGGTGGAGGCTGCCCCTGCACTGCTGGGGGGTGGGGGTGCAGGGGGACATGAGTGGGGGCCTGCTGGAGGCTGCCCCTGCACTGCTGGGGGGTGGGGGTGGTGGTAGACATGGGTGGGGGCCTGGTGGAGGCTGCCCCTGGTGGCTGGGGGTGGTGGTAGACAGGGGTGGGGGTGCAGGGGGTCATGAGTGGGGGCCTGGTGGAATCTGCCCCTGGTGGCTGGGGGATGGGGGTGGTGGTAGACATGGGTGGGGGCCTGGTGGAGGCTGCCCCTGCACTGCTGGGGGGTGGGGGTGGTGGGAGACATGAGTGGGGGCCTGGTGGAGGCTGCCCCTGGTGGCTGGGGGGTGGGGTGGTGGTAGACATGGGTGGGGGCGTGGTGGAGGGTACACCCCTGACTGCTGGGGGGTAGGGGGTGGTGGGAGACATGGGTGTGGGCCTGGTGGAGGCTGCCCCTGGTGGCTGGGGGTGGTGGTAGACAGGGGTGGGGGTGCAGGGGGTCATGAGTGGGGGCCTGGTGGAGGCTGCCCCTGCACTGCTGGGGGGTGGGGTGGTGGGAGACAAGAGTGGGGGCCGTGTGGAATCTGCCCCTGGTGGCTGGGGGATGGGGGTGGTGGTAGACATGGGTGGGGGCCTGGTGGAGGCTGCCCCTGCACTGCTGGGGGGTGGGGGTGGTGGGAGACATGAGTGGGGGCCTGGTGGAGGCTGCCCCTGGTGGCTGGGGGGTGGGGTGGTGGTAGACATGGGTGGGGGCGTGGTGGAGGGTACACCCCTGACTGCTGGGGGGTAGGGGGTGGTGGGAGACATGGGTGGGGGCCTGGTGGAGACTGCCCCTGCACTGCTGGGGGTGGGGGTGCAGGGGGGCATGAGTGAGGGCCTGGTGGAGGCTGCCCCTGGTGGCTGGGGGGTGGGGTGGTGGTAGACATGAGTGGGGGCCTGGTGGAGGCTGCCCTGCACTGCTGGGGGATGGGGGTGCAGGGGGACATGAGTGGGGGCCTGGTGGAGGCTGCCCCTGCACTGCTGGGCGGTGGGGGTGCAGGGGGACATGAGTGGGGGCCTGGTGGAGGCTGCCCCTGCACTGCTGGGGGGTGGGGTGGTGGTAGACATGAATGGGGGCCTGGTGGAGGCTGCCCCTGCACTGCTGGGGGGTGGGGGTACAGGGGGACATGAGTTGGACATGAGTGGGGGCCTGCTGGCAGGTGCCCCACAGTGCTGGGGGGTGGGGGTGGTGGTGGTGGTAGACATGAGTGGGGGCCTGGTGGAGGCTGCCCCTGCACTGCTGGGAGGTGGGGGTGGTGGGAGACATGAGTGGGGGCCTGGTGGAGGCTGCCCCTGGTGGCTGGGGAGTGGGGGTGGTGGTAGACATGGGTGGGGGCCTGGTGGAGGCTGCCCCTGCACTGCTGGGGGGTGGGGGTGGTGGGAGACATGAGTGGGGGCCTGGTGGAGGCTGCCCCTGGTTCCTGGGGGGTGGGGGTGGTGGTAGACATGGGTGAGGGCCTGGTGGAGGCTGCCCCTGCACTGCTGGGGGGTGGGGGTGGTGGGAGACATGCATTGTTGATCAGTAGTGCAAGGTGACTTGTGGGTTGGCTGGGGGGCATGCCCATGGTGGATGGGTTGCCTGCGGGACATGAGCAGGGGTGCAGGGTAGTCCCCCGTGGTGTGGGCTGCCTGCAGGGGCCGTGGAGGTTGTAGAGCGAACACCTGGGAGGACCCACACGGTCAATTCACGTGTAGTACTCCCCAGAACCCCTGAAATACACGTACCCTGCTGAAATCGCGTGTGGAACTTCCCGCGCACCCCTGCAATACACGTACCCTGCTGAAATCACGTGTGGAACTTCCCGCGCACCCCTGGAATACACGTACCCTGATGGAACCGCGTGTGGAACTTCCCGCGCACCCCTGCAATACACGTTCCCTGCTCGCACGGGGCCAATCGCGTGTGGAACTTCCCACGCACCCCTGAAATACACGTACCCTGATGGAACCGCGTGTGGAACTTCCCGCGCACCCCTGAAATACACGTACCCTGCTGAAATCGCGTGTGGAACTTCCCGCGCACCCCTGCAATACACGTTCCCTGCTCGCACGGGGCCAATCGCGTGTGGAACTTCCCACGCACCCCTGAAATACACGTACCCTGATGGAATCGCGTGTGGAACTTCACGCGCACCCCTGAAATACACGTACCCTGCTGAAATTGCGTGTGGAACTTCCCGCGCACCCCTGAATTACACGTACCCTGCTCGCACGGGGCCAATCGCGTGTGGAACTTCCCGCGCACCCCTGAAATACACGTACCCTGCTGAAATCGCGTGTGGAACTTCCCGCGCACCCCTGAAATACACGTACCCTGCTGATTTTTCGTGTGGAACTTCCCGCGCACCCCTGATGCACACGTACACAGGACAATCGCGTGTGTAACTTCCCGCGAACCACTGAAATACACGTTCCTCGTTTGGCGTTTGCTGTTTGCCAGCCCTGTGAACTGGTCCAGGGTTAGCGCAGCCCTTTGCAATTATTTGGGGATTTTGAAGGCTTTTCCTTGCACGAGGGCGTTCTTGGGGGCGTAACTGGCGCTGCTGCAGGGTCGCTGCGCCACGCTGCGCCACGGCTAGTTTTGGATGCGAAAATCCATGAATACGCTGTGCGCGGAAATCGATTTTAGCGCACGCGGCTGGCGCAGACATTCGCACAGGCATGCTGTGCGCCAGTCGCGTGCGCCACTTTTTTGCGGATTTCTGTGAATTACCCTGATAGTGTTTTGTAGCAGTTATGGAAACATAGGTAGGGCTCGGCATAGAGCACGAGTGATAGTGAAGTACAGTGAGGGCCGGCGCTAAGCGTGTGCAGCATGTGAAGATGCACTTGCCTCCCCCCACTGATGGGGCCCCATGCAGAGGGTGCCTCTTCTTGCAGGCTGCAGCGTGAGCCGTGTGCTCAGAGTAGCTAAGCTTGCTGCAGTGCACTCCAAGCACCCGGGCGGCCCACGTCGCAGCATAAATGATGACGGAGAAGCTTCTGAAGCTGCAGTTTCACAGGGGCAACGTGTTTGTCTTGGAAGCAAGACAACGTATAACAACACAGGATCGAATCCCGGTCTTGCGCTTAGAAATTGGTCTCTGTTATTAAGCGCGTTATAAAAGAACAATTATAATTATAGACAGCCCCAGCGCATGTTGGGGTGATCATTGGCTCCAAGCAAGAGTGCAGGCCTGTACCCCTCCCAACCCTTCAGGATGACAATGTGGGCACCGAGGTAGGCATCTATCCACCAATCTTGTAATCCCAACCTGGGGAAAACGAATAGAAGTTACTAGCAGCACCATTTACATTATTGAAACTTGACAATAGGTTTTGTATTTTTATATAGAAATGTATTTAACCTTTTTTGCTGCTGCCTACATACGTACTGGTCATTATTGTGTGATGTCACTTCCTGTGACGTTATCAAATGTAAATCAAAGGGCCTGCACTTAATTTGCTGCACTTGGCACCACAAATCCTAGGGCCGACCTAGAGTTACAGTAGTTGAAATAATAGTGGAAAATGATGAGGATGTAGGCCCAGGACCCGGATGCGAGAAGTTCTGAAGTACAGCCATATTGGAAGTGAGGCGTAGTAGTTTGCAGGCCGTGTTAGAAGAAGCAGCGTAGTGCGAAAAGAGTTTGAATCGCCTTCCCATCTGAAGCCCAAGCAGTGAAACCGAACATAGAAGCCTTCAGGCTAAGCAGATAAAAATATAATTGTAGCTCGTTATAGGCTTGCGAAATTAGAAAGACATGTGAATGGCCGAGCACGGGCAGGCCTACACCCGTCCCAAAGAACAAACCCATGGGAGCCAGGGACGAGGTCTTGAGCGGCCAAAATGGCAGGTCTAGATTTAGGGCACTAGCGCCCCCAGGAATAATGGCTGTCCCATTTGAACTACCAGACGCGCATAAAACAGAATACCTAAATCCATCAGAATTTGGCAGATTAGTGTGGTTCTCGAGAGGCCCAAAAGAAGCTCCAGGGAGGAGCAGCTGATGAGGGGGGATCAAGGAGTGAAATATCCCTCGATTTCTGATACGAGGAGAAAGAGGTAATGCCAAAAATATAGTTCTGTGATGCGGAAGCATAGTGGGGGCGCACGCATTTCTGGTATCATGAGAAGCACACCATTATTCTATAGGGCCAATTTGTCCTCGAAGTTACATGAACACTGAGGTCATGTAAACGACCAGGTGCACACCATGTAACTAGGCCGATGGGGTTGGTAACATTCCAGGTAAATCGACAATCCAGGAGCTGTAGACCACAGTGACAGAATAGGGGGACAACGTGTTATAGAGGGTAGGGGTCGATTAGGGTGCGGCCAATTCATCGAGCGACTATAGGAGACTGGTAGTATGTATATAGGTGGAAGCCAAGGAGGGTGGGGGTTGAACTCTATATATTATGTGCGTCATTGATGATGGTAGCTTTCCTTATAACCCGATGTTCGCTTTGAACTAACAGAGAGCTACGTGGCTGTTGGGTTCTGTGGGATCCTCTGTCACCTTTTTTCTTTTTGTATACAGAATAAACTTGTTTTCCTTGCAAAGAGGTGCATAAAGCTTTTTTCCTTAAAGGAGTGTTTTTTCTTATCTGGTTGTATGGAAGTGTTGTCTTACACCGTTTTCCCCACTTTCAGGATTACTGCCAAAACATGATCATCGATCAGTCATGTCACGTTAGACCCTGCAGGTGCATACAAAATTCACAAAGTTCTCAATACTAAAAGAAAATGCAACATGTATGCTTAAGTTGATGGGACATTTAACAGACAGCAGAAAACCATGACAAGTGTTCACTCTTAAGATATTTCTCCCCTTAAATTACAATCCACCATCAGTAAAATCTAATTTCCTCCGTACTATAAGGCTTTGAGACAACACAAATATCAATTTAGAAAATTGGAGAAGAAAGGGTGCCTGACAAAATGTATGTTTACATTTCTGGTCACAAGACAACTAAATTATGTTTGGACATTGTTGGAATTAAGACTCCTGCTCCATAATCTCAATCACTTCAGTGGGTGGATCCCCCGTGAGAGAATTGTTCCTTCTTATTATACAGCCGCTGTCTGTTATTAATTAATTCAATGAAGTCAAAGGGGGTAGACTGATGATCCCTTTCCAGCACACATTATAAGGTTTATCTGCGAAAGCAATTCATCCATTTCTTTGTATGCCATTTTAAACACCCATGGTTTAGGGCATTTTTTCATCAGTTTATATAATTGATCAGCTGTGTCCCTTATTGTAAAAAACTCAATTTTGAACCTTCAAACTGCTCCAATCAATGCCTTACTGTGACTCTGACATCCTAGGCAAGCTTATTCAGAAACATGTTGCCCCACACTTAGCAGCTCATCTTTATGCACATGCTTTACGTATGGATTATAAATCAGGCTGTGATCACCGTTCCAGTAATGTGCAGTGCCATGCATGTCCTGGAAGGTGGTAAGCATGTCTATTATTCCTCTTAGATATTTGGACCGTCTTTGGCATGGTCGACCATGAGGCACTACTAAAGATTCTGCAAGCATTCATGGGAATTGTGGGAACGGCTTCTGAAATGGTTTGAATTGTTTCTAGAGGGTCGCACACCATTTGCAAAGGTTAATCCCTCAAGGTTCTGCCGGATTTCCATGCAGTGTGGCATTCCCCAACTGTCAATTTTGTTACCAATGTTATTTAACATATAAAGGATCCACTCAGAGATCTGATTGAGGGGGTGGTCATCTCCATCCACCAGTATGCAGCCAATGCCCAATTATGTGAAAGGGGCATCATTAGCTCATGTCTGCTGCATAGGGGACGTTCTTCATGCCATAGACAACTGGATGGCAGCATGTTTGCTAAGTTTGAAACAATGCAAGATGGGATTTTTGTTGATACATTCTCCTTTCCCAGCCCAGGGAGATGTGTAAAGTAGTGGAGATGAGTGTGAGTGGAAAGTAGGGGGGTGGAGAAGAGTGGGGAGCAGTGGAAGCAAAGAATAGAGAAGAGTAGATCAGGAGGGAGTAGTAAACGTAAACTAGAAGAACATTGGAGGGCCATAAAAGAGAGGGAGAGAAGGAAGAGACTGTGTGACGAAAAGAAAGGGAACAAAGGGCAAGAACATCAGGGCCAGGAATACAGTGGCATGAGTGAGGAAAACCAAATGAATCCTGGGTGGTTGGAAGGCACCCATTCCTACAGTTGAGACCATTGCCATTTTGTGGAAAACCTCAGGATAGGATCCACCCAGAAGATTCCAGAGGGTGTAAGTTAGATAAGACAATAGCCTTTAGTCCTGCCCGATTAGACAGTGAGAGTTCTAGACAGTAGGGTTTACTAATCATTAGTGACAATCACCGGAATAAGGATGCATCTGCTAGGTGGGTGAAGCCCACTGGGAGACCGTAGAGAATAGCACAGTCCTTAGGTAGACCCCTTTGAAGAACACAATAAAAATACTTGAACCCTTTTTGCGAGTTGGTGTGTTTTTAAGGTTATCTGTGACATTGTATAGAGCTGTCGTGACCGTTTAGTTTGTATATGGCTTTCAGGGTCCTTAACGGGTCCTTTTGTGATTTCACTGATCAATGAAATGCAGTTTAAAAGCCTATTTTAAATTGAGTTGTGGGTTCATATTCTGTATAATCCCAAACCCACTTTATAGTGCGAGTCCTCTAGTAAATGAAATTCACTCCATACATAACATCTCCCTCTCACCCCTCTGGAGACCCTTTCCTCCCCCACCTACTGGATTCATACTTTGGAAACAACAACCCAACAATCACTTGTTCTTCTTCTTAGGATGTTTGACCATATATCGTCTGAAACAACACTTTTGGAACAAATTAAATATGGATTAATTAATTAATTAAACTTCTATAACAAACAACACCAGAGACCAATCTCTAAGCGCAGGACTGTGATTCAAACCTGTGTTGCTCTGCGCTGTCTTGCGCCAAGACAAACACGTTGCCCCTGAGTTATCCTCCCAGCCAGGTGTGTATCCCATACAAGGTTGTTACGTGCACTATGTTCTTTACAGAGAATGTACTTTTTTATTGAATAAAGTCGTACTTTTTTAATAATCCCAGCAAAAGTAATGGCTATCTAAAAAACGTTTTCATTTGTTTTTATTAATCTTTTTCCAAAGAGTTAGTTATACGAAATACAAAAGAGAATGTTCATAAATATAAAGCATTCAAATACACAGGTAGATATACTGCAATGCATAGTTTTAATTGAAACGCCTGAAATCATTCATTTAACATTCCAAAATGACTCCTAAAAATAAAACATTATATAACTAACGCAAATCATCCATCCATATATCTTCGTGGAATAAGGTGGCAAGGGTTGCCTAACCATATTCTCATGATTAGATGGCAGAGCTCCAACTTTCTGTGCACACCATCTCTATGCATTTAACTGTTTGTGCCACTAGTTAAGTCTTTTTTCATTCTGATGTGCCAGGGGCACATTTCACAAGCATGTCTGACTAAAGACATGTTTAAAATGTCTACCTAAGAACCATACTCATTCCATTAGGATTGTTTGCTGCTTAGTGATGCCAAGGTGAAAGCAAAGGTGTACTCCCACTTCAGGATTGCATCTTATATCCAATCAATTGTGAGCCCTTTACTTAAACGGAAAGCAATGAGGAATTGCTGAAAATAGCTATGACCAAAGGACTGAAAATTTGGAATTATTAAAACTCTAACAAAAAGGTGTACCAGCAACATGTTGTATGAAAGTGACAAGTGAATACAAAAGAAGAACAAGACAGGTGGTGGCCTGCCTAGATACCAATAGAACTCAAAACATGTCCTACCTTTGGGCCATTTGCTGAGTAGGACAAACACACACGGTAGATGAACTTCCAGTTTCAAACCTAGCGCTAGTGTACCACTTTAGGGGGACAAAAAACTCTCATGGCCCAGAGTGATCAGGAGTACGCTTTAGCCACCTAAAAGCAATAAGAGTTGAACTTTCTAGGGGGATTGTGAAGGTGACTAGTGAAGTGACACCTAGACGGGCCAGCAAATTCACCCCGCGGGCAAGCAATGGGTACTCCTAAGTGAATGGCCATAGTCCTAATGATTATCACGTCCAAGTCAAAGTGATATTCCCCTGGAAACTGCAACTATAATGTACACAGAAACATTGAAGATGAACATTCTGACAACTCAAATTACTTGGTGCTCCCAAAAGAAGAGCTCTACCCAAGGGAGATTCATTGCCTTGATACAATCCATGGTAGAGCCCTGATTGTACAAAGTGGAGAATGGAAATGAACCAGAAAAGTCCTAGCTAAAGTCAAGCAAAGCATGTTGCTTGGGGGCACATATTGCAGTATGAAGAAAATGAACAAATGGGGACCTTTAGAGGTAATATTGATGACACAATTGGGAGACCTCTGGAAGATATTTGAGGCTCTTACAATGTTCTGTGCAGGGGTAGCATAGTCATGAGAAAATTCCAGATGCAGAGCCCAGCCAAGTCATGATACCCGAGCCTCAAGCTTCTAGTACCTTTCCTGCACCAAGCCCTGAGCAGCCCTTCTGCTCAAAGCACTGCACATGGGCTCTTGCTGCAACACCTGAGCACTGCCATCCCTGCTTCAAGCACTAAGCACCCCATTAAGCAACGACCACTGCAAAGACAGGAAAGGGGGGTCTGTGGTACTACCCACTTTATGGTTGGGGTAGAGGCACTTCAGCCAAGGCTCTCAAATGGTAGTAGTGGATGAGCAACCAAGGCTGAGACTCAAGGGAGGTGATGCAGGCAGGTTCTTAACTACAGTGAATCCCCAAGTCCCCACAAAGGAATGTCCACACACTATGGTATATACTACCCAAGTTATTTTATTATGCAATCGGTTTAGATTAATATATACAAATATGAATAAGACTCACTTTGTACTCGGGCAACTCTACTTCAACAGTTAACACAATAGATACAACACTATGTGCACCAAAACTACTAAGCACAGTTTCACTTCAAAATCACAGTTGTAAAAATGCAGGCAAACTACTTTAGAACACGGGCAGAATACCTTTCAGGGTAAAATGTAATTCTGTGTGTAGAACCCCCCCCCAACGTAGGCAACCTGCAATAAGAGCAGAGGCGTTGCTAGAGCGGGGGGCTAAGGGGGCTATAGCCGCTGGTCTTTTGGTTGTAACCCCGGATAGAATCTCAGGAGCTACAACCAAAAGTCTAGCTAGCCCCCTTTCCCGACATTTCTGACATCAGCGTAGCCCCGGGTCTTTTCCAGACCTAGCAACACCTCTGAATAAAAGGTGCATTATACTTTGCCTTTTTTAAATTGTGATATGGTTTAGACAAAAGCAAACCTTTCACAAAACCTTTAATAAAACAAAGAATACATTAAAAGAAAAATATATAAATTCAACATAAAATTAAATTAAATCAAGTTATCAGTAAAACAGAAAGATCATTAAGACATGTAATTACAGATAAAATTAATGAAGCACTCTCTCCTTGCATTAAACAAAGCAAGAATTATCACCCATTTGAAACAGACGCACCAACAAGGAAGCACTAAAATAAAGAGTTCTCAAATCCCTGATAGCTGGACAAAAAAACTGTCAAGTGCTTTAAAGTCTCAGGCCCGTTTACCTGTTTCAAAAATCGGTACCAATGTTGCTCACCTGGACAAGACTTCAAAGCCTCCACGTGTTCAAGTGTGGGGAATTGGTTCAAAGGAAAACAAAGATACGTATAGCAAGCTTTATTACAGGGAAAAAGAGTAATATATTTTGGCTGAATTCTCCTGCTTCTAAAGTATTTGGTGTATTCCATGTATTTTGTACATGCCCAATGATTTCACGGTCACACACCAATCATAATTCAGTAATTTACTCTTCCTTTTACCAAGGTTTGATAAGAGTTCTTCCTCATTTCATTGAATATTATCTAGCACCGTTTGCATGTTTTCTTCTAAGCCATTAATAGAAGTTACAGACTTAGATCTCATTATAGCGCACAAGTCCGCGCATAAGGAATTTTCAACGGGGAAGATAATTTTGGCATTGCTAGACAACTTCTTCCAAGTAGACAAGGAGCTAAAGGAGGGCAAATCAAGATTGTGACGTATAATCGCATTAGGTATTGCCATTGATAGGTGTAAAGTTTTCTTCCACCTGACCTCCTGAAGAGTGTCCAAACATGGGCCAACTTCCAGCAGAGTTATATCCAGGCCATAAAGGAGAACCGTAACTACTTTGGCCTGGTAGAAACGAAGGAGCGGCAAGAGGGAGCACCTACACAATTTGTTGTAAATTCTTATTAGCTGGGCAATTAATGGCCTAGATTTGACCTTCAAATTTTCCCTCACAGCATATTTGGACATTGAATTTGTCAAGTTTGTATCCCAAGTAGTTAATCAAGAGGTTTAAGCCCAATCGCTGATCACCCACTGACCACATCGCTGTCCTTGGTTTGGTTTTGGTGGAAAAAATTACAACCTTCGATTTCGTGCCATTTAGCAATAAGTTATTCTTGATGACATAGCTAGTAAACAAAACTAGCTTCCTCTGCATACCAATGTGAGATGTATTTAAAAAAAACAAATCGTCCACGAAGGCAAGCCAGTTGAGTGTCAAATGGCTCAACTTAATAGGATAGGTCGTCCCGGCAGTCCACAAATCCTCAATATCCAAAATATATGCATTTAAAAGGCAGGGGGCCAAGACACACCACTGCTTTAACCCAATAAAGGTCTGAATAGGGCGAGACAAGGAACCCTCTTGAGACAGTCTCACTTTATTGGTGATGTTAGTGTGGAGTAAGGCTATAATTTTTTCCAAAGAAGCAGGTATGTTTCTGGCCAATAGCTTTCCCCATAAGATCTTCTGCTCAACTCTGTCAACGTCACTGCTTAAATCCATTGAGGCCATATAAACGGTGCCCATGGAACCTTTTTTAACCACAGATACAATATGTGCCATGATGGTACCATTGAGCGGAGTCCCATTGACGCCCTGAAACCAACTTGGAAACATGAAAATGCACCCAGATGCGCGGCTCAGCTATTAAAATATCTCAGGATTAGTGACGCAAAGTTTAGCTTGATGCGTTTAAGAGAGCAATTGGCCTATAGTTTGTTGGAATGAAATGGTCTCCCTTTTTGACAATGGGAATTATGATAGATTGCACCCATGTGGAAGGGACTCGATGGGTGACTCAGTTTTCTTTAAATAATGACTCAAAAAGACATGCTCGGAGTAGAGGCTCATTCTTAATGGTAGCAGGTGAAAGGCCATCTGTGTTCGCTTTTGCCGTATCATCTCGAATACGGCTTTCGCTTAGGAAGGTGTATGTAAATCAGAAGCATGGGGACTGGCCAGTCACGTTGTGCCTCTGCTTGAGGTATATACCCCATTTACTGATCTAAAGGGAACCAAACACAAGGGCCCCCTCCCAGACTGTTCCAGTCCTATGACACCTACGGCAAGGTGGTAAAGTACTATTCCATCTACCGTATTTTGTTTCTCATAAACTGGTTTCCGAAGTACAAAGTATACCAGCTTTGAGGAATTTAAGACTGTCCTGATGAATGTGGCTTTATCAAAGTTATGCCACTGAAACCGGTTGACAGTGTTTGCTACACTTAAGAAGGCGCAAATTAGCCTATTGTTGAGAAATTGAGCAAATCTTTTTACATTGTCCTACTTCCCCTTAGTAAAAACTAGTCTTAGATGGAAAGTAGTGATTGTATTGTCTTTGTGTTCTAGGAAAAGGAAAGTTTCCTTTGTCCTTGTATTTGTGTCGTTTTAACCCTAGCAATCCAGGGTCAGTGTGACAATCTATGGGTTATTAAATAATTTGTTGTCCCATTAAATGCCCCACGAGTGTTTAAAAAGGAAAAATACCCTTTGTACTTTCCCTGGTGTGCTTTTCTTTTCACTTTAGTCTCTTCTAATCCATATACATCTGGAAGAGAGTGGTATAGGACTTACAAGGCTGAATGTTTTACATACGATAGAAGTTGGTAATTTCACTCTTATTCTGTCACTATTAGACAGGCGTTGTAACACCACAACCTAGTTGAAAGTGCACATTAGGCAGGGATAGCCTATCTTTCGCTCTATCCTACTGTCTTCCGTCACAGCCTTGACTCTACTCTAGCTAGAATTAGCTCAAATTGTTGTCCACACCACAGGTTTGGGCTTTGCCAACTGGACCAATCCTGGGTTCCAATTGGCTGCTAATAGTTCACAACACATATGTGTTTTGCCTGCTTATTGTGTGAACGAAAGGCCATCCAGGCCTGGTTGCCTGGATGGCTTAGCTTTGGATATTGCCGAAAGTATATCATCTCGGGTCCACACGGAATTTGCAGTGAAACCAGATTTCTCAGGCTCATATTCCATAGCAGAGGAAATAGTAGATAATGCATAAATGGCGTCAAAGTGCTCGATCCAGGTGGACTCGGTATCGAGCAATCCATGTTAGGCTCCAATCAGCCAATTGAAGAATTAGCCAAGGCCCAAAATTTAGAGGAGCTAGCTTTAATTGTTTCTAAGGCGTACTGATTATCTTTGCTATGCAAATATATTTTCAAAGATTTAATGTAGTTTTTCTAGCTGTGTAATATTTTTTCTTCTTAAGGGTATAAATCCCAGCAGAGGGAGCAATGTTTTGAGTTGTTTCCCTGTATGCTTGTTAGCCAAATCAACCCCTGCATCATAGATATGGTTGACTGTTTTAAGCCTGCTAGGTCGCCGTTTCTCCGATAATACTTCAAGCATTGTAATATTATTGGATTATAGCTGTCAGTGGATAGAAAGTTGTCAACATAACCCTCTCTACACGTTTAAGATTTAAGAATATGTGTGAATTTGCAGCATGCAGACAAGTTCCATTTTACAGAGAGACTGCCTCTGTCGGGAGAAAACATATCTAAATTGGGGTCTAAATCATGCACAAACAGTTCAAAACAAAAGCTAAGAATAAGCCTAAGATGATCACTCAACCCATTATCCTTGATAATTAATGACAACATATGATGTAACATATATATGGACTATCCAAGATGTACTAGATCCTCTTGTCTAGCTGTAAGTTTGGACCGCCGATGGATACAAGACAGGGAGAAGTCCCAATTATGCATAAAGGAGTCCCAAACAAGGCCCTTATTGCGGTATTCAATGGAGCATGTTAAGCATGTTGTTTCCCAAATGCGCATTTATTCTTGCGCCGTCAGCGCAGTCCGCGTTGAAGTTGCCCCCTATTAAAATATTATGAGGGTGGCGTTGTTCCAGCCAATTGATAATTAGGACTTCCAACGCGGAATGCACTGAGTCGCAAGATGGCTTGCAGGGATTCCATTAGAAATTGATTAACGGTAAATCATCTGCCAGATCCTCCAAATACAACTTCACTGCTAAAAGGTCATCAATAGGAGAACGGATTTCATAAGTTCTAACACGCAGGTTTAAGTCAATAGCGGTTACTTTCCCACCTGAGGGCCAACTTAAGTGGCCCCTAGTTGCGGTTTTGGAGTGCAGTTTAAACCCTTGTAACTGAAAGTGATCCAGTGCCATAGTTTCTTTAAATAGCAGAACTTGATAGACTGATAACAATTTTTCATTGGAGGCTCTATGTATGTTCATAAAACCATATGTATAACAACAAGGACTGTTTTGGGATTGTCTACTGTGGGTTGCCCAATTCAGTAATCACACTTATGAATCACAAAGTTTCTTTGTTAAAAAAGATGATTCAAGTGAGCACGTGTCTCTAGCTTGGCTTTCAAGCATCTGTGAATGCACTGTGTCGTGCTAAAAAACACATGTTGGGCCACATAAAGAGTGGGCCATGTGTCTGCTGCTTTCTAGATGAAAAGAACTGGAATCTTTAATGGGTTTTCTCTGTCAGGCAGGTGCAGAAGTGTTAAAAAAGAAGAACAAAGGATATTCTTCGGTGAATCTTTCTCTCTCGATTCTTTCGTAAAGGTGGGACCCTCGGGGTTAGTTGGTTTGGGGATCCATAGTCCAAATGCACTGACTCTGGGTGATCTTATTGTCCTCTAGGTCAGGTCATTTCACAGCCGACCGATTTCTGTGGTAAGGGGTAGTTAGACCACATTCATCAGGGTTTGAGTTGTGGGCATGTAGGTGAGTGCCCTCTTGGTTACTATTGCAGCGTTGTCCGCATTAATACAAGTCCTCTACCTGTAAGGATGACAGGAGGGGAACGGGGAAGAGAAAAGGGGGGAATGTTCCCAATTTACAGCCTTAGGTGTGGATATAGTATAACACACTGCACATGTAGTATAAGCAAGGAAGCGAATCTTACCCTATCCATGTAGACAGTAGTTTTTGCACGGAGGGGTGAGGCGGCCTGTGACCTAGGGGCCAAATACAATATTTAATACAGTTGTACTGGTGCATGGTCACAGTAGCTAAAGCGAACACTAACGTTATAACATTCTAAATTACCAGAAGTTGCAATTACATCACTGCGGGAGTAGCCGCGCAATGGCGGACCAGCTCCCGTTTACAAATACACCTCGCGGACGGGATCCGATCTTACGGTCCCGTCCGCGTGCTCATCTGAGTCAAGCGAGGGCTGTCTCCCGCTAGAACAGAGGAAGAGGCAACTGGCAGCCTCAAGTTCGCTGGCAGAACCAGTCACCAATTGTGGCCCGCAGCAGAGGCCGCGGACAAGGACAACAAGGACAACCAGGACCCTCAGCCTAGCAGATCCTACAAGTGCAGGCGAACCAGAGATAGATGACCCATGCCAGGAAAGCCTTGTCATGAACTTATCCAAATACACATTGTCCGTAGACGAGATAAATCTACTTGAGAAAGGTCTCTCATTTGTACCATCAGCAGACCATGATCCCTTCCAGACCCGTATAGAATTGGCCCAACTAGTGAGGAAAATCCGGCTTAAACAATACTTCGGCTCAATCACCACCACAGGAGAAAAGGGCGCTACCAATCTACGAGGCAAGTCCACCTTTTACCCTCCACCCAATGGTATCTCTCCTGAATCTATCACGTTTGAAAAGGCTCTGCTGAAGCAACTCGACAAACTTGAATCAGAGCTAATCCCTGGCTTTAAGAACTTCTATAAGAAAAACAGACTAGCACTCCAATCACTAGCAAATAATGAACTCATCACCATTAAACCATTAAACCAGCAGATAAAGGTGGAGCAACAGTCATCATGGACACCTCGGCCTACAACCTGATGGTCCAAAATCTCCTGCAGGACACCTCGAGCTATAGACGGCTCGGGTCAGATCCAACAGAATCGATCAGACAACTGATAGTGCCAATTCTGGAAGAAGCCAGTGCCGAGGAACTAATCAGCAACAAAGAATATGACTTTCTCAACTCTAACCCTTTTATGCACTCCCCAAAGTACACAAAGGAATCACTCCGCCGCCAGGCAGACCTATTGTCTCCGGAATAGGCTCTATTTTGGAACCCCTATCTCAATTTGTAGATTTTTTTTTAAAACCAGAAGTAACCAAAATGAGATCATACCTAAAAGACACCACGGCAGTCATCGAACTTATACAAGAACGGCCCTTTAACTCGTCATGCGACTTACTAGTGACACTGGACATTGAATCACTGTACACGAAAATCCCCCAGATGGCAACTTTGAGAGTCATAGAGAAGATCCTACAGGAAAGAGAACCACTGATGAAGATCCCGGTCACTTTGGTGATGCAACTAGCGGAGATCGCACTAACCAAAAACTTTTTCATCTACAACAACACGTACTATGAACAAGTGTCTGGAATAGCAATGGGAGCCACCTTCGCTCCAAGCCTCGCCAATCTGTACGTCGCCATCTTCGAAGAGGAAAAAATGTATAATCCAAATAACCCCTGGTTGACCAAAATCAAACTCTGGTCCAGGTACATCGACGACGTTCTGCTGATCTTGACAGGCAATGAAACGGATCTCTCCTCCTTCATGGAATGGCTCAACACCCAAAATCCCTTCCTGAGATTCTCCGAAACTCACAGTAAAACCTCAGTGCACTTCCTTGACTTGACATTGGAGATCAGGAATGAGACCATCATGAGCACTGTCTTCAACAAACCCACAGACAGAAACTCATTGCTCACATATAAGAGTTACCACCCGGCCAGTCTCAAGAAAAACCTACCTTTTGGACAGTTCCTCCGATACCGCAGGAACTGCTCACAACTGACGGACTACAACCGCCAATCATCGGCCTTGGCTGCCAAATTGAGATGGAGGGGCTATCCAAACGTCTAGTGAAACAAGCCCGCAGAAGAGCCATGAACATCCCTAGAGAGGTAACCCTGGAACATCATGTCAAACAGAGGGAATCAGCTAACCAAATCACAGCTCTGCTGAGCTTCTCACCATTGACCAACAAAATCAAGAAGGAGGTTTTAAAACTCTGGCCCATACTGAACATCGGGAACTCATGCCTGGACACCCCTAGATTTGCCATCAAAAGGCGAAAAAACCTGAGAGACTCCCTGGTGCACTCATATAAGGATACTGAACCAAGACTCAATACCCTGTGGGGACAGAATCAAGCAACTGGCCACACACCATGTGGGTCGTGTAGTGCATAGACATTGGATGGCACTTCCCATGGACACAAAAGAACCTGACCAACTGTAATAGTTGTAACGTTATTTACATCATTACTTGTCCTTGCATTAAACGATACGTGGGCATGACCATGAGACCAATCAGAACACGCCTTGCTGAACACAGGTCATGCATACGAACTTCAAAAACCACTGCCCCTATGGTGGCACACTTCCGTGAACAGCGCCACAATCCAACAGACTTCACATGGTCTATTATTGAGAAGATAAAAGTACCCACGAGGGGTGGCAACATACACAACCTACTCTTCAAAAGAGAACAACTTTGGATCTTCCGCCTAAAGACAGACAAGACTGGCCTTAACAAACCCACCAGCTGGCAAACCCTGGCCACACTATGAAGGAGAGTACCTGGGAACAAGACTTTGCATACATGTTCCCCAGCACGAGATGCAATCAGAACAGTCTCGCACAATCTTGATCACTCCACCCGGTGGTATATGATGTCTAATTGACCATCACGAGTTCATGCCAGACAGTGTCACTAACGTACATTGATGAGACACGGTCTGCAAGTAATGTAACATCTGGTTCTTTACAGGGTGGCCTTGCACACTTGCAATTTGGCCTGACCCCAAAATGGAGGACCTTGGTCCCGTCCGTGTCGCCCATTTTGGTGAGTGCACACATGACGCCCAACGGCGCCATGACAACCATAAACACTAGGGACTGGCGAGCCGCAGCGTTGAGAACTCCTTGCGCGCGGCCCGGCAGACCCACCAGACACGAGCAGCAGGTAAGCCCCTGCAGATGTAGCTAGCGCTGTCCCCGACTAGCGGGAGACAGCCCTCGCTTGACTCAGATGAGCACGCGGACAGGACCGTAAGATCGGATCCCGTCCACGAGGTGTATTTGTAAACGGGAGCTGGCCCGCCATTGCGCGGCCACTCCCGCAGTGATGTAATTGCAACTTCTGGTTATTTAGAATGTTATAACGTTAGTGTTCGCTGTAGCTACTGTGACCATGCACCAGTATAACTGTATTAAATATTGTATTTGGCCCCTAGGTCCAGGCCGCCTCACCCCTCCATGCAAAAACTACTGCCTACATGGATAGGGTAAGATTCCCTTCCTTGCTTATACTACATGTGCAGTGTGTTATACTATATCCACACCCAAGGCTGTAAATTGGGAACGTTCCCCCCTTTTCTCTTCCCCTCCTGTCATCCTTACAGGTAGAGGACTCGTATTAATGCAGACAAAGCTGCAATAGTAACCAAGAGGGCACTCACCTACATGCCCACAACTCAAGCCCTGATGAATGTGGTCTAACTACCCCTTACCACAGAAACCGGTCGGCTATGAAATGACCTGACCTAGAGGACAATAAGATCACCCAGAGTCAGTGCATTTGGACTATGGATCCCCAAACCAACTAACCCCGAGGGTCCCACCTTTACGAAAGAATCGAGAGAGAAAGATTCACCGAAGAAAATCCTTTGTTCTTCTTTTTTAACACTTCTGCACCTGCCTGACAGAGAAAACCCATTAAAGATTCCAGTTCTTTCCATCTAGAAAGCAGCAGACACATGGCCCACTCTTTATGTGGCCCAACATGTGTTTTTTAGCATGACACAGTGCATTCACAGATGCTTAAAAGCCAAGCTAGAGACACGTGCTCACTTGAATCATCTGTTCATAAAACCACACACATTCCAAACTGCAGTTTTAAAGTTAAATTGGCTAAAGATTAGTGAGGCATTCTCTAGAATTAGAACAAATTTTAAAAGTCGCCGCCAACCACGACTAATCTTTAGCCAGTGTTTTATTTTCCGTTGGGCCCACCCTATTAGTCGTCAAGGAAGGGGCATAATCAGTTGCGTTCTGAAGTCAAGAGTTATGATGAGTCGGTTCTACGCTGACTAATTGTGGCTTGGGTGTAGATAAAAAGGATGCAACCATGCCTGTATTCGAAAACTCTTGCAACTCAAACCCAATGTCTTCAAGGAGACTCGCTGGTCCCAGATCAACCTGGCAACAATATTTGAGTAGAAATAAATAACCAAACAACTTGATTCATATTGGGGAAACACAACATAGTCTATGTCTCCCATATGCAGTGTTTGTGAAGCTTGAACGTCCAGTATTTTACTCGTATTCATTACCAGGTTGCCATTTGTCAGAAAGATGGGCTCCCAACCTACAATTTCTATATCGTAGGCAGCAATTATGTCCACGGCCATTGGACCTGAACAGAGTTGAGGCTGGAAGGACTTATGCCCCATCATTCTATCACTTGGTATAACGTATCGACTGATTAGGACCCACAAAAGGACCTTGCACGCTCATAGTGTTAGATGATGTAATGGTAGGTATTGTTACCAGATTAGAATTATTACTCAGGAGATTGGGGTCCATAGTTGAGGCCATGGGTGGTTCTTTTACTGGTAGTAGAATAGAAGTAATTTTCTTTTGCTTCATTAGACTATCTTTGTTAGGTGCTGGAGGATCATCTGTATTGTCAGCACCCACCGAAAGAACTGTTATTGAGGGGGTCAGTTGCGCTTGTGTATTTAGATCAATAATTGAACCTTTGGATGGTGAAGAGCATTCAAATGTCAACAAGGAGTTCTGCTTGTTATTAGCGTTAGGCATGTTTTTTGGCTTCTTTTTTTGCTGAAGCTTTTTCCTCTTTGCTTTTTATTTTTAGCTTTGATAAAGGTTGGACTGGGGAGGAATAGTGCCATGTGTCATTCAAAGATTGTCCCTCAACCCCCAAAGCTTCGTCATCTCTAAAAGACTCAAATAAGATGGGTGAGCCACTGGGTCAGGTCTGGCAGTCCAGCAGAGACGTGGAACTATCAACCAAAGACCCCCGCACATCTATATATGCCTCTTCCGTTACTGAAGGTTCCAGAGCCAAGTTAGGCTCACCCGTGCCTGGGGTAATGGAAGCCAGCTTCACTGTATAATCGAGTAATTGACTCAACTTTACACTCCATTTCCCTCAACCTACTTCCAATGTCCTTGATGTTATCGTATAGGTGTAAAAGGGATTTGAGGGCTAAATGAAGGGCTGAGATCGACGCTGGCCCCCATGAGTCAGGATTGAACAGTAAATTGGTTTCCTCTCTCAGCTGAACATTTCTGGAAGTAAAGTAGTCCTCGTTGCAAAGTGTTTTATGGGATGATTTCTGAGTAAAAAAGGGTGGATGTGAAGAAGATTGGGGTGGAACCAGCCCGATTCCTTAAATGTTTGTACTCCTGTTAGCAAATGGGGTACATGTCACATCTCCCAAATCTCAACAGAGTCTTAAGAAGACAATAGATTCTACATTTATAGAAAGTGACCCCTGTTGCAGAAGCAGGCATTGCCTGTGCAGGATCGTCGTGCAGGGTGCTAGATGTCAGTGATTTGGTAGATGATGCTCTAATCAGAGCTTTAGAAACTGTCACTGTAGGTGCATTAGCAAAGTCAACAATTTGACAGAAAGTGGAAATGTTAGCTTGTTTCTTCCTAAGAGGAGCTACCCCCTGTGCAGTCGTGTCCACATTCGCAAGGACAGCCGGCCCAGAATTCTGGCCTGAGTTGTCTGCAAAGTCTGTGACAAGAAATCCTGTGTCATCAGACATACCATTGCTTCATAGGTTATAGTTGGAAACACCAGACGCTGCCATGACCAGCCCAATATAGAAGATTAGAGCCATAAGGCACAAGCCCCACGCTCAAATAACAATAGCAGTAGTTGTGTCAACCAAAGTGGCATCGGGCTGTAGTGCAACAATACAAACAAAGTGCAGCCAATCGTGGCCAGGCAGTGGGAGATTGACTTACTTTGGGCCCTTTGCTCTTCAGGGCTGGTAGTGTGTGGTATCAGAGTTGATAGACTATCCTCTTCTCCTTGCCCTCTGCAAACCACACTTCAACACACTCCCGCACGCTTCCGTGCTGGAAACGGTTTTTAAGCCCAAAACTACTCCTTCGGCAGTCAGGTGAAATTAGTAGAAATGGTAGGCAGATTCTGATTTCAGAGTAGCCCGTGAGTCGAAAGTCAGAAGAACAGACAGCAATCTCCACACAATAACGCCACCGCAGCCCACACTTTGTTTTTATATTAAAGCCCAGTCCTTAAATGTTCAGTAATTGTCTGCTCTACTCTTTACAGGTCCCACCACCCTAAAGTACCTGGAAATCAACAGGGGAGCCGGGCCCAAAACGAATCTGAGACCCCTGGATGGACTGTGAGGGCGGAAGCCCCTCTTCATCATCGCAGTACCTTGTGTGCCTTAGAAGACGAAGTGGTGGAGTCTCTCAGCTTTACTAAACAATGCCCCACGAGGATGGACCCCCCTGTGGAAGAATAAGCCACTGGGTTGTTGCTATAGAGCAGGAGAAGGGAAACCAGCAGTGTCGGAAGGGCAGCAGTGGTCTCCTTGGTTGGGTTGCTTTGCCGCCTGTTGATGTCCCACAAAGATGAAACTCCCTGTGAACCTCGACAAGGCTTGGGAGGGGATGGATGAGGCCTTTGTTTTTCATTGATGACCTTTCGGTGGCGACGGGTGCAGTGACAGAAGTAGGTGTTTAGTTTTGGTAATTCGTGGTTAGCCAATGTTCGGTTCTTCTGTGCTGCAGCTACAGCATGGATGACAGGATGGCTTCTGGGGACTTGGACTCGAGCACTGGACTTCTTTGCGGACCACCACCAAGTTTGGACCCTCAGGACATGTTCTTCAGTTCAGAATGGCGGGAAATCCACCGGCGGGCACTTCTCTGCAGGCGGCAACACTGGACATCCTCAGCCATGGAAAAGTGAACAGTTGTGGGTGGAGTGCCACTTGAAGATTTCTTCAGTTGGTTGGAACTTGCCCAGTTCTAGGGGTCGAGCCGCACTAGGCCTGGGTACCCCCTCTTCTGGGTGATACACTGCAAGCTGGCTTTCCAATTGTCACAGACAGCTTTCGGACACTGGACGACACTGGTGGACTTCTTCGGCTCAAGATATCTGGAGACTCTTCTTCAGGACCCACCAAGATACCTCTGCAGGACGGCAGGCACGCAGGACTGGCTTCCAGAACACCTCGGGTGATGAACAGCAGTTGCACAATGCACATTTCCAGGTCCTCTCTTGATCAGTACTTGAATCCGCACAGCAGCCTTTGGATTCTGTGAATAGTTGCAGTAGCAGACTTTTTCCTCCAGCTCGATTCAGTATATGCCTACAGGAAAACTCCAAGCTTCTGACACAGAGGTGAGGGGTCTTATGATATACACAAATCCCCTCATTCACTTAGGTTGAGCTAGGCTCAGTCAGCCAATCACACAATAGTGCATTCATCATGCAGCTTCCAATCAGGCTCAGAGGCATTCAGGCCATTCACCCAAAACCAGACACTCAAAACAGTGGATGTGTACTGGGGACATCTCCCAGCTTTGCAGAGCATTCCAGTTTGACAGAGCTGGCTCAGGCAGACCACAGGCATTGTGACACACAGCCAAAACCGGACACCGATCACACAGAATGTGATTTGACTCCTCTTTCCGTTCATTCAGGTCCCAACCCTAGGCTGAAGCGAAAACAAGCAGTCTCTGAGAAATGCAGCCCCAGAGCCATATATGGTTCTTCCACCCAACATCCAGTCAGGCCAAGGGAAAAGAGCCACTGCTTCTCAGGACTTTGCAAAACAGGAAGGGAAGGCAGTGGCAGTAGCAATCTTGACTTTGTTCAGGAATCCATTAATTCCTATGGCAGGGACTGGGTGTCCCAAAATAGGAGAGACCCAAAGCCACTGCAACATAAGCATGGAGCTGCCACCAACCTATGCCATACTCTGTAGGACAACACACATGTGCGCAAAAAAAATAATAGGGGTACCAGGATATACCCCTACTCATGGGTGCAATAGGGTATCCCATGAGTATTGTTCACCAAGAAATAAAGATGAAGAGCTGCACTGCCAGATGTGCAAACTGGACTCTTGTGCAGAAAACAAGTAGAAAAACACATACAGGCAAGGAGAGGGACAAGGGCGAGGAGGGGTCCATTCCCTGACACAATATCCAAAAAAACAAATAATGGACACACCCCAGTAGAGAATGAGACCAGGAGAAAGATTGCAATTAGAACTAAGTTTTATATAAGATCAATTGTGCACGCAGAGAACTCTGCTGCCCAGAGAGCGCTCTGCCAAACATTACAAGGGCAGCACATTATAAAATGTAAATGCATCACTAATGGTGCAAAGCTATAGGTACATAATTCGACAATACAATTGGTGAAACACATTAGTAGAGTACACATATGTAGGTGACGGCCATGTTGGATTGGCGGTTGCTTGTGTGTCACTCCCTCAGCACGTGGGTCAGCTGGGCTCATTTACGTGGGGTGAAGGCCATGCCGGCGAAGAGCTACCTTTCCCTGACTGTCTAAGCTAGAATAACAGACTGAGGGCATGAGACGAATGACCGTCATAAACGCTGACTTGAATAGGGATCCTTTCAGAGTTCACTAACAGGTTATATATCTACATAGTCCCCTTTGCACCTTGGCATCCATAAACCCTGTGCCCTGACGCAGGTGCTCATATTGGTGGTCCTTGATCTACCTGATGCCTCAAACATTTCTTCGTTTTAGGAAGAATATATTGGTGTCTGGGATTAGGGCTATGGCGGGTGTTCTCCTCTTGGTCACTGGAGGGGTCAGATGTGTATCTGTATCAAAGAGCAGAGTGGCTTGGGCCTGGTGGGTTTTGGCGTGGCGGGGTGGTAGTCGAGGGAGCACAAGCAGATTAGTGGAGACGGATGTTCACAAGGGCAGGGGCCTGCTCTGGTCTCACACAGCAGCTCATCTTCCTGCAGGGCGATACTAATTATTGCAACAATGTATGGCTGGACTTCCATGAGAACGGGGCTGGTGTGGAGCTGGCAGGAGGTGGGGGTGGTCTGGGCTGTCTGTGCGAGGTGCTGGGCAGAGGGAGAGACAGGTTTTTAGAGATCACTTTCGGGCCTAGCAAAAGATGGCGTTTTGGAGTGTCTGGGCTTCAATAAGGCCTTGGTTACATGATTCTTTATTAATAGTGAGAGGGTAATAAGGCAGATCATGCATAAGCGGGAAGGGGGATGTCTCCCCTTCCAGCACAGGTGGGATCCGACCATGCGGGACTGGTGAGGGGGGCGAGAAAGACCACCTCTCTCTCAACATCCCCCCCTTTTGTTACTCGTAAAGTAACAAATACCCTCCGCCAGTACGTCTTTGTTCCTCTGCCCTTTGTACTGCTTCATCCCAGGCGGGGGTACCTTTTATTGCCATCCAGGCATGGCACACACTCCTTAAACTCTCTCCCCGCCGTGCATATTCTTCAGGAGTACATATCATATGAATACAACCCCCGTCCCCTGCTAGGTCAACCCACACCTCCTTATGGTTTTCTAGATCTTGGAGTTGTTTGATGGTTGTATGCCACAAATTATCCACTACATCCCCTGTGTCGTATATGGCCACAATGTGATATTTGGGTTCATCACTCTCACCAGTTTGTACTTGGGATTCCCTAGTATCACGAGGCACCTACCCATTTCTATTTTGGTTGTTTATAGTCACCATCATCATCGCGCTATTAGGGATTGCCTTGGCACACCATCAGACTCCTAACTGGCACACACATAAGATCAGCAGCAGGAAGACGATGATGGGGATCAGTAGCTTCATTGCAGTCCCAAGCCATGATGGCACCCAGTCGAATGCCATGCTGAACCAGTCACTGTTCTGGATGCCACCTTCCTTTTTCATTCTCACTCCAAGTTCATGTACTGCAGATATTACAAGTGTCCCATTTTCAGCATCTGAAGAAGGCACAAACGTGTAACATGCACTCCCGATTCTTTGGCAAACACTGCCTTCCATGGCCGTGAGCAGGTCGAGTACATAGCGATTTTGTATCGTCAGCAGTCTCAGTGCTCTTAGTTCCACCTTGATGACATTGAACCCTTCTTCTGTATCATTGGCTAGTTGGATCTGCCCCCAGCAGATGATCTGCAACCACTTGGCATTTGCTCGTGCTTGGATACTAAGGATCAATGATGCAAAAAAATGTCTTTGCTGAGTTGAACAGTTTGTACTCGTCAGAGATCTGTGCCAAGAGGTCAGAAGTGTCTTTAGAGAGATAGTTAGATGCTCTCTTTTTGCGAGACACTTGATCCAGTAGCTTGTCTCCCGATAGTACGTCATAAATGGGGGGGATCTTCAGTTGGGATCTTGGGTGCCAGTTGCAGTTGGTTGGGCACCCCTTCCTCCTGGATGTGTTTCTCCGGAATTACCAGCAGGGCTTAGTGCAGCATTGCCAGAGCACAGTAGACCCTCCATGAGGATGGGAGGTGCAAGCATGCCTGTTTGCCACACACCCAGTAATGGTCCATAAAGGCTGATGTTCCTTTTCGCATGTCAATGATGATGATGGTTCTGTTACAGTGTGAGTTTGAACCCATGGGTATTCTTCCTTCCCTCTGGAAGCATAGTTCATATTTTTCTTCATGCTGGATTTTGATTGGCTTTTTGAGGGCTATCACCCATGTTAGCTTTGTGATATGCTGGGACCATATCTGGGCTTGCGTGTCTTCCATCCACTGCAGTCTTTTATCTGATAGGCCGCGTAGTGCTTCTGCTTTGCACATCACTGTTCCATCTTGCCATTTGTTTTCAGTGAACATTGTCCCTTTTATTGCTAAGAACGGCTCTTTAAAGCATGTTGTGCCTTCAGTTTCTTCTTGCAGGTTTTCTCATCAGGAGGAAGCAATTGTAGCTTGACGGTGTGTGCCTGGAAAGTGTTCCTGATTCTACATAGTGCGAGAGGAATAAGACATTGGGATTCCACAAGGGGGGATTCTTGTGATACTTAAACCTTAGGTGTTCCTGACACATGAGGTATTACTGAACACACATAACCGCTACCAATTGTGGCCTGTCTCCCTGTGGTGCTCATGTCAGAGTACCATTTGTTAGACTGGTCTGGATGACAAAGACCCTCTACTTTATCCAATCCCAACCCATGGTATGCATCATATTTGTATTGCTTTATTTGCTTCCTTCGTCTGTGTATCAATTCATTTCTACCACCAGTAAACAACCTTTTGTATCGCTGGCTATTGACATTCAACATTCTGTGTGTATTCAAATTATGCAGGTGATAAATGGGGAAGAGACCTGAGTTCATTTTTATATTGAAATTGCTATCAACCTGCCAGTACTGAGGGTTTGGAAGGGCGTCTGACATATCAGTAGGAGACAAAGTATACACATTTTTAACAAATAAGGTAGGGTCTCTGGTTGTCTGTGATTCAGTTTGTGGCATTGTAAACATTGGTGAGGTAGGCAAATAATCATCATGAACATAAATTATGTTTTCACTGTCATTCCTTACATGTAGCCCATGCTGTGATGACACCATTGTACAATTTTTTTGCAATGTAGTAAGGTTTAAGGAGGTATTATGGCTCCATATTAGTTTCACTCCATCCCATATTAGTTTACCCCCTTCATCTATTAGTTTTCCCCCTCACCCCCTTCTTTTATGGCACCCATAATAAAAGAAATACTGCAATACATTCCTAAACACAACAGTACTGGTGAAAAGACAATGGCCGTGAAATAAAGGCCACAATCGTATGAGTATGCCCTAGTGGCGCTAATTACAGTCCTACTGCTATCTGACTGAATTCTAGTAGTAGCAAGTGGCCTTGTTTCAGCCATTTTAGTACCTACAGAGTGTGATATAAGGGGTTAAAACCCACTTTCAGTTTACATGGGAAATAAGGGGAGTAAGATGATAGATGTGAGAGCATAGAAGTAAAATATATAAAGAGTAAGAGATGAGAGGAGTAAGAGGATAGATGCAAGAGCATGGAACTAGAATATATAGCGAGACATTCTTTACAATTACAACATATTTATAAACGTATAGTCATCATTTATTTACATATGCATTTCTCTTCACTGCTGCATCATTTCTGTACTTTTGCCTGTCCTGTACTATACTTTTGACTTGCCATGCCTTCAAGGCACTGCCGCTTCACATTCATTTTTTTGTGTTGTTTCTGGTGTTACGCTATCATGGGCTTTCCTAACATCTGAGAGGTGTACCCAGTATTTCAGGCCCTTCACTTTTACTGCTGTAGGAATGCAATATACTACTTCATAAGGGCCATGAAATCTTGGGGTGTTACACCTTCTCCCAAAGAACGTACACTAGTTCCCCAGGCATTCCCCAGGATGAAATCTTGGGGAGTTACACCTTCTCACAAAGAAGTGCACTAGTTCCCCAGGCATTGGAAGCTTTACAGGGCTGTCAGCTGAGGCAGTGGAGGTGTCTGTTTCATTTTCTCTGGTAAAAGGTGATGCTATTTGTTTTGTAATGCTTCTTACTGCCCTTGTCAATTGAGTTAGATATTCCTTAAATTCTGCTCCCAACACTGTTGCTGTCCTGTGTGCATCTGACATTCTTCTTATCGGGGACAGTGTTGTTTGCATGCATCTGCCACTTACTATTTCGTGAGGGGACACAAGTGGTGGTCCTTGCTTGGCTGTGTACGCAGCTGGAACAGGGCCAATGGCAAACAATAGACCCAGTTCTTTTTGAGGGTGTGACATAGTTTAGACAGTCTACTTTTGAGAAGGCCGTTTATCTTCTTGACCCCCCCGTTCACTTGCATGTGGCAAATGGAAAACAATTTTATGTTTTATCCCCAATAAGGTGGTTAATTCTTTGAATCGGTCATTTACAAAATGTGTTCCGTTATCGGAGCATATGACATCGCATATCCCCCAACGTGGGAACACTTCTCTCACCGAAAATGTTGCTGCACACTTCGTGTCTGAGTGGGCACAGGGCCCTGCTTCCACCCAGCATGAAAAAAGACAGACCACCACTATTAAGTATCTTTCTCCATTGCACCTCTCTCCCATGTCTGCATAATCAATGTGCAGTTCAAAGACAGGTCAAATGGGGCGGAGCAATATTCCTCGCAAAGTTCTGAGAGTCATTCCCGAATTAAATGTTTGACATGTGACGAATTGAATGGACATTTTAGTGAGATATTCCTGAAGGTTTGGAACAAACCAGTGTTCCTGTATGTCTGCAGCGATGTGCTATTTTGAGGTGTGGGCAGGGAAGTGTAGTTGTTGGAATGCTATTTGCAAGAGTTCTACAGGCATTACCACTTTCCCTGTCATATCCCGTCTCCATAAAATGTCTGTGGGTGACTGTGTGCATCCCCTTTTTGTGCATCCCCTTTTAGCTCTTGTTCTACCGTTGGTGCTTTCTTTTGGAGCTCAATTATTTGTGCTACTGGTAGTGCATTATATCCCTCCTCCTTATGCTCTTCTGCTCTACCTTTTAGCACACACTCTGTTTATTTTGGAAGTAGGCTGCTTGCTTTGCGGCGGCATCCGCCAACGTGTTCCCCAGTGAGATTTTGTCACTGTTGTTTGTATGTGCTTGGCATTTTGCCAGAGCTACTACTGATGGTTCTGCAAGTGCTTCAATCACATCATTTAATAATTCAGCATGTTGCACCAGGGACCCATCAGCTCTTCAGAACCCCCTTTGTCTCCATCTAGATAATCCAGCCTGTACCCTGGTGGTTACGTATGCCGAATCGGAATAGATTGTCACTGCGCAACCCTTTGCTGCATGGAGGGCTTCAATTAGTGCTATTAGTTCTGCTGCTTGCGCTGAATAGTGCATGGGTCAACGTTTCTGTACCAGTATTTCATATTCTCCTTCCTCCAATCTTACTACTGCTGCTCCAATGTGTTTTTCACCAGTCTCTGGGCAAATGGATGTTGACCCGTCTACAAAGTACACCTCTCCCTCGCTCAATGCAATTTCATTTACTTTCGGAATGTCATCCCCTTCCCCCTCCATAGGTGGCACAATCATGGTTTTGCATGTGCTCTACTGTGGATGGCTCTGTAAGAAATGTGGTGGGATTTATCGTTTTACAACGTATCACATGGATGTTTGGGCTTGAGATGATGATCTCATAGGCTGTAGCTCTCTGTGTTGTGAGGGAGAATTTGCATCGTTCAAGGATGGCAAACAAGGAGTGTTCCACTACTAATGTGACAGAGCATGCCATCACAATCGTGGAGCTTTTTTCAATGGCAAAGGCAGCGGCTGCAAGAGCCTGTTCGCACGCGAAGTCACCCTGCATCATTGAATCAAGCCTGCCATTGTAGTATGCTATTGGCTTGTGGCCCAAGGATGTTTTTTGTGTTAGTACTGCAGTCGTTAATATTCCGTTTGAATGTGAGACCAGAAAAAATTCCCATTCATTATCAGATGTGGCTAGGATGGGGGCTGTGCATATCAGTTCTTTTAGTGTTTTGAAAGCAGTATGCATTCCAGGTATCCATATTATTGCTTTGTTTACTTTACGGGCTTCTTTCAGCCCTTGCAATAAGGGCTGTGTGTATGCGGCAGAATCCAATATCCATGGCATGCAATAGTTACATATGCCGAGGAACTTCTGCATGTCTTTTACTGTGAGGGGCCTGACTGCTGCTTGCACCGTTGCTGCTCTGTCCGGTATTATTCTCTTTCCGTCTTTCAAAATCAATTAACCCATATACAACACTTCTGCTAGGCAATATTGCAGTTTGGTTTTGTCTACTTTGTACCCCTTGTGAGCTAATAATGCGAGTAGGGTAACTGAGTTTTTCCTGCACATTTCTTCCCCCTCACTGCATATTAGGAGGTCATCAATGTACTGAATGATGGTGTTTTGAACATCAATATTGCCAAGGCCTTTGTGCAATATTCTGTTGAAAATACTCTGGCTTTTGCAGTACCTTTGGGGCAATGGACAATGCTCATATATTTTCCCCCCTAGGGTAAAGGCTGTCAGGTATTGAGAGTCTGGATCAAGGGGCACTGAGAAAAAGGCGTTTTTCAGGTCCACCACGGTAAAGTGTGTGACCTGTCTTGGGCTGCTGCACAAGATGGACGCCGGGTTCGGGACAAGAAGGAACTCTTTTTGGACAATGTCATTAAGTGGGCAGAGGTCCTGCACCATACGCCACGACCCCCCTTTCGCTTTCTTAATCGGATACATTGCCGTATTGCATGGGGAGTTGGAGGGGACAATGATGCGCTGTTCTAGTAATGCGCATAGTGTGTCTTTTATCCCCTCCTCTGCTTCTCTGGACAAGGGGTACTGTCTCACTCTGGGTAATACTGCCCAGGGCTTGAGTTTTATTCTTATTGGGGTCACTTCTTTTAATAACCCTACATCATGGGGGTTGTAGTCAAACAGATTTAGTGGTACTAGCTGTACGTCCTCATCACATCACAAAAAGATGGTGGTGCACCGGCAATCACCATGAGGGGGTTTGTTACTTGTCTGTTTTGTATCAGTATGTCACAAGACATGCATATTTCCATTATTATTTCCCTGTCAGTGTCATTGTCAGTGAACAGCTCTTCATCTGTCAATTCTCTCAGTGGTATGTTTGAGTCAATACATAATACTGTTCGCGATTCACAGCCATGCATGTCCAGGCCAATTGCCACAGTACGTTTTGCTGAAACTTGTACCCCTAGCAGATCGAGGGACAGAACGTTGCCAGCCAATATCCCGGGGATAGCTACCGGGCGGAAAACAAAATCAGAGGGCACTCTCCATTCCTTACGTGTGATATCTGGCACCACTCTTGCTAGTACTTGCATTGGTTGGTACCCCCCTCACTGCTGTCTCGTTAGTTATTGTTTGTATTAACAACATTGCTCGAATTGAGCACATACCTGTGGTGGAACACACTATTCCCCTGTCAGTAAATGCAATAGTCATGTTAAGTCTGCTAAGTAGATCTGGCCCTAGTAGATCTACAGGTGAGTTCTTGTGATAGAGCAGTACTGATTTTCCTCCAATTTTAACATCTAACTCTTCTGTGTAAGGAACCGTGACCACAGCCCCAGATAACGGGAAATCACCTTCACATAAACATGATTTCTCTGCCCCCGAGCCCACCATAAAGATGAACTGTTCGTTTTCTATCTCTGCCCCCACCAGTGGTTCCTCGTCTGGATGTAAGGTAGTGGATAGGACTGGACACGCAAGTGCTCTCTGTGGGCTCTCTGTGGGCTGTCCTAATCTGGGTGAGTATTTGTCCCTGGGCAGGAGAAGACGTTTTCACTCAGCACGCACGTGCCCTGGCAAGGTGCACGTGAGCCATTTGCTGTGGTAGAAAATGGGTTGGCATGTGTGTTTGTCATTTGATTTTGATGGGTGAGGTGGGTCGGCACACAGTGGGGGGGGTCTGTGTGCATTGTACCCTCGCATGGGGCTACTGTTGGGTTGTGCATCTTGTGCATAGGGGCCAGAAGGGAGTCCATATGGGCTAACTGGGTGTGGATGCCCATACTGCTGTTCGCTGCCGTACCTCTGGGTATTTTGTTAATTGGCCACAGGTCAAGTCCACAAATGAATAGGTTCAAGAACACTGCGCTCATACAAAAGAACTCCCGCAGTTTTTTATAAACTCTGCACTTGTTTAGAGAAGAAATTACTCTTACAAGTTAAATCATAGAGAAAAAATCTCTCAGAAATGATTTTATGTTAGAATTGTATGAGGCAAGAACATAAAAGCACAATTCAAGGAGAAATCAGACATCAAAATGGTTTGTTGGACCACAACAGAAACAAACAAGGATATGTTTTCAACACACTGTACCAAAACATTTTTGGGACAATATCACAATGGTGTGCATGTAACAAACCCAACCTCTATGAGGGTTTGTCAAAGTTTCACCAATCAATAGTGTAAAGATTCAGAACAGGATTCTTAAGACAACATAGAACAACTGTAAGGACACAAAGATAATTTTGCATGTGTGGACAGCAATGGATGTGCTATAGTTTCATAGAAGTAGTGCGTCTACACCAGGTGTTTCGGCCGTTTGGAGTTGGGCTAGATGAGCCTCATCTTTAACACGGCCACCATCAGGACGGGGTCCTGTGTGAAATGACGTCTGTGCTGCAGGGGAGGGAGACCACAGTCAGAGGGATGTATGACCGAAAATATAAATAATTTAAACTGAATTAATCAGAAGGCTGTGTAGTTAGTTAAATCAAAAACACACAGCTTTCCTATGGGATAATTTCACAGGCACTGTATTAGAGATCCGCTAGCCGCATTGGCTGGTCTCTAGGTGATCCTGTTATACAAAACAGAAAAGGCAGGGCGGGGGGTTAGGTCAATCTAAAATCGCCTCGCTATCATGTACACAATAATTGTAAATGCACATAAGCAAAGTTTCTTACCTCTCATCGGAGGTATCTAGGTGAAGAGGTCCAATGTGGTGTCAAAAAGCAAACAACCATGAGATGCACGGCTGAAAATAAATAAAAGGTCACGGTGAGCATTCTGATGTAACGAATACTCATGCTAATCTCAACGGGAGATCGTGGCGGCAGAGTTACCTTAGATGGTGCACCAAAATGAGGCAGTCTGCCTGCAGCGAGCAGCGTGGAGCGTCTCCTCAAGGTGCTGAGTCACTGAAGAGAGCTGTCGGCCAAGCGTTAGTAACGCTGTTGCCAGGGCTGCGTAGGTGTTTTATATGGCGGCCATCTTAGAATCAGGCTTGGATCGAGCGACGAACAGATTAGTGTTTTATACTCGATCCGGTGGAGCTTGGCAGCGATAGACCAATTACGAGCGCGCCAGATGTTAAAGTGTTTATGAAAAATCAATTTGGGAGCTATTGTTGACCAAATGGTTGCCATGGAAACCATAGGCAACGCGTGACTACCAAAGTGGGTCATGTTTCAAGGGAGTGGCATAGTCAAACCCGTGAAAAACAATGAAGTGGCAAATTAATTCATTGCGACAGTGGTGCATAAGAAAAAAAGGGGGGAGACCAAAAAGGCCCCATGGACCTCGGAGTAAAAGCACATAGTGTGTTGAATGCAACAGGCACAGGTAGAAGCGCATATAAAGGCATAGATAGATGACATATAAGAACAGTCAAAATGAATCGTGCATGCATATATGCTTCCATGATCATCCAGAACGAAATACAATGACTGACGGAACCCAATTGTTTCTGAGGAAAAACACATGCATCGGGCATACATATATGATTACATGTTCATCCAGAACAAGATACAATGACTGATGGAGTACAGTTTTCTTGTGGAGAAACACCTGCATTGGTCCAAATGACAGTGTATGACCCATTCATGGTCGTGGGCGAGTCAATGCTCAACATTTCAAAACAACATTATAGTGGAAATTCAAAACATGAACTAGAAGTAGTTACAGAAAGGACTTCCATTCCACTGAAACATTTAAACCAGCATGCACGGTGTTGAGTCTATGAACCCACCGTTGTTCTAACTGGGTGAGCGTTTTATTTAAATCCCCCCCACGTTTAGCTGGTTTTACTTTTTGGAGGACAAACCACCTTAAATCAGTGTCCCTGTGGTTCTTGCAGGTAAAATGTTCCACTAAGGGCTTGTCTGCTACCCTGTTTCTGATACAGGAACGGTGTTCCGAGAGACGCATTTTGATTGCACGTATGGTCTTACCCACATACAGAAGCTTGCATGGGCATTGTATTATGTATATGACACCCTTGGTGTTACAATTGGTGAAATCACTCATTGTCCATTGTACTTTATCGTGTTCAAACGATTTCTTTTGCAGGGTCAACGGGCAGGCCACACAGTGGCCGCATTTATGGTGTCCAGAGATCGGGAGTAGATCCCAGAGTGTCTGCTGTATTTGCGGGGGTGGCTCTGTGAAGGTGTGAACAAGAGCGTCTTTTAGATTCCTATTTTTCTTAAAAGCAAAACAGGGCACGTTCTGCTGGGCTCTACCCCAGGTGAGATTATCACCTTTGAAAAAATTGTCATCAAGACTGTAATGGCCGGCTTAAAAAAAAAAAATGTCTACAAATCTCGATAGAGAAGAAAGGATCTCTATGAGAAGTCTGGAATCTGACAGATCAATAACTATTAAGCCCGCAGACAATGTTCCGTTGGTGATTGCCCACCCCCGGTGCTGCTTCGCACAGTGTTCATAATCAGGCCAGTGCTGCCTGGGTGGATGTTAACTCTATTTCTAAATTTCGAGTGGTGGGCCCTACAGGGGCAAGAGTTCTGTTTGATGGAACATTTGGGGGAGGTGGTGTTCAATCACTGTACAAGGGGAGGTGCTTGCAAATGTGTGAAAGTGGCGTGTCTAGACCCATACTTGTTAAAGGGCCTTCTCTTTCTGTCCTAATTGCTCTCTATCGTGACACTTCTACTTCTAACATATTAATCACAGTTTTTGAATTATTTACTTTAAAACATTACTTATGCATTTTCGCATCAAATACATGAAAAACTGATCATTAAACATTTTAACAGGACAAACCAACGAATATATCGACAATACTAGACAAAGAACATAAAAGACTTTAAAAGAAACCCTTATATCCCTAATCCCTTTTGTTATTCAACCTTGAGTTCCCTTCTTTCGCACTCAACACTCACATCACCTCTGGCCCTCGAGGGCCTACCTCCAGAATAGTCATAGAATAGTAAAGATAATAGTTACTACTATTTCCAGAGCCTACTGTATATATGAGGCTCCTCACTTATTTCCAGCACTAGGATCCCATATCTCCTCTTATTTTTTCACCCTACTCTTTTATAAAAACATAATGGCCATGAAAAAAGAAAAGAAATTTGTTTTCAACAAACACTCCATTCAATCACTCTCAACCCAATCCTTGCGTGTTCCCCTTAATTAATCTGCTCCATACCTTCCCCTTTTCCTCCATTACTTCCCCTTGCATTCAATACTCCCGTGCCCGAGGTATTCCAAGAGCTTCCATTTGCGGTCTATCCAGAAGAAGGGCCTCCCCGTCGTGGCCCTGCTCTGGCAAACAGTTGGGTATTCACAAAGCCGGGACCCACAAAACCTTCCTCGCTGCGTACACGTTTTTGTTTGGGACTGGCCAGCAGTAGGTGGGGGTTGGCCGTTCCGGGGAAGCCCTGGATCTCGCCGCAGTACAGGGGACGTCGAGGAATATCATGTTGGACGGTCACCAATTGAAGGCGCCCATTCCCTGACACAATATCCAAAAAACCAAATAATGGACACACCCCAGTAGGCAATGAGACCAGGAGAAAGATTGCAAGTGGAACAAAGTTTTATATAAGATAAATTGTGCAGGCAGAGAACTATGCTTCCCAGAGAGCGCTCTGCCAAACATTATAAGGGTAGCCCATTATAAAATGTAAACGCGTCACTGACGACGCAAAGCTATAGGTACATAATCCTATGATACAATTGGTGAAACACATTAGTAGAGTACACATATGTAGGTGATGGCCACACTGGATTGGCGGTTGCTTGGGTGTCACTCCCTCAGCACATGGGTCAGCTGGGCTCATCTCTGCGCGGTTAAGGCCATGCCGGCAAAGAGATACTTTTCCCTGACTGTCTAAGCTAGAATAACAGACTCTGAGGGCATGAGACGAATGACCATCATAAACATTCACTTGAATAGGGATACTTTCAGAGTTCACAAACAAGTTATATATCTACATAGTACCCTTTGCCACCATGGCATCCATAAACCCTGTGCCCTGACCCAGGTGCCCATATTGGAGGTCCTTGATGTACCTGATGCCTCATGATACGGACAGACATGTGTTTGTTTTGGGAAGAATATATTGGTGTCTGGGATTAGGGCTATGGCGGGTGTTCTCCTCTTAGTCACTGGAGGGGTCAGATGTGTATCTGTATCAAAGAGCAGAGGGGCTTGGGCCTGGTGGGTTGTGGCGGGGTGGGGGTCGAGGGAGCACAGGCAGGTTAGTGGAGACGGATGTTCACAAGGGCGGGGGCCTGCTCTGGTCCCACACAGTGCAGTGAGCTCATCTTCCTGCAGGGCGATACTAATTATTGCAACAATGGATGGCTGGACTTCCCTGAGAACGGGGCTGGTGTGGAGCTGGCAGGAGGTGGGGGTAGCCTGGACTGTCTGTGCGAGGAGCGAGGGAGAGACACGTTTTTAGAGATAATTTTCGTGCCTAGCAAAAGATGACGTTTGGTGTGTCACAAAATTGAGTCTCTGGGCTTCAATAAGGCTTTGGTTACATGATTCTTTAATAATAATGAGAGGGTAATAAGGCAGATCACGCGTAAGCAGGAAGGGGGATGTCTCCCCCTCCAGCATATGTGGGATCCGACCATGCAGGACTGGTGAGGGGGCGGGAAAGACCATTTCTCTCCCAACATCCTCCAAAGCATTTCCAGTTTATTTGCAGCTCTTATTACGAATCACTGACCTGTGCAGGTAACAGAATGTTCTATTAGTGGATATAAGTGACATATAATAATTGTTGGTGGGGTGGTTATGTGGGCAAGATTGCTAGTAACCTGTGCTGTTACCAGGGAAATATACAAAACATGCAGTACCAAATTATATTGAGTACAATTAATTATATTGAGTACAATTAATGTAATGATAATGATGTGTTATTTATATAGCGCTTCCCCAAAGCGCTTACATGGAACATATTTGCATACAAAGTTGGTACTCATTCATCAATCTCGTAAGGATGAAAGGCTGAGTTGGCTTTGCCGAGATTTGAACCTGCAACCTGCAGATCACACACAGAACTCAGCAGCGAACGCTCAACCCGGTTGGACTCTTTATTTGATTATAATATTCCATTGCAAGTATTGCCATACCATCAGTTCATCTACGTTTCTTAACATTATTGATGTAATGAAGAATAACTGGATGCTACAGGTAAGTTCATCCACGTACCATTTATTCAGGTTGACGTAGGTAGATGTCAATTTAGAGGGGCTGTGCCCCAAAAGAGACCAGTCCCCAGGAGAGAACCTCACTGGCACCCACCACCCAGGCTAGCCGACACCAACTGCCTCAGCTGGAACCTACATTCACACACTAACGTTCCAGCCACACAGGGACATTCTCTCGTGACATCATTTACTCAGATGACACAGGGATGAAGATATAACAATGACCTTAGATGAAAACAAGAGGATTTTTAAATTTTGACAAGGGTGATGCACCTATTTTGATAACTTTTATTTACAGGTTGTCATTACACATGAGTGAATATATTAGTAGGGATAGAAATTAAGGTTTGATAAGCAGGGGCTAAAAGCAGTTCCTGGGTGTCCTGCATTAACCAGCGTCCAGGAGCTACCACGTGGGAACCAGAAGCTTGTACATAGCGTTCCGTAAAATCTAACCTCCACATAAGATGCAAACCTATCACTTTGTCCTTTGATTATGACCCCCTATATTTTAAATGTTGTATAGATGTATCCTAATGCTTTTTTTATAGATTGTCACAAACGTGAGCCAAACGCCCAGAGTTAAATCCACAAAGATGTGCTTGTTCGGTATTAGTTGGTCTGGGGAGTATGAGGAACTCCTGGTGGCAACAATTAAGGCAGACACAAGTGATCACAGTTCAATGGTGTTCATTAAACAATGAATGATGTATGCAGGTTGGTAAAATGCCTGATCTACATCTATCTAAGATGGGAGCAAGCGTCAACCATCAAATGAAAAATGAGGCAGTCCTAGTTGCATTGTGTCAAAATAAAAAGGGCCTATACTAAGAAACCTATTGCCAAACTTCACAACTAATACAAAAAGGGGTGTGGGATAGTTCTCAAGAAAAGAAAGAAGTGTTCTCAAATAATATGTCGGGATGCGGTAGCCTGGATCTCCCTTCCCCACATTTTGGACAAGGGGTAAGATGGGAGCTTGGAGAACAGTACAGTTTCTGGCTTCTCCAGTACGAGACAACAGTTCTTATTGGGAGCTCTCGGGACACACTCTCGAGCTGTCTGTCATCTGTCAGGGCCGTCGATGGCCAAGTTTAATTTCTCTTGAAAGTCTCTTGCCTTTGAGGACCTGACGTGTTCAAATAACAAAACAAAAGTTCCTTTAACAAATGAAGTTTGTTAGGGTGATAATAATTCACCCCTGTGTCCCGCTCTTCTGGGCGCTGACCCTTCTCAATTGTTTATCACACTTTCACGTAGGGTGACTACTTCACCCAAGGGTCCCCCACTTCTGGGCACTGATCCTTCTTGTATCGTATTTCACAAATCTTAATGTATTTTCAAACAGTTCCAAATATACTGTTTCTTGGGAATTTAGACGTTGCTCCTCTTGGGAGTAGCTTCCCTTGTATCTTCTTACTGCGGGATTCACTTCACTTTCTTTCACTTCGTTTTTAGATCTAAGTATTTCAATTGTACAGGGATTTTGCTTGACCCTCTGTATGACCACTTTGACCTATTTCGCTGGCCCTCCTACGGCATTCTGGTATATGCAGTTTCGCTCAGGTGGGGATCAACCAGAGTCTCTTTTGAGTTAGCACCCATGTGGTGCCGATTTCCCTCTGCAGCTGGTCTCCCCTTAACTCTCTTACAGTTCCTTCGTAGATTATAGATCTTGGTTTAAAACTTGCCACTTTGCGATTCTCCCTCATCACAGCCCGGTACTTATCAGTTACCCTTCGACTCACCAGCTGTGATGAACCGGTTGGCTTTTCTTCTTCATTGGCGTCAAGGCCGGTACCATGGTCACAGGAGCTTCTGCTCATCGGCATAGGCTTGCCCCGTGTACCGTTGACATCTGCTACAAGACACTGGTGCTACTGTTCACGGTCTTAGGCTCTTTTCCACAAAGGTTCCGCAGGTTTGGGATGAAAAGGACAAGGTCACTTCTCTCCTCGCCACCCTCTAGATTCCTGCCAACCTTCTCCTTTACTTGAACTGCTGCACCTGCTTAGCCATTTCATTGTACTGTCTGCCATGCTCGCCTTGCTCGTACTGTGCTCTCTGGCTCCACCTTTTATCCCTGTGGGAAGGGAAAGGGCTGTCAGGTGTGTGTGATTCTGATCAATTGCCTGACTTTGCCTGACCCTTGTATTGGGACATGTCAGATAAATGGCTCTGGTGTTAGTCCGCTGTCCTTTGTGTTGTGCGAAAGTGTTAGAGTTAGAAAAGGTTGGTGGGGCAAGTGGTTTAGAATGTCCTACTTGAGAGCATGGGGAAAAGGTGTTAAAGGAAGGGGGCTACGGCGTCTCACCTGTTGATGTACCGCTCCCACTCCCCGAAGACCCGCCATCCAGGTGATCCTCCCTCACTGGTCCACCTCCAGGAACTGGATCCAATAACGATGGCTGTGTCCTGTCCACCTGGATGACAGATCCATGTGGACTAACTAGGGAGACACCTTCAGGTTTCTCACAGGAGCCAAAAGTAGCTCCTGGGAGCTGTTGCTGTCAAGCTAACCAGGCTCCTCTAGGCCACAAGCAGGAGCTAATTAGCTCCCAGCTCTGCTCAATTTCGAATCCTGATTTTAGTGTACACCTTTCATTGATTATTCCTTGCAATACATTCATTTAAAACTTTGTTGGAAACATTACATGTAACACGATTAGTAAATAGCAAAGTGATAGCATGTTCTACAATCACCCAGTTCTCAATGGTATTGTCTTTGATGTCTTTTAAATAAGACATGCAATGTATAATCTCATATATAATGCTGCAAACTCCAGGGTACTAGAGTGCTTTAGTGAGCTGAAATTAAATGGCAGACAAGGCTTACACAGACAATGCTTTGGAAGAAAATACAGGTTTTAAAAGTTTTTTAAAACTTGTAAAATTAGTTTCAGATCACAATGAAAGTTGGCAAAAATGCTAGATGTTAGAGTCCTGCATAGCAAAGCCTTTTCCTCTTGCGAAGTGCAACTTAAATCTTGGAGGATAAAATACATTTAAATTGGTTGAGCTTCGATTTTGAATCATAGTATAATGGGTAAGTCTCGATTGAAGATAACTGGCGGCTGGTGGAAACACCTTGAATGGAATTCTTACCTGAATAGGCAGCCCTTACAAATAACCAAGATTAGGGGTTATATGGGATGAATATGGAGTATTAGTTACAATTATTACAGCATTATTTTACAGAATCTGTAGTTGGAATCGAAATGGACATTGCAGTTACAGTAACTTATCAGTTTGTATTTAATATGTACTCTCAATTGACCACACGGGAGTCTCTGTTAATAGTATGTGTGAATAATGTTAGCGAACACCGCCACCGAGTAATCTCCTTTGTACATTTATGCTATGAAACCCTGTTTACAATAACATAGTCAAGATACTCAGTACAGTGTGGAGCTATAGCTTGGCTTACAATTATTTAACTGTTGGTGGGATTTTGTCTTCCATGTTTCACATAAAGATTGATACAGCTTGAGCTTGGTTAAGGCAGTGGCTATATTCAGTGGTTATATGCAAATATACTTGATATCACACGTAGTAGACTCCATTGGTTAGCATTTGTAGAACTTGGAAAACATGTACTGAGACTATAGATGTAACCTGTCTATTGCGCTTAGAGAACCCCATTATCCTACTCTCTATGGTCGCCTGTTGGTCCCGCCTTGAAGATGCTCTAGGACAGCAAATTCGGTCTTTCTGGTCACATAACCGTTTTGCACTGAAACACCAGACTTGCCTCAACACCTCTGCCATTAGAATACAGTGACAACGTATAACAAATTTTGGTCTAGCTGGGTACATATCGAGTCTCCTGCACCAGCGCTCTGTCGTGACCTCCCTCAGCACCCATCCACAAGCCTGACCTCTTGGGTAGCTTACCGGAGCCTAGCCAGCCCTCCTATGTTCTAATCCTGGCAACCTACACATCTTAAGCCTCTTCTTAGAACTTTCCCCATCTCCTGGACTTCGGTCCCCGAGCGCATTCCTACCACAAAGCGCATTGAGGTCATACAAAGGGGAAAAGGTGCTATATAAATGGCTATTACCATACAATACAATGTCTATTAAATCAGGCATGGGAGTACACCTTAGAAGTAATATTTACTCTCCTGTGTTATTGAATACCTACTCCAAACTGGTAGGCTCTACCAGACCTGATGCTCTATTAGCAGGCTTATCTTATAAAAGAACCTGGAAACCATGGCATTAGTTTATCCAATTGCCATGCCATACAGATCAACCATATAGCATACATATAAGGAAGCTAACTATGTTTTGATGAGAGGAAGACTGATGTAACGTGTTTTCTGGAGTATGCACTAAGAAACATAGAATAGTTTCAGTTCTCATAATTTAACATATATGTTTGCCATTAATTAGCAATGTTTTCCTGCAAGGACCAGAATTCCCTGCACTGATGGGGGGATGAAATAATCATCAACACCTGGAACTGCCTTCCTGAAGAGAGCATGAGGCTCGAAAGTGCTTGAAGGAGAACACCACCCGAGTTTCCAGGTATACTGAGAACTGGAGTGCGCCCTGTAGTGCGTGTGCGAATATGAGCTACAAAACATGGCCTTGAGGCATGGCCATTTTGGACTTTCACTTCAATTTACTGCAAGAACTTGCAATGAAAGCCTACGTTGTCATGGGCTTAGCAAGTAAACATGTATTTCTGCAGCAGAGGCAAGGTCACATATTGATGTCAGATGAGCTAACTGTGGAGAATAGTTGTTGTATTGTCCACCGATGGACAAGCCAGAAAGGGAGTCAGAGCACTCTGCAGGTGCAGTGATAAGGGGTACTGGGAATGAAAGCAAGAAGGGAAGTTGGGTTTTTTTCTGCTTCTAGCTGGAATATTCCACTCTTTGCTCCTCATGCTTATAGTCTGCTCTTTGGCCGAGGGCAGTCTGGTAACCCATGAGGGGCGGGTATTAGCCCAATAAAGAGAAGAGCTGTTCCTCTTAGGAGAGCAGCTAGAATTTAGACCCCGGGCGATGCAGTCTCGCTGAGAGGAAGGACGCTCCACTCCAGACTCTGTTAGTACGAGTGATCTCTTTGCCTACCTGCTCTGGGACTAAGCAGTGTCGTGGTGGCCGAGATGAAGGTGTCTTCTGCACCTATCGTACCAGTGATGCTTTCTTTTTCTATGTTTCTGTATAACTGATTATATGTTTATCTTTGTGTTTATTATAAGTGAATAAAGGGCCTATAACGCGCCATTTATATTATTACTATAACCAGCATTCTATGTGTGTTTGCCTACCTGAGTCCAGTAACTACTTTTGCAAGGGGCCGGAGGACGCAAGTTCGAGGTCTCCCCACGTGGCGCAGAAAAAGAAAAACATGTTGGCACTGTGAGCAGAGTCTTTTTGCTGGTATTGATGCCAAAGAGCCCTACTATTCTAATATATTTTAAAAGTTCTGGACTCATAGAGGCAATAATTTGGAAACTGAAAAAGTGTGTGGTGAGGTATTAACGATAGGGACGTGAAATATCTCTTTGGTAAAATGAGTTCCCTATTTAGGAAAAAAGGAAGCTCTGCAGGCGGAGACTGTCCTGAGGTAACTAATCCAGGGTGGACTAAGAGTCTGTATGACAAGGTCGCCCAGACCTGGGCATGTGGTGCAAGCCTGAGTGAGGAATGGGACACCTGCATAGGAGAGGCCAGTCCGGCTGAAGTGGTGGGCTGTCTGCAACAGGTGTTAGTAGACAAAGGGAAAGAGTGTTCGGCTTTAGGTTGGAGAGGCTGGATTCTGTTACATGCCTTTTGAAAGATGCACCAGCGAAACGTGGAATTACAGGCGAATGCCCTAAGATTGGAAAAGGAGCTGGCTGCTGAACAACAGACTTCGTTGATGCAGCAGCTCCAGATGAAATTGTATCCTGATAAGGCGGACAAATATCAAGTGGTAGCCGAGCAAGCTGCTGTGAGGGTTGCTTGTTACAAATATATAAAGAGAAGTGGGAGAGTGAATTCTCGTAAGATGACAATGGTGATGCTTCCACAGGGGTGGATTGGGACCCTGATCAGTGGGATGGAGATATATTCGACAGTACTAGTACAGAGAGTGGTTCAGAGCCAGAGGTCTTGCCCCAGTCAGAATCTGGCTGTAAAGAGGTAACAGTTAAAACCGTAGTACGTAGAAGAATGGGTCGTAATCTGAATAATCCTGGAGAAGGGGTAGTGGATATGACCGTACTCGAGGATTACTCACAGCAAGAAATTGGGGAGATCATTAACCGATTGAAGCAGAGGGCTGGTGAACCCTTGTTATCCTGGATGGTCAGGTTATTTGATGGAGGGGCGGTGGGTCTCCGGGTAGATGCAACAGACTCTGCAAGGTTCCTACCCCTAACACAGGAAATTCAGGTACAGGAGATACTACATCTAGGCCCTCCTCGTGAGGATGATTGGGGGAAATGCAAATGTCTTAGTTACAATTAGCGGCTCAAGGGTGGAACCGTAAGTATCCTATCGCCTCAGATTGGCCAACCGAGGAGAAAAAATTGTATACAACAAAAGAGGCTATACAGAGAGTGAGGGACATTGCCATGAAAGAGGCAATTCAGACACTCCAGAGCATATGGGGTTGGTAGCATTATCTGTTTTAGCCAGAAATACCATTATTCGAACTGCCCCTCCGGCATATAAGAATGTTATAATGACCCTATTGGTGGGAATGACTGGCAAAATAATGGATGAGGTAGTGGATGCTATTAGGCAATTGGCATATCTAGGAGAATGGGAAAAGACAGAGGAGCGACCCCGAGAGCGAGAGAGGGAGGAGCGAAGTGAAAAACACACTGCGGGAAAGAGGTTTGACAGCCGCGATTCTCACGTATCCAGGAAGGATATATTTTTAGCTTTGCTGAAAGATGGAGTGCCGCGGGAAGACATTGATGGGATTGAGACATGGGAAATGTATCAATTAAATAAAAAGCAGGTTGTAGATGGGAAGGAGCATTACAAACAAGTGAAGCGGCAAGAAGTGCATAAGCCCAAAAGGGAGGAGGATCCTTTTGTACCACCTTCAGAGGAGGGAGACGATGAGTCCCTAGGTGTGTCCTCAAAATCCCAGCCAACGTAGGCAGACCTGAGGAAAATGCTGAGTGTGATAGTGGAAATGGAATCTAAACACATGCACTCCAAACATGAATAGGATAGTAATCAAACTCTGGTAACAACTGCCCACGTTAAGGTAGGTAAACGTCCTCATGTAAAAGTGAAATTATTTTGGCAATCAGGAAACACACAGGAGGTCCGCACCTTAATTGATAGCGGGGTGGAGGCCTCATTGATACATGGAAATCCTTCAAAGTTTAAGGGACGACATTTCACGATCACAGGGCTAGGAGGCAAAGAGACCCCTGCCGTCCAGATGAAAATAAATATGAAAATTAGAAGTTTGAAAAGAGACACGTATCAAGTGTTAGTTGTTCCTATCCCCGAATACATTATTGGATTTGATATTTTAGAGGGGTTAACCCTTGGATTGGGAGGAAACCTTATCAGTTTTGGGTGATTGCATTCACTTGAACTCGGTGGTTGTTGGACAATTGAAGATGCCCCCGGTGCAGGTTCTGATAGCCACAAAAAGAGAGTCCATGAAACAATATAGAATACCCGGGGTGTAGAAGGAAATTTCGGATACCATCAAAGGGTATGTGGAAGCCGGTGTGTTGTGCCCTGTAACCACGGCTTGAAACAATCCGATCTGGCCTGTTAAAAAACCGGATGGAAGTTACAGGATGACTGTTTATTATTGCAAATTGAACAAACACACACCTCCGCCAGTATTGGCAGTCCTGGATGCAGTGACTTTGATTGGAAATGTACCGAAATTTGAGGGAACTTGGTATACAGTGTTGAATGTCAGGATCAGTTAGCATTTTCTTGGAATGGGAGGCAGTACACGTTCCAACGTTTACCAATGGGTTATATGCATAGTCCGACAATCTGTCACCGGCTGGTGGCAGAACACTTGAAAAAAATCCTGTGCAAACCGGATGTGCAGATCTTACACTACATTGGTGATATATTGATCCAAGGTAAAGATGAGCATAGTGTGCAGGTGCACCTATATCTTATCATGGACGGTTTACGGAAAGAAGGGTGGGAGATTAAAGAGACCAAAACCCAAGGTCCGGCAGAGACAGTGGCTTTTCTGAGAATTCAGTGGCATAATGGCCATCGTGAAATGGTGGCAAAAGCTAAACAAAAGATTCTCTTTTTTTTTTTACTCCAAGGACTAAAAAACAAGCTCAACAGTTTATTGGGCTGTTCAGATTCTAGAGACAGCATATACCACATTTGGGACAGATTCTTGCGCCCATTTACAAAGTAACACACCAGAAATTCAATTTTGAATGGGGTGAGGAGCAAGATAGGGCGTTCCAATTAGCCAAAGACACCATTCAGAAAGTGCTTAGTTTATGTCCATTGAGAGACAGAGAAGTGGAACTGAATGTCTCCATGCAAGATGCCTATTCCAACTGGAGTTTGTGGCAAAAACAGGACAGGAAGCGAGTCCCTTAGGTTTTTGGAGTCGGAAGTTGCCTGATGCTGGTGACAGATATACCCCCTTTGAGAAACAATTGTTAGCATGTTATTGGGCACTTGTGGATACAGACAAATGACGGCGGGTCATGATGTATTGATCAGACCAGAAATACCAATCATGCAATGGGTACTGAGCTCCCCTAAAACACATTGAATCGGACATGCACAAGAGGCTAGCATCATCAAATGGAAATGGTACATACAAAATCGTGCCAAGACAGGAAAGGGTGGAGTAGCAAAATTACACAAGCAAGTGGTGGGGGTTCCATTGGTAGATCTGGAGCCTGAGGTAGAGATGATGATTGATGAATCTCCAGTCAAATGGAAAATCCCATATGGATTTATCGAGTGAGCAAGTTGAACATGCCTGGTTTACTGAAGGATCAGCCAAATATGTGGGAATAGAGCGACACTAGAAAGCTGGAGCCTATAATCCAAAATTGAAAAAGGTGTTAACCACCTCCAGAAAAGGGAAGAGTAGCCAATTTGTGGAATACTATGCTGTGTATCAGGTTCTGAAACAGAAGACGCCCTGGAGTTGTTACATTTATACAGATTTGTGGTCCGTTGCGAATGGGTTGGTGGTGTGGCTGCCTACTTGGCAGATGAATGGATGGAAGATCCATGCTAAAGAAGTATGGGGAAAAGAATTGTGGCAAGACATTGCTGGGATGCTAATGCATACTACAGTAACTGTGTATCACTGTTACACACATTGTGCTACGGATTCATTAGAACGGTGGTTCAATTCTGTTGCAGATGAACATGCAAAGATTTCGATCATGGACGCGAGGGCTGAGGAAGATGATTTGGAGGGTATTGCTAAAATGGCCCACCAGAAGAGTGGACATCTCGGAGAGAAGGCTACTGTCAGGTGGGCACAAGACAGGGGAATCAACATTCCGTTAGAGATTGTGAAAACAATAATCCTACAATGTCCCATGTGTCAACATCAGAAGCAAAGATCTATTCTACATATAATTCACGGCACGTTGAAACTGGGTAAATTGCCTGGACAGATTTGGCAGATCAATTTTATCTGTCACATGCCCATTAGTAGAGGTGGACACATATTCCGGTTACTTAATGGTGTTGCCATGCAAAAGAGCCACCTAATTGAACAAGATTAAATTGTTAGATCAAGTGGCTGTGTAGCATGGTGTTCCCTTGCAGATTCAAAGTGACAATGGGTCCCACTTTAAGGAAAAGTTGATTTCAGACTATCGTCAGGAAAAAGGAATCAAATGGATTTTTCATGTACCCTATCACCCTGAGGCTTCAGGGTTAGTTGAGAGAATGAATGGATTGTTGAAAGCACAGTTGTGTAAAACTGATGAGGGTACCTTGAAAGGATGGCGAGAACCTCTGCTAAATGCTGTTCAAATACTTAATAACCGTCCCATTGCGAAGGGTGAGACTCCATTGATGCGTATGTTGACACCCGCCTTACAATCCAGTCCTAATAAAGCTGCGGAAACTCTGTTATATTGGGAAATGTCTCCTGGAGTGCTAGCTCCTTATCATTGCCACTCCTGAGTCTGCTGGTGTGGATTTGCTTGCAAGGGAAGAAATCTGACTTTAACCAAGAGGTATTATTGTGAGTGCAACAGGAATTGGGGTGCACATTCCATCTGAACATATGGGATTAATTACCCCTAGATCTGGACTAACCTTGAAAGGCATTCAAGTATTGGTAGGGATTGTGGATGCAGATGATCCGGGTGAGATAAAGATTATTCTCATAAACAGTGGAGAGAATATGTTGCCTATACATAAGAGAGATCGAGTGACCCAATTGATATTGGTACCTGTAACATTATCCATGGTGAAGAAAGGAGAGCCACCCACAGTATTGACTATTCGTGGGGACAAAGGATTTGGCTTGTCAGATGCAATGGTGCCATGGGATGGGTCGAAAAACCTAATGGTCCGTCCATTCCGGCGGATGTGATTGCAGTGGGGGAAGATCAGGTGGTTCTTGTGGTGGAACCTGAGAAAAGGAAATGGACTCATATTCCCGCTGACAAATGTTATTTACGTGAATGATGTACTCTGCAGATATCTTGTTTTTGAATTCTGATTTATAGATCCTGAGTATGCCGAGTGCCTGTGTGAGGCACGGTGGAGTGTCTTCGGGAGGGTTCGGGCACATGCTGGAGGAAGTGGCAAGTGTCTCCATTCTACCGATGGAGTCGGGGATTTGGATCAAGACTGACATGCCTATTACCACTTTTGAACCAAATGATGCATCAATTGCGGCATATCGCAGTGTCTTGAGGATACAGTGAGGACAAAAGCATAATGCCTTGCCCCTTTCTGCAATCTTTATGACCGTGATGCAAAATAACTATCCCACCCTCGTCGGGCAGTTGAGAACATATGAGTTTTGAACATGTTCACTGGCCTTGTGGCGGTACCAACACCTGCTCCGGTGCTGTCGGGTCTTGCATAAGGATTCCTTGGATGAGAATTCAGTTATATGGAGTTCCTTTTCAGTTTATGAATATTGTAAATTCTGTGTAGACAAGGACCACAAATGGAGAAATATGACGAGCATTATTACTCACAAGATTGCTCCTACTGATGTCTGTTATGAAATGACTTGTGATCTGAACTTTGTCTGTAAATGTCAACAACTGAACTTGAACCAGGATGAGAAAAGATCGGATTTTGAGCAGCGCTTGTGTGCGTGACCGACTTCTGTTTGTATTGATGTTTCTAACAATATGTGGTGTAATTTTACTGTTCTAACGGCCAGCAAACTGAACCATGTGAAGCGTCCTACGGGTTGGTTATTCTCCTGTGGGAATCATACCTATTCACATATTCCTGCTAATATTTCCAGTCGTCCCTGTGCCTTGACACGTCTTGGTTTGATGATGTTTCCCTTACGTCCTGCCGTTAGGCGGTTTACGCGATCCACTTCTTATATCGCCCTATTGCCTGATTGTAATTCTGATGTCCATTTGTTGTCTGAAACTGAAGTGTTTGCGTAAGCTGTTTCCTTAATTGGGATTTGGGGTTTAGCGGCTGGGGGATATAAAACCATGTTTAAATTAGCTTGCTTGATAGTGAAAGGGCTTAATGAGACTTTGCAGGCTTTAACTGAGCTATTGTTAGATGATAAGAATTTTAGAAAGGCTATTTTGCAGAATATGGCAGCTATTGATTATTTATTTCTGAAGCATAATTTGGGATGCAACGCCATAGACGGGATGTGTTGTTTTGATTTGGAAGATTGTTCTCGTTCCATTGAGGATCATATTAATGAGTTGAAAGGTCTAGTTGCCAGAGTGACACAGGTGGGGTCAAATGTTTCCCTGGATTCCCGAGGCGTTGCGTTTGGCTTTGGTTTGGGTTTTTGGTATTTTTGTCGTTTGGGTTTGTTGTTGTATTTCATGTATTCCGAATTTATGGTGTTTGTTTCGCAGGTTCTGGTAACCTTCTTTTCACCCATTGGGTTATGGTAGTTGATTGTCCAAGGGGTGTCGAGTAGTGCGTGTGCACAAATGAGCAAAAACATGGTGCCGAGGCGCAGCCATTTTGGACATTCACTTCCATTTACTGCAATTAGCTCGCAATGAAAGCCTATGTTTTAGTGGGCTTAGCAAGTAAATATGTATTTCTGCTGTGGAGGCAAGGTCACATATTGATGTCAGATGAACTAACTGGAGAATAGTTGTTGTATTGTCTGCCGAAGGACAAGTCAGAAAGGGAGTCGGAGCGCTCTGCAGGTGCACTCATAAAAGGTACTGAGAATGAAAGCAAGGAGGGAAGTTGGGTTTTTTCAGCTTCTAGCTGGAATATTCCACTCTTTGCTCCTCGTGCTTATTGTCTGCTCTTTGGCCAAGTGCAGTTATGTTATTCTTCCACAATGACCATATTACCCCCAGCACATGGTGCTCCCTGAGTTTCACTGGCACTTTCTTGGGCGTGGACCATAGCAAATCTCTAACTTTCTTCAGGGAGAATACATATACTACACGTAGGACCAGAATGTGTCCATACCATTCCTCATGTGTTCTAGTAAGATGCGCACTTGGGCTGCTTTGTAGTACAGGTAGAAGTCTGGTAGAGCGAAACCTCCAAAGTCTCTGGGGAAGGTGTGTGGGTGGTTTGTTTGACTCTGGGGCTCTTCGCTTGCCATATGAATCGGGAGATCATAGAGTTAAGCTTCTCAGAAAATGAGTCCGGTACGGGTGTGGGGATCGCTGTGAATAAATATAAAAGGTGCGGTAGGACCGTCATTTTAATTGACGTCATCCTGCCATACCACAAAGAGTCAAGGGGTTCCAGCGTGCCAGATCTGCACCCCTTTTGGCTAGGGCTGGGGTGAAGTTAACTTCAAACAAGCGACTCAGGTCACAGGGGAGATATATCTCTAAATAAGTAATTTCTTTAACCTCAAGCCTCATCCCTCTCAGTGTTCCCTGGGCTATCGCCTGTGTGTGGGCTAGCTGTAGTGGCATTACCCTCTACTGACTTTGTGTTGTAAATTTTGAAGCCTGAAAAGGTCCCAAAGATGTTAATTTGGTCTAGTAGGCTGCGGAGAGAGAGTTGTACTTCAGTTAGGTAACATAGGATGCCGTCTGCGAACGACGACAGTTTAAACTCAACTGCACCACACCTTATCCCTCTGCTATCTGGATTGTTCCTAATCAATATCGCCAGGGGCTCCATGTTGAGAGCGGACAGGAGTGGAGAGAAAGGGCAGCCCTGTCTAGTTCCCCTGGTTTAGAGAAGGGGTTGTGATATTGTGCCGTTAACTAGGACCTTGGCTGTCGGATTTGTGTATAGGGCCATGATCCGTCTCGAGTACCTTCCTCATATAGCCCCACTCCACCATATCGAAGGCCTGTAGAGTTGATGGAGACCAGGTAGCCGTCCAGGTTCTTGTCTTCAGCCAGGTGGACTAGATAGATTGTTTTCTGAATGTTGTCTGCTCCCATAATAAAGCCGACATGGTCTGAGGGCATGAGTGACTCCAGTGTGATGTTTAACGTTTTTGCAAACATTTTTCCATCTGCGTTTAACAGGGAGATAGGTCTGTAAGATTGACATTGTGTCGGATCCCTGCCCTCTTTTGGAAGAACTACTTTCAAGGCCCTTAATAGGGAATCCGTCAAGATACCTGTTTCCAGTGCCTGTTTAAACAGTGTAGCCAGGAAGGGTGCTAGGGGGAAGCTGTTACGCTCACCTGGTATCCACTCCACGGGGGTGCCACATGATACTGGATGGATGTCTAAGCGCTATCCTGGACCCCTCTCTGCTTGGTTATGTGCCAGACGTTGGGTAGTGCCTTAGGTTTTTGTGCACTGAACTCTCTGTCCTGCATCTCTGTGCAGGAGCATGTGGTTGGTGCGGCAGTTCCGTGGACCTAGTTGCTTCACTGGTACGTGTGCCCTTATGTCGGGTCTAGACCGGCTGTGACTTCGACTCTGCTTGCTGTCTTCCAGGTGAGTTATAATGTCTTTTCCGTCTTTATTCTGTCTCTTTCTTTCCCTCAGTTTTCTCTGTATTCTAAGCGTTTTACCACTATGTTGTTCCCTAACAATGTCTCTTTTTGTTTACACAGGAATATTTGCGATCTCGGATTTGTTGCGCCGATGGCAAAGACCACGGTGAGTTATTGATGTGCGGAGCACTGCGCTGTTTATTGGTGTTAATTGCTAACCTGTGTTCTCTTCTCTTCTTTGTACAGGTTGCTGTGATGTTCCGGAATGATGAGCAATCGAAGCGCTGCTTGCCCAGGTAAGTGCTTTGTTAATGCTGTCGTTGTTCCTTCTCCCTTGCAGCTTGCAGTGAAACACAGAGATGGGCGAGGTAAGAGAAGAGCAGGGTGCTGCCAGGACTCGCTGCTTGCCCAGGTAAGAATTGTTATTAATGCTGTCCTGGTTTCTTTACCTTTGCAGGTTGCGGCAAACTCCGGAGATGGGCGAGGTAAGCGAAGCGCAGGATGGATTCAAGGCCGGTTACTTCACAGGTAAGTGTTCTTGCTTGCTAATGCTGTTCTTGTTCATCCAGGTTATTAATGGAATCTACATCTAGGGCTTCAGGATCGGGCCGCCGGAGAAGCAGATGAGCAGGAGCTGGACACGGGGGCGTTACGCTGCAGGAGTGCAGAATAACTCGAAGCATGTTCTGCTGTTTGGGTGTGGTTTAAATAGCCCAGGTAAAGTAGTTCCAGGCCCAGCAGTTCCAGGCCCAGCCACACCCAAAACACTAGGCCGCATGGCTTGGTTCTAAAGAACTGAGCTGTGTAATAGGCGTCCATGTTGGATTAAGGTCCAAAACTGGTATTGTTTTATTCCTGATAATGAGCCTGGGGCCAAAGGCGCCAGGACTGACTCCATGTATGTTTCTGATGGAGTTTTAAGGACCTTGGGGCCAGTGTGAAGGGCTTTAGCCCCACTGCTGCCAGGGGGCTATTGTACCTGAGGGAGCCAGGGGCATGGATCGTGACAGAAGCGGTATGTTTTGAAGAAACGGATTGTGAAGCCATCTTCCCCTGGAGTTGTATCAGATTTCATCTTCCCTATTGAGGCGCTAATTTAGTCAGCTGTGAATGGGGTGTCTAATATTGCTGTCTGTTCTGGGGGAATGCTGGGTATCGGGAGAGCATTGAGGAATTCGACTATCTGAGCTCCATCCCCTGTATATTCAGACTAGTAAAGGGTCTCATAGTATTTATGAAACTAGTCTATTTGTTGGTCTATATATATCTAAGCATGGTTGACGGATTGACCCTACTCTCTTGGCATTTCTCTGGGCCCGCAATTTCCATGTTAGTATTTTATCAGAGTATTCACCCTTCTCCATATATTTCTGCTTGAGAAACACTAGCTTTATCTCTGTTTGATGCAGAGGAGATCCCTCCACTGTGTTCTATTTTTTTGCACTTTTGCCAGACTGTCTGGGGTTATTTGTGATTTTAGCGTCCCCTTAGGCTTTAGTGCCTCTATCTTTCTCCTCAGGTCCCACTCCTCTTTCTCTCTTTCCATTTTCTTTTTGGCCCCCAGCCGGATTAACTCCCCTCGTATCATGGCCTTAAATGCCTCACAGATAGTCGTCAATCTCACCTCCTCATTATCGTGGAACTGGAAGTACTCCTTTATCGATTTCAACAAACCCTGGGCCTGCTCTCTATCTTTCAACAGCAGGTCATTGCACGTCCACCTCCCCTTTCTTTGCTCTGAAGTCCACTCGCCCATTTTTACGCTGACCAAATCGTGGTCCGACCAGGGTACCGGCTCTGCGGTTGATTTTAACACTCTGTGTATCAGGATCATGTCTATGAGGACATAGTCTATCCTGGAATAGGTATCATGGCCTTTTGAGTGGAATATGTATAATGGGTCAGCTTCTCTCTCACAAGCCAATGCCTCTACTACCCCCAGCTAGTTGTCTATTTGAGAAAAGTGATGAACCATCTTCCGGAGCGCGTAGGATCCCCTTGATGTTGCCCGCTTCCTGTTCATTGCCAGGTCCAGGACAATGTTTAAGTCCCCTCCAATGAGTAGATACCTCTCTGCAAAGGTTTGGATTTTCACTTTCTGCCAGAAGAGGTCCTGTCCCACGTTTGGGCAGTAGACTGAGACTAAGGGAACCTTTTGGTCTTTTATCTGCCCCTTAACACATATGTATCCTCCCTCTGGGCTTCTAAGGGTGGTGAATTCTGTAAAGCCCAGCTTGTTAGCAATCACCACCGCTACCCCTCTCATTTTGGATTCACACAAGGCCTGGTAGATTTTTTCGATAGCCCTCGCTTTCATGGCTGGTATCTCCCCCCAGTCAGAAACAAAAAAGGCTCTGCTACCCTCTTTTTTGGTAACGGGGAGCCTGACTCGTGAGGGAGTAACATTGAAAAGAAGGAAATTAGTCAAGGCTACCTACCTCTCATTTCAAGCACTAAGCGGAGTTTAACATCTATCTAGAGTCTAATGGGAAAACATTAGATCACACTAGTGAAAGAAATTGTACATTGAAGTATGACATGGAAACAATTAATGGCATTTTTGACTTGCTACAAGTCATGCATTTAGTCGTGACCCATGTAATATCCTGAACTGCATCTTGCACTGTGAAATGTCTTGATTTGGTCTTAATGTTCATACAAAAATGCCATTTATTGTTTTCATGTCATACTTCAATGTACAATTCTGTGTACACCAGACTGTGTCATTTCTTTCATGTGTCTGTTCTGTTTTTAAAGTTAGTTTTTCTTAATCAGAGAAACGTAATTTTTGTTATATTTTGTGCTTCACTTGTGTGATCTAATGGTATCTCCCCCCTCCTCCAATGGGTCTCTTGTAGAAACATGACATCCAGCTTCAGGCTGTTAAATTCTTGGATCATTAGGGATTTTTTAGATGGGGAGTTAACACCTCTAACATTCAGTGAGCCTAAGGATATCTCGATGGACAGGTCAGACATTCGGGATTCTGTTTCTTATTCAATTGAATCGATGACCCTGTGGATCCCTGTGTGCCAAACCGCCTGTCTCTTTCTCTTGCTTTGCCCTTTACTTGGTAATTACTGTGTTGTGTCGTTTTTTAAGAATATTGTTAACTCCCCCCCACATAAACAGACCCCAAAACTTTCCCCCTACCACCTTTTTTGATCGCGTCTGATCCACCGATTAGATGCATGCCATCATTGGTGCAGACCATCAGTCTTCCCTTCTCCAACAGGCTTAATTATTCCATAAAAGCGTTCCAGTGAGCCCCCAATATTGGTACATAGACCTTTTCATTTTGAGGCGTCCCACTTCACTCCCCGAGCCCTCCGAATCAGCGCATGGGTTATCATCTCGGATATCAAGTATCGCTGACTTCTTCCCAAGAATTGGGCCTCTGACAATGGGAAGAAAAGCATTTTGGGTATTGGATTTTAGCCCTATACTGCTCTGAATTGTTTATTCTGCCCCTGCATGACTGTGGGAAAGATCCCCATGCAGTTAAGTTCCTTGATTTCCACCTCAGGTTTGTGCTGGGGAAGGTGGGTTCAGTTTTTGTGAACTTGCGGTATCCCCTAATGCATCATCTGTCATTAGGTTTCTCAGTTCTTGGGTTTTCCCCCCATGTCTCCCCATCTCTATAGGGATTTCCTTTTGAATTGAGCCATTTTGTCAAGAGGGCACAGAGGCGACGCCTGGACAGAGTAAAAGAGGAAAGGTCCTGGTATATGCTGACCCTGGATTCTCCCCAATCAATTGGGCCCATTGCCCTGGCCTTTTCTAGGATTTTAATCTTCTCTGGGTAGTAGTGGAACCTCGCCAATATGGAGTTGGTGCCTCCTCCCACTCTGTGGGCTCTATCAAGGGTGGGCTCCGTAGTGTTCATCGTTAAAAGGTTTTTTGATGACTCCATTGAATGCTTGGACGATGTCTCTTTTTCACCTTCTTTTTCGGGAAACCCGAAGAAGCAGACATTATTTCAACGCTCCCTATTCTCAAAATCATCAATTTTTAGGGCACATTCTTCTTTACTTCTTTCAAGCTCTGAGATCCGCATATCGAATTGAGTTTCCAGGACGTCTTCTGATGACTGGTTGGCTTTTAGACCTTGTCTTCTATCGTCCATATCAACCACCGTTTTATCAAGTCCATCCAGCCTCTGCGTGATGTCGGATCTAAAGCCTTTCAGTTCCTCTAGGATCACGGCCATGTCTCTCGTCATTGATGTCACATCATCCACCATGGTTGAGTTCACTGGGGAATGCTGGACTAGCGTTGGCCTGGTGGGTGGATCAATCTTGAATTTCTGGAGCGGGGCCACCCAGCTCATGAATGTGAGAGTATGATTCCTTCTGGAGTAGCTGGTTATTGGTCAGCTTAGAGAGAACCCAGCCCCAGGTCCCTATTGAGATTGCTCACTTTTAGGTACTCTGCTCCTTCGGTGAGATTAGTATATTGGGGGACAGATCGTCAATTCCATCCTGATCAGGGGCTCTAGCTCTGTTGCCGCGACCAGTGCTGTCACTACAACAGCCTGCGGGAGGCGGGGGACCAGGCTCCTCCCAGTGGACGCTCCCCGCACTTCTCGGGCGCTCAGTTGGCCTGAGGGCTGGGGCTGCAGAGATGCAGTGCTTTTGGGGGACACACTGTGCCTGTGGTTTGCAGACCTTGTTTTACTGCCCTGTCAGGTATTGCAGGGAGGTAGGCATACCCTGCGGGGTCGCCTTCGCCCGCCCTAGGATGTTTCTGTGTTTTCAAGGTTGGGGCTATTCCCAACTGAGGATCTGCTGCTCTGCTATGCCTGCCTAGGAGGGTCTTTTTTTGATTCTTACTGGGGCACCCCCTCGTCATCACCCAAAGTGCGCCGGGCCTTGTGGGGTAGGGTGCTCCCCACTAGCATAGTGTTCCGCTGTGTGTAGATGGGGAGGGCCTCCCCGTCCCGGTCGGCGTCCAGGGACACAGGCAGCTGGAAGCCTCACTTGACTCCCTAACCTCGCTCTGCCCGCCTGGGTCTATGATCAAGCATGCAGGTTTTAGACTGTCAGGGCCTCACCTCGGGCACCCAGATACTTGCTTGCACAACGGGCAGGGGGAAGGTACTCACCCCTGCCACCGGCGGTATTTGTCCTGTGGTGGGCTCTCCCCCTCCTCACTTCCTGGTGGCTTGGGTGCTGGCTGCTTGGTGGGATATCCGTGGGTGCTCCTCCAGGGGGGGTTCTGGAATGGCACACTTCCCCCAAAATGGCACTGACCCCTCTCAGCGGCCTCTCGCTGCCTATGTCTGGAGCCGTGCAGGGTCTCGGAGCTGCTGTGTACGCCATCTTAGTTTTTTGACGGCTTTTCTAAACTGTTCTGCACCCTCGCAGTCCGTTCTTTCGCCCCCGCTGTGGGCTTACTCTTGCCTAGGTCAGTAGGGGTGGCATCGTGTTCCGGGGCCAGGATGGGGCGGCTCTTCTCCCTTTTTTGCCCTGCTGCAGGGGGGTGACGCAGATGTACTAGCACATTACTGCGCCCTGTGGTGGCCGATCGTTGTGCAGATTGTAATATTCTAATTCAGCTCTTCTATCGGCCTTCGCTGGGGCTTTTGCATTCTAGTTGTACTCGCTACAGAGTGCCCCTCCAGTATTGGGAGCCCAAGGACAATCTAGACAGGTACAGTAGAGGTTAAGCCTAAGCATGAAAAAACCATGGTCCAGGGCATTCTTCAGGGCATTCTTCAGACTGACAATTGGGTTATCTGAACGTTGATCAGTCTTAAACCTGATCCACGTTCAAATGACTCAAGGTACCAGGGGACAAGTAAGACCATGAAAGATGTATGGTGCCACAACCCCCAAACGTAAACCCCCAAAAGACAGTGACTGTGTTCCCACCAGAAAGGGAGCATTTAAGGGGGCGTTGGAAGGTCTGATCTCCACAATCCTAAGAGAAGCCTAACCCATCTGTTTTTTGTGTTAAGGACCCCACCCAGTGATCTCAGTTAAGCCTAATCCTTAAGTGTTTAATAGGCAATGCTTGTCAAGCTAGGATGTATTAAATTATTTTGAATAGTTCTTTAGATTTATTGGTTGCATGTCATAAGTATAACTGGTTCTTCTTAGCCATTTTGCTTGCAGTGTTGTAGTGAGTCTGAGTCTGTCAATCATATTGGGATTTAGAGTTCCTCTGTTTCTTTCCTTCTTGTCTTCTCCTTCAGGAGAAGGAGGTAATTAGTGATCCAGTCTGATGCATTTGTGGCATGTGCACACCTTTTTAATGGGAGCGATCAAGTCTAATGTATCACTGATTGCAGTTTTAAGTGTTGTCAAGGGGAGCAAGAGCTGGTACATGAAGATAACATTGATGCATTTGTCAGCAAAGTGAGCATCAAAGTGGTTGGAATGGGAGGTTTAAGGCAGACAATGGAGGTAAACCAAGTGATCAAGACATTGGTCAGACTAGGCCACAGACCTCACGGGTACATAGGGCACGGGTCGAGGGCGATAACAAGATCAGTAGTATGTCCAGGCAATTGTGTTGTGCTTTGTACATATTGGGAACGCAGAGAGTGAGATATTCTTTAGGAAGGATGAGGCCAGAGAATTGGATTATCCTCGTGAAATGGCTGTTTGTTGTTACCCAGAAAGTAGAGATAATAGGGGGTTACCCATTCCATGGGCTATTGGGGATCATCAAGCTTTGTAAATTTCTAAACACTATGACTCTGAGAGGGGCATCAGAAGCAGAGTTACAGTGATCTTGGTAACTAAGCAATCCCTTTATTAACTGCTATTGTAACAAAGTCTCTAATTCTTCTGAGTTGATGAAGGGGAATTGGTAGAGTGATATTCAAGAGATATTAATACAACAAAGAGCATGAAGGTGATATTAGGACTGTAAAGAGCAGCTGGGCCATCCTCCTCTCTACCATAATCCTAGATTGTCAAGTAGATGCTGGGTAAGGATCTCTGTTGACATCTCATAGTGGGTACCTGAATGCCCAAGAAGGGATCCAAACTGACCCCATCCCCCTGAGCACCATTTCTCATGAGGTGAAAATTAAGTCCTTACAGGCCGGCTGTCAATACCCAATGTGTACTGTGGTATCAGGTGAGTAAGTGGAACTGGTCTAATCTGCTTTGAGAAGCACACAATACAAGATGTTCCTGAGAAGTTCATGATCAATAAGCCCTTGAACGCACACAGATTGACTATAAGCCTATAAGGATATCTTTATTTCATATTAAAGTTTAGATCAGAACCGGTAAGATTATTACTTTTTCTATGTTATTGTGCACTGAACTGAAAGCAACCTGGATTTCCAAGATCAAGTACAGACAATGCTGTTGAGTTTTATTCAAGTTGTACGGTTTTGGGATTTGTTTTTTGGAAAATGTCTCTAGCGCTCATCTGGGCTTCTCTCTTGTTTGACAGAAGATATCAGTTCCTAATACTTTTTTTGAATATTTTATAAACAAGAGAGCTAGTGTTCGTGGCAAGAATGTTTTTGAGACGCATCATAACCGACATGAATAACAAAACTTCATACAGAAAACAATTATCCTATAAGTATTTATCATATGTTAATATGTTTTATATTGTGGTAGTCACCACCGTAGTGATCCAACAGCACTGAAGTTTGTCTGTAAAGTGGCATATTGTGCCCGGACCACAGGTATCTAGACCTTAGTCTTTGTCACTCTATTAACAATATAAACCTTGATAACTTTGATACATGTACTTTTCTGATGTGCTGCCAAAACCATTCACCTGTGAAATTGTGATAGCCTTTCCTGCTGTTATGATTAAACAATGTGAATGTATAGTATAACTGGAACCCCCGGACTGATTTAATGAATGCTCAGCTTTGTAAACATTTGTTTGTTCACAGGTCCATGATGCCTACATAGAACTGGCTGACGTACTTCTTAAAACAAACCCATTGGCAGCTGTGGATGTTTACTGTAAATTTCCGCTCAAACCTGTCCAAGAACAAACCTTTGATGATGCCTTTATCACTGGGGAAATTGTACGCCTTCTTATAAAGCATGAAAAGTTTGATGATCCTCGCTTGCCTGCCAATATGATTGCAAATGGGAAGGTCATGGGCATAGGTACGTAACTACTCAAGTGTCACTCATAGTTCCTGTGGCTGAAAAGCAGATGTTTGTGTGAAAGATATTGGGCCTCATTACGAGGTCGGCGGTAAGGGGTTAAGGGCGCCGGTTTGGATGCTGGTGCCGTTAACCCCTTACCGCCACATTACGAGGTCCCTTAGTGGGTCCCGCTAAGGGCATCTGGTAAAACCATGTCGATAGTTTGTTCCAGAAAGCTGCCGCACGGATGGGAAAGGCTCTTCCTAGACCTAGTTCTTTTTTGAATTTTGGAGTTCTTATCAAGCCCTTGGCTTCAGATCTTAATGTTCTGGTTGGGTTATAGGGTGTAAGTTTGTTCTTAAGGTAGGCAGGTGCTTTTCCATAAAGACATTTATGGGTTAGACACAAGGACTTGAATTGTACGCGGTCTTCCATTTTCAACCAATGTAGGTTGCGTCTGGCTTCACTAATATGTTCTCTCCTTGGTTTTTGTTTGATAACTCTTATCGCCTGATTTTGAATCAGTTGGTACTTGTGTAAACTTTGCTTGCTGGCACCAGCAAGGAGTGCATTACCATAGTACAAACGCGATAAAATGGTGGCTCTGGCAATAGTGGTGCAATCCTTTTAATTGAGAAGGGGTCTAATTGCTTTGAGAAGTCTAATATAGTAGTTGCAGTTTTTGCTGACATACATAGCTTGAGCATCTGCGTTGAGTGTAGCTTCCAGAGTCATGCCAAGTGTTTTAACCTTACCAACTACTTCAATGCAAGATTCCTTGATTTGAAATGCCTTGTAGTCGGATGTCAGTTTAGCGCGCGCCTCGGTGGATCCAAATACCATTAACTCGGTCTTGTTGCTGTTAAGGCACATCCAATTGTTGTTCATCCACTCTTCGATATTCTTGTAGTGGGTGTTCAATATAATACTGTCCTTAACATAATCACTGCTCAATTCCATAACTAGCTGGGTGTCGTCAGCGTAGTTAGTAAAAAATACTTGAAGTTGTTCTAGTAATTCACACAGGAAGCGTATGTAGATATTAAAGAGCAGTGGTGACAGGCTAGCTCCTTGAGGAACTCCACACGAGATGTTATGTTCGGTAGAAAATGTGTCTCCCCAATGGACACGTGAAATTCTATTCTCAAGGAAGGAGGTGAGCCAGCTTATTGCTTCAATTGAGCAATTTGCAGTTTTGGCCAGTGCTTGTTGTAATAGCTGGTGGTCTAACAGGTCAAACGTGGCACTTAGGTCTAAAAGCACTAGTAAGCCGGTTTTGCCCTTGTCCATGATTTCCAGCATTTTCGTTTGTAAATACAGCATTGCTGTCTCTGTGCTATGTACGGCTCTAAAGCCGGATTGTTGTGGATGTAGTAACTCGTTTTTATCTACGTATTCCTGTAGTTGAGCTGTAGCGATTTTGTCCATGACTTTAAGGGTGAAGTTGCAATTCGTAATAGGCCTCAAGTTTTTAGGGTCACGCTAGTCTAAGTTGGTTTTTTTTATAAGTGGGGTAATGGTGACTTTTTTTATATTAACTGGCACTATTTTGTCTCAGAATGATGAATTTACAATTTTTGTAAATAAAGGAGTGAAAATGTCAGTGTGTTCAAGTATAATTTTAGGTGGAAGCTTGTTTTCTGCGCAAGACGTTGGTTTCATAGATGCCAGTGTTTTCTTCAGGGTATCAATAGAAATTACTTGAAATTGAAATTTCTCTTTCCCCTTAGGTTAGGTTAGGGGTTGGTCTCAAGAGCAGATGCAATTCGTTCTCTCGCTTTGGTGATTTTATTAGCGAAGGCTAACTGAGTGTTATCACATTGTAGTTGGGAAGGATTGAAATTGGGGACCAGAGCCTGAGGTTTGTCAATAGATTTCAGTATGTCGAAGAGTTTACTTGCTGAACTTGCGGATGCTTCAATTTGACTATTGAAGTAGTTCCTTTTGGCTTCATTAATGCTGTTCTTATATGATTTTTCTAGTGACTTCCAACTGATCTTATTATCGTCTGTTGGTTTATTTTGCCATTGTGCTTCTCTAAGTTTTTTTTCCTTTTTTAGGTTAGTCAGTTCTGGTGTGTACCATTTTTGGTGGTTGGAATTGGGCCTGACTGTTTTTTCGCGATTAGGTGCTTTTTGGTTTATCAAGCTTAGCATCTGATGGTCATATTTGCTTATGATGGTGTCACAGGAGTCCATTTCCTTAATGTCGGCCAGAATACTGTTGACGCAGGATTGTAGATCTGCGCTTTCGATATTTTTAAAGTTTCTTGAGTGAACTTTCTTGGCATCGTTCACAGGTTTTTTTGCTAACTGAGGGTTCAGTAGATTGAAGACTACTTTGTAATGGTCAGACCATATACAAGGAGTAGTAGTAACATTGTATGTTATTGAAATAACCCAGTCCAATTGGTGACCATTGGCCATGGTAGGGACGTGGTTTAATACATTAAACTGGATTTTCTGAAGATTTTTTTCAAGATGGATTGCTTCTTTGTCTTTGGAATCACTGCGCCATCGATTCAAATCTCCAAGGATAATTGTAGATTTGTTCTGTCCTATTAGTGAGTTGGCGTGGTGTATGAGTTCATCATTGAACTCAGAATCAGGTGAGGGTGGTCTGCAGACAAGTAGGAAGTTAATACAGTTGTTGTTTGTAGGACAATATTTAAGGTGTAATGTTTCACAAGCTGAACATATTGTAGTCGTGGGGAACACAGGTATGGAGTCTCGTGATATTATGGCTACCCCACCCCCTTTCCCACTGTCTCTGTTGGTGTAATGGATTTTGTAGCCTGTGGGGACTGCTATAGAACATGTTGGACTTATTGGGCCCTGTAGCCATGTCTCAGTAATGCACATGATGTCTATGTTGTCTGACAGTATCAGGTCATCGACACATTGAGCATGATTGTTAAGAGATTGTGTGTTCATTAGACATACTTTTAAGTCATTCAAATTGGGGGAGGACAGAGTTTTCTCATTTAGTTTGTGTATATTTTGCACCTTGATTTTTTTATTGGTGGTATGTGTAGTATGTGCTTTAGTAGAAGAGGTCCGAGTGCTAAGTGGAGTCGTGCTGGTGTCATTGGTGGAGTCCTGGTCAGTGCATGCCAATTTGCTATCAGGTTTGTCAAGGATCTCTAGCATGTGTGCATGTATGGCTTCTGTTTTTTGCAGCTCTTGTAGCTTAGAAAAGAGTGCATTTACTTTAGTAAAGCCCATTCTTACCAGAGATTAGAGCTTGATGTCGATGAACCTAGTAGATGCAGAGTTTCTGGCCGAGGGCGACGGGTTCGGCCAGGACCGACGCAGACCGGCTTGCCTCAGAAGCGCCGGCGCTGAATGCCTAACGTTTCCAAAAATAGGCAGTAGTGCTTCTGGGAAGTGTAGTTCCCGTTCAATAAGTGCACACAAAACTAGGTACGAGTGCTTTGCTCGTTGCACGTTTGTTTCCAATCAGGTACAATGAAATTACAATGCAATAAAATGAAATCACAAAAATGCAGGAAAGTAAAGAAAAGTATAAAGCCCTGGAAGGCGATATAATCAAGATGTAATCACACTAAACAAAGTCAAAGTCAGCAGTTCTGATATTCTAAATTGCTGCTTTCTCGTTACTTCTCTACCCTGTCTGCAGGGTGACTAACCTCTAACAGAATCGGCAGAAGAAAGGGGTTTAAGAAGAGAGCTCGGCGGGACCAGAGCAGACCGGCTTGCCTCAGAAGCGCCGGCGCTGAAGCGCCTGACGTTTCCAAAAATAGGCAGTAGTGCTTCTAGGAAGTGTAGTTCCCGTTCAATAAGTGCACACAAAACTAGGTACGAGTGCTTTGCTCGTTGCACGTTTGTTTCCAATCAGGTACAATGAAATTACAATGCAATAAAATGAAATCACAAAAATGCAGGAAAGTAAAGAAAAGTATAAAGCCCTGGAAGGCGATATAATCAAAATGTAATCACACTAAACAAAGTCAAAATCAGCAGTTCTGATACTCTAAATTGCTGCTTTCTCGTTACTTCTCTACCTTGTCTGCAGGGTGACTAACTTCTACTAGAAATTGAACTTCTAGTAGATAAACACACTCCCAAAGGCAGTCAACATTCTCTTTCAGGAAGCCAAGAACCACTTGGAGAACCGCTCATTGTAAATGAAGTAGAAATAGCCATAATTGAGGTAGAACATACCATGTATCAATCTAAACAATCTGAAGAAGACTTGTCAGTGCTCAAATCATAGCTAAACTCACCATTTATATAGACGTCACTGAAGAAACTGAACATGGTTTTTAACATGAAACTCATACTTGTAGCTGTAAAATTATAAACCTCTGTTTCTGTATGTAAGTGGTGAAGCTGGTTCTGGCAAAATGTTCTTAATTAAAATAACCAGCAAATTTCTAAAATACTTAAACAACATTTCAGCTGTTGTAACAGCCCCCACGGCGGCCTACAACATAGGAGTTGTAACTTTACACTGACTACTCCTCCTCCCAATAGACCAAAACAAATTAGAATACTATAAATTATCAGCAGAAGCTGCTACCGAAGTACAGAGAATTCAAAAACAAATGAAAGTCCTCCTGATTGATGAAGTAAGCATGGTTTCCAACCTCATGCTGGATTTAATTAATCTCACAACGCAAGAAGTCCTAAAAACCAACTACAAAGAATTGTTTGGAGCAAAATACGTTATTGTTTTCGGAGACCTCCTACAGTTAACACCAGTAAAAGGTCAAACTATTTTCAAAACATTAGGGCACAAAGGATGCTGTAATACACTCTGCAGCATTGGAAATATAAATATCTGGCAACATTTTCGCTACAGAGAACTAAAAGCATGTGTCAGTCTGCAGATCTCACCTATGCTAACATTTTAAAAAGCATTAGAACTGGTCTTAAACAAGAGACTAATCCATGAGCTATATTGGCAAAAGACATCTGCCCCTGATGTCATGGAACAATTAACTCAACAAAATATAAAATGCATGTCCTTAAACCAACCCTTGCAAGCTGTAGTAAATTCAACCACACAATGTTGAAAAAAGAAATGCAACCCATAGTGCATATCAGCTCCAAAGACAAACTAGAAGTGCATGGCATGACACTCCATATGTGTCAAAAAGCAACAGCACGACTAAATAGCTTAGAAAAATGTATCTCCAACACAGCTGGATTAGAAAAACTATTAACTGTGTGTTTAAACTGCAGAGTAATTATAAAATGTAACCTTGACGTATAACAAGGTGTAGTCAGTAGAGCAATTGGTACAGTTTCTGGATTCCAAACCTATCCACATGACAACAACATGACAACAACATTCAGTTTGTAAACATCCATTTTGACAAACTTGTAGAAGTTAAAAAAATAGGCCCGCAAACGTGAAAAGGTGCGAGGGTGTTGCACTCCTGCAGATCCCAGGAGAGACACATCCATCCCAGCACTGGAATGCTAGGCCACGCCCCCTCTCGCATAACTGCTGCTACAAGGCCTAGCAGAGCTGAAACCCATGAGGGTGAAAGGGCACAAGGGTGTTACGTTCCCGCAGGTTCCAGGGGGGATACCATCCATCTAAGCGCTGGAGCACTAGGCCACGGCCCCTATCACATAACTGCTGCTACGACACCCACCAGGGCTGAAACCCGCAAGGGTGAAAGGGCATGAGGGTGTTGCGCTCCCACAGGTCTCTGCAGGACACCATCCATCCCAGTGCCGGAGCACTAGGCCACGTCCCCTCTCCCATAACTGCTGCTATGAAGCCCACCAAGGATGAAGCCCGCGAGGGTGAAAGGGCACAAGGGTGTTGTGCTCCCTCAGGGTGTTCCTTGAGAGCATGGGCAACGGAGTGGAAGGTCCAATTTAACTGGAACTGAGGTGAAAACGTTCTTGAGCACTGAGCCCTGTTTTGTTTCCACCCCAGAGTGTTTGCCTGAATATTGCTGAAGAATGGCTGGTGCTGTGGCGTTGGAGGAGGGAGAGGAACTTCCATCTGCAAGGTCCCACAGATTCCAAAGCAAATTGTAAGTTCAAGGTGGTGCGAAGAAAGGGGGCTGGGAGCGCTCGAATGCCCCAGGGAAGTGGAGGAGATCAGTCTGTTTTACTAACTGTGGCAGGGTGTCTGATTCAATTACTATTGACACTTTTTGTGACTTAGAGAGAGCAATGAGGGAGTCAATCTGTGAGAAACCCAGTAGCATTATTAGTCCAAAAGGTAAGCACTTTCCACGATCACACGAAAACCCTTCAAAGCCCTGTCATCAACTCCCTTAAGCCCCCCACCCCCATAGACATGACACAAGGGGGAAACCTCTTAAGCATGAACCAAGATGTACATGTGCCTAATGTAAAATCTGCCCACCACAGCAGAGAGCCTAGACCGCATGCCCGCCACTGATACCTTAGAGAAATTGAGCGGTGGAACTGAGAAAATGACCCTGGGCAGAGCTAAACTCATCAGTGGCTGTGATTTGCTGGACACCCGTATGGCTTCTTTTGCCCTCCCTGGCTTGCTATCAAGGCCTGTTCCTGGATCCACCTGCATGGCCCCTGATTTGGGTATGGTATTGTGTACCGAGGTTGCTCACCTCCAGTCAACTTTTGTCCCCCCTTTTATTCCCCTTGCCACAGACTTAATGGACTTAACGGGCCTGGCCCATGAAGGATCCTGTGAGGAAAAGCAACCCACTAGCTCCACCAGCAGCATCTGGAGCAAATCTTTGTCAGCTGTTCGCTCGGGGGCCAGCTCCTTTCTTTGTCTGACTCCCCTCTCTGTGTCCAAACCTCCTACTCAAGGGAACTCGTCCCTCTTAGACTCAGCACACACAGTGCACAATTACACTCGCGGCTGTTCTTGGGAACAAGTACTCTCCGAACTGGCATTTGTAAAATAAAAATGCTATTGGTATTGATTGAGGCCCAGGAGAAGGGAGGGGTACTGAGAGGTGGAGTGGGTTTATTGGGGGATGGTGATATGTCCATAGACTCAATTACAGATTTGGGGCCACATCCCTTGTGTCCTAGCTCGTCCATTGCTTCTGGCGTCCTGAATGTTCCAACTATGATGAGGCAACCCCAGACTGATCAGCCATGGAAACAAAATGCCCCCAGAGACCCCTCTAAGGCCCCTATCCTGGACATTAAGCCCTCGACCCTGGTGGACAATGCCCCTAGTAATCTGGGCATTGAGCGCCCTGGTGTCTTGAACAAATGTCTTCACTGGCTCACTCTGTTGGGAAGTGTGCTTTTGTGACTAAGGACGCCATGGTGGGGTGTTCTAGATTGACCACCGACAATCCCGTAGATTCCGTTAAACTTGTCTTCCGGATGTATGTATGGCTAGGGATGTATTGAAAAACTGTGATTGGTACGGGCGGTCCACAAGTAGTGTGATTGTAGCAAGTTCATTCCCCAATCTTGACATTATGGGCACCCACAGTAACTTTGTAAGCAATTAATTTCTATCCGGGGCAAACCATACCACTTTGGGCCCTCGGAGATATGGGAGTTAAAAATGGTACTGGACCGGAAGGAGCGGAACTGATAGGAGAGATTTTCTCTATGCCCCAATAAGGGTGTTGTTGTCCTTCCTTTTTTGTTATCTTTGTACCTTAGAAATGTTGTTTACTTAGGATGTGCTTTGATGGCCTAATGGCCGAATACATTTTATTTGATTGAAAAGAATAGGCAGCACAATAGCTCATTTCCTTCTTTTCAAAGACATGCACGTACGCAGAGAACAATTCTCTCTACCTCTTGCATATGCTGTCACTATTGACAAATCGCAAGGTCTAACTCTAGATCACGCATTGATTGACATTGGCAGCACAGTCTTCAAAGAAGGCATGATTTACGTGGCACTTTCACGTCTCGGTACACTCAACTGTCTATTCCTAGCTTACTTTGATGCAACAAAGTCAATGTAGACGTTCCTTGCATCCTTGAATACAAAAGGCTACTTGCATTGTACACCCCCCATCTAGATATGTACCGTGTACCTCAAAAAAGTAAAACCTTTAAAAACAAAATGAATACAAATAGAAGCTATACCAGATCTCCCTGCAGTACCACTAAAAAAAAAAAAACTGCTGCTACATCAAATAATTTAACCACAAAATCTAGTCCAAAATCAACTGCACGTCCATCAGAACACAGAGACAAATGTCTCTTCTCAAAACTGCAGGCCCATCAAAGGCTACAGAGGCACAACTTTCTGGTCCATTAAAATTCAGCAACACAACTGAAGTAAATTACTATGCAAATGTAGCAATCAATCTTCTCTTTCAATTGCCACCAATTGTTCACAACATTTAAACGGCTCAGACCAGTTGTGTTTGTAAATGCTCGACCTTCTTTGAAATGACACAAATAATCCTGACAGCACTAACAGTGTCTCAGGTATAATGCAACAATTGGACTACTGTACAGGAATGGTCAAATTCACCATACACATACAGGAAGATCCTCCAGAATTCTAATGTACTACTACAAGTACTAGAAAACAAATACATCCTTATGAATGAAATCTTGCAGATGTCATACACATGGAAACATTCATGCACTCTCTGCAACCATGTTTCACAAGATGATATTCATAAAAGATTTGTCTATGTATCCATACCAAATTATGATTCTATTTCATTTCACCAGCTTCTCATATTATGCCCTTTTTGAAATTCAGACAATCGTTCTAGCATATAAATAAACTCACATGGCCAATATGCCATACTAATTCTTCTAGGGTACAATGCAGATGGTACGAAAAATAACTAAGTTCACTAGCTTTACACGCGGCCAAGTATCTCTTGGCAAGAAAACCTTCACAACAGTAGGCATAATCTTCCACATTGGTCGCACAACCACTTCAGGCCACTATACTGCATATGTCAAAAAAAGAAGTGGTTGGTTTGGATGTAAAAACACTTATGTTACTCCAAAACATAGGTTACCAGCAAATCTAACAAATGCCTACTTAATATTCCTTCAACCCAAATGTACTCACAATACATAGTTAGGATATGCCAACGGGTATCGAACTACTTTAAAATACCCTTAATTGTAATAAACTTCAAATATGCCATCACATTTCTCCAGCATGGGGTCTGGCATGGATTCACATGCTCATGAATATTTCCCGTCGTCAGGCTGGGAATCCTCGGTAAAGAAAAAATCAGTTGCAGTTTAGTTTCTCAACTGTCTTTCTTAGTAGTAACCAATCACTGGTCTCTGGGTCATACTGCCCCCAGCCAATGACTGCCCTCTCCCTAAGCCCCTCCCCTGGCATCCATCCTCAAATTTTTACCGCATGTTCAAGTGTTGGGAGTCCTCGTGCTATAGCTCTCAAGCTTTTACTGCGTTTTGCGATTTTTCATAGAGTTTAATCTCATTTTTTCGGTCAATCGAGCCTCAAGCTCCACCGTTTCTACTTCCGATCAACGGGGACCTGTTTCGGAATTTACTACACCCCTCAAGGGCGAAGTTCTTGTCGAGTTACGCTTTTGGAGGATTCCCGAAGACCTTGAGGCCTACCCGTGGACATGGCCCATGACAAAGGATACTCGACGCCCGGATCCAAGCTGTTCATGAACTGCCCTGGATGTGGATTGCAGAATGTCTTCAAGGAGGACGAGCATTCTAGATGCCTCTACTGCCTGCACGAAGACAAAACGCACATGGAGAAGGACTGTGCGTTTTTCAAGAACATGTCGGAACGGACCATGAAGGATCGCCGTATCCGCCTCACCAACTGGCTGGAAGAAGGTGAGAAGAAGAAGAGGTCCGAGCGGTCTTCTAAGTCCTTTGAGGGCGCTCCGGCAACAGGGGCCCAACAAAAGGCTAAGCACCGCGGGCACCGGGAGTGCCGAACGGTCAGGCTCCTCGGCTGACAGGTAGGGCGCGCTTTCACACCATGTTTCGTTGTTTTTGTGCTACCACGTTTGATCCTTTTAACGGTTAAAAGGAAACCAACGGCTTGTCCGTGCCCTCCCTTGTTTTTTACACAACAACGTAACCCTGTTTGTCGTTATAAGCGCTTTCACAGACGCCATCCACCACAAGCCAACACTCTGGCTCGGGAAAGAGGAAGTCAGAGAACTCGGGTAAGCTTCTGTAGAAGCCTGGTCGATCCCGACAGAAACAGCCGAGGGGGAGCGAGGTGGTGACCCTCCCCCCAAGGTGAAGGCCTCAAGCACGCCTAAAGTCGTGAAGGCCTTGATTCACCCGACTAAGGCCTCTATCGAGGAAGTCGTGGCGGCCCTGGCAAAGCCTGTGGAGGCTACCCCAGTGGAGGTGACCTCAGGGCCCAGAGTTTCCCTGCCACCGCGGAGGGAATCCTCTTTTCAGCCCATCGATAAGACCCCCGTGAGAACCCCGGTGGAAAAAGAGGGGGGGGCCGGTGACTCTCACGGACACGGATTCAGCCTCTGAGGAGGAGCTGGCTGGGGTCGTGAAGGTCCTCAACAAGAAGTTCGAGGAGGTCCGGTCACACGGGAAGGATCCCGACGAGGTGGACGAAGAGAGCGACGGTGGTACCGACGAGATTCCTGTGGAGGCAGAGGATTCCACTGCGCAACCGTCGCGCTCGTCGCAGCCGGTACCCGAGCCTCAGGACAACTCGGGAGCCATCTTGATGGCGATCCAGGCCTTATGTACGGAGCTAAGGACCAGGTTGCCCTGACCCCCAACGGATGATCCAGCGGAACCTGGCCCATCGGGGAGCCCTCCAAGCAAGCAGAGAAGAGTTCATCCCCCTGCCCTTCCAGCCTGCGCGGCACTCGCAGCCTTCATCCCCTCCCCCTGATCCTAGGGAGGACACGGAAACGGAGACGGCCACGACGGGGACGGATGACGACGGTGGTGACAATGAGATGGACCTTCCATTAGCACCACCTCCTCGGGCCTCTCCGCCTGAGGAAATTGGCTCCTTCCACGCCATGATTGCCAGGACATCCGAGCTCTTCTCGCTCTGCCCCGAAGAACAGAAGAAGGAAGGTTTCCTCTATCAACAGCGTGAGGCCAAATGGAAGACGGTCCTCTCGGTCCCGTTACTAGACGACATCTGGGACGAGGGGCTTTTGCTCCTGAAGAACCCGTTCAGGACTCCTGCCAAGAGAGACCGGTACGAGAAGAAGTACCGGGTCCCTGATTCTGCCCCTCTGTGCCTTAGGGCTCAGCCGACCCCGGATTCGGTCGTCTCGCCGGCGGCCAAGAAGAAGGCGGCAGGGGCTACGGCTTTGTCTTCCACCTCCCCCCGGAAGGCAAGGGGAAGAAACTGGAGGCCATGGGGCAACGGGTCATCTCAGTGGCTGCAACGAAGATTAAAGTGTCCAACGCCTTAGTGATTGTGGCCCGTTACGACAGGGAGCTTTTTTTTAAGTTAGCTCCTCAGCTGGACTTCCTCCCGGATGACAAGAGGGCAGAGGCCCTAGAGATTCTGCAGGAGGGCGAGGTGGCGTCGGACCACGCCATAACGGTGGCCACGGACATTGCTGACACCGGCTTCCATCAGTTGGGCAACGGTGTGTGTCTTCGGCGGGATGGTTGGCTCAAGGCGACGGATTTCCGCCAGGATGTGCAAACAAGAGTTTTGGACATGCCCTTCGACGGGAATAACCTATTTGGCAAGACGGTGGACAAATCGCTACAGGCCATCAAGACCGACACGGAGACGGCACAGGCCTTAGGGGTTTTGCAGCAACGACGGCCGCCCTTTCGGAACTCCGGAGGCAAGCAAGGGGCCTCAAAAGGATTCGGCGGCAGCTCCTCGACGTACCGCCAGGCGGCCCGCTCCTCGTCGCAGGAGGCCTACAGAGGATGCGGCAAGTCAGGAGGATCTCATCGTCGTCGCCAAGGAGGCCAAGGCGGCAAGGCTGCTGCCAAGCAGGACTGAACCGGCTGTAGTGTCGGGCCCCCACCTGAGCACCCCGGTGGGAGGCCGGCTGGCGAGGCTCGTCAGCGTGTGGGAGTCCATCTCCACCGACCAATGGGTGCTGGATGCCCTGGCCTGCCGGCACACTCTCGAGTTTCTGAAGAAGTGCCCCCACATTCCACCCGTGGCCAGGAAGGAAAACCACGTCCCCCAACTGCTGCTGGAAGTAAAGGCGATGCTGAAGAAAGGAGCCATTGAGCTAGTCCCAAAGAAGGTCTGGAGTGTACTCACGGTACTTCCTCGTAAGAAAAAAGACCGGCAGTTGGCGACCCATCCTGGACCTTCATCGGTTTAACAAGTACATCAAGGCCCAGAAGTTCTGGATAGTTACCCTCCAGCATGTGCTGGGACAGCTGGAGTGGGGCGACTTCCTACCATCGCTGGACTTGGAGGATGCCTACTTTCACATCCCCATTCTAAAAGGACATCGAAAGTTTCTCAGATTCGTAGTCCAGGGACGGCACTACTAATTCAAGGCCCTTCCCTTCGGATTGAAGTCGGCGCCCAGGGTATTCACCAAGTGCCTAGCACCGGTGGCAGCGCGGCTGCGCCTGCAGGGGATCCATGTCTACCCCTACCTGGACGATTGGCTCATCCGAGCAAAGACAAGAGAACTCGCCGTTGGGCACACAGCAAAGACCGTCCAACTACTCACGGATCTGGGCTTCTCCATCAACTTCACCAAATCCCATCTGGTTCCGTCGCAGGTCGCACTGTTTCTGGGAGCCAAGCTCGACACAGTGGTGCGACTGGCCTCCCCGTCGGAGGAAAGGACAAAGGCCATCATGGGCAAGGTGCAGCGGCTGTTGGCCATGAAGGTGGCCAGGGTGAGGTCCATCAAGTCCCTCCTCGGCATGATGTCCTCATGCATCTACCTAGTGCGCCTGTGCAGACTGTGGATGTGACCACTGCAAAAGTTCCTCGATGCCCGGTGGATGCAAGCGGCGGGCAGCTTCGAAGACAGTATACCGCTCAACGAGGCCTTCCGCCAGGGGATCCAGTGGTGTGGCACCCGTGCGCATCTGACGGCGGATGCAGACTTCCAGACCCTGGCGCATCAGGAGACGGTGACGGCGGATGCCTCCCTGGAGGGGTGGGGAGCGCACACCAGAGATCTCTACGCGAGAGGCCTTTGGCTCCCGGAGGAGAGGTCACTGCATAACAACAACCTGGAGCTCTGAGCGGTGTTCTGGGCTCTCAGAACGTTCCTCCCATCCCTCAAGGGCAAGGTGGTGAGTATCTTCACCGACAACACCACCACGATGTTCTACATCCGGAAGCAGGGAGGCACCAGATCCCCAGCCCTATCCAAGGAGGCCTAGGATCTGTGGCACTGGGCCGTCGCCCAAGGGATGTTTCTGGTACCCTTCCTCCTGGAGGAATAATGAACACCATCGACGACTCACTCAGCAGGGAACTGCGCTCGTGCCACAAGTGGGAACTGCGTCAGGATCAAGTAAATCTACTCTTCCAACGATGGGGCAATCCCCAGATCGACCTATTCGCGACAGCGACAAACACCAAGTGCCGGAGGTTCGCCAGCAGGTTTCCCCAGCCGGGGAGCATGGGCAATGCCTTCTCATTCCCCTGGGACGGCCTGTTCCTGTATGCGTTCCCGCCATTGCCGTTGCTGCTGCGACTCATCAAACAACTCAAGAGGTCCGGGTGCAGGATGATCCTTGTCGCACCGGCGTGGCCGAGACAGATCTGGTTCCTGGGCCTTCTGGACTTGTCAGCGTCCCCCCCCCAGTCAAGCTGTCAACGAACGCGGATATCCTTGCCAGAGAAGGAGGCGCCATCCTCCATCACGACCCAGGGTCGCTGAACTTGCAGGCCTGGCTCCTGCAGCACTAGAGTTTGGAGGGTACAATATCCCGGCGGACTGCAAGGAGGTGCTTGCCAAGGCCAGGGCGTCCTCAACTCTTAAGTGCTATGGACATAAGTGGAAGAGGTTCTCTGTCTGGTGCGGCGCACAGAAGATTAACCCTCTGTGGATTACGGCCCCTCAAGTGATGCCATACTTATTGTCGTTGGCCAAGGCAGGGCTGGCCCATGCCTCCATCAAAATCCATCTAGCGGCTATCTCCCGCTACACCAGAACTCCGGGGCGCTCATCTCTATGGTCCCATCGCCTGGGGAAGGAGTTCATGAAGGGACTGTTCCGATCGCTCCCGCCGGTGAAGGCTCCGGCCCCGGCGTGGGAGCTCAACGTGGTGCTGACCAGGCTCATGGGGCCGCCATTCGAGCCTCAGCATTCTGCACCGTTGAAGTTCCTGTCGTGGAAAACAGCGTTTCTTGTGGCCATTACCTCTGCACGATGAGTGGGAGAGATCCAGGCCCTCTCTTGTAAATCTCCATAACTGACTTTCCACAAGATGAGGGTGGTGCTGAGGATGCACCCCTCCTTCATGCCCAAGGTGCCGTCGGACTTCCATCTCAACGAGCCCTTGGTGTTAACTGTTTTCTTCCCGTCGCCGGCCAAGAGGACTTTGCACTCGCTGGATGTAGCTAGAGCACTGAAGTTCTACGTGGACTGCACAAAGAGTTTTCGGAAAACATCACAGCTGTTTGTGAACTTTAGACCTGTGAACCAAGGCAAGGCCCTCTCGAAGGCTTCCATTTCCAGATGGCTCTCCAGCTGCATCATGCACTGTCATCGGTTGGCAAACCAACCGCTGCCCGGCCGCCCGAGAGCCCATTCGACCAGAGCGAACGCTGCTACCACAGAGTTCCTATCTGGTGTGCCCCTGCTGGACATCTGCAGGGCTGCTACGTGGAGGTCGATGCACACCTTCACGAGATTCTACTGCGTCGACCGGGATTCCAGAGAGGAGTCCAGAGTCGGCCAAGCAGTGCTGCGCAACCTGTTCGCCTGAAGGTGGGCCTGGTGAGGAGGTAAGAGATGATAATGTTGAGTTGTTGAAATGATTAATGTTGAGCCTTGCCACCTCCCGTGGTTGTGCATGTGTGTACTGCTATGCATTCTTGTATTCATGAGCATGTGAATCCATGCCAGACCCCATGCTGGAGAAGGAACAAGTTACTTACCTGTAACTGTTGTTCTCCAGCATGGGTCTGGCATGGATTCACATGCGACCCCTCCCTCCTACCCCTCTGCGGCGCTTCACCTGGTCCTACTGCCACTTTACGTGCTACCAAATCTGAGGATGGCTGCCAAGGGAAGGGCTTAGGGAGAGGGCAGTCATTGGCTGGGGCAGTATGACCCAGAGACCAGTGATTGGTTACTACTAAGAAAGATAGTTCAGAAACGAAACTGCAACTGATTTTTTCTTTACCGAGGATTCCCAGCCTGACGACAGGAAATATTCACGAGCATGTGAATCCATGCCAGACCCCATGCTGGAGAAATGTGATGGCATATTTGAAGTGTATTACAATTAAGGGTATTTTAAAGTAGTTTGATACCCGTTGGCATATCCTAACTATGTATTGTGAGTACATTTGGGTTGAAGGAATATTAAGTAGGCATTTGTTAGATGGTAACCTTATGATTTTTTCTTTACCGAGGATTCCCAGCCTGAAGAGGAGGGAATATTCATGAGCATGTGAATCCATGCCAGACCCATGCCGGAGAACAACAGTTACAGGTAAGTAACTTGTTCCTTATTCTTGCACTACACATCGATACTACTAATACTTCTTATAAAATCCAATATAGTAGGAATACGCCAACAGGCATCAAACTAATTTAAACATTCCCTTTATTACAACACACTTCAAACAAATTTCCTATCATGCTTACACTAACATAATATATCCATGCTACCACATGCATGTATTCTGTAATATGTCTATTGTTCAAAACCATGTAAATGCAAAAAACTGTAAATACAGTGGTTTTTTAAAAATCCACTATGGATTTTTTCTTCCCAATGATTATTTCATGATATTACAACAACAGTGTACCACGCACCAATGTTGTACGAAACAATGTACTATTTATGAGGATTAGAAAAGTAAATCTACATGTACAATTGTGTGCAATTAAAGGTTTTAAACTATCTTGTTTAACAAATTATACCTTTTTTTCATGTACTTACACTATGACCCACATAGATGGACTGGTTCAGAGATTGGAGCAGTCCTTATTCATCAGCACATTGGGTATTAAGGCGCAAAGGGTAATGGAAGGTAGCACTGCATCCCAAAGATAAAGAAAATAGTACCTTTGCCACTCCACCAGGCTTTTTCCAGTTGAAGGTATTGCCATTTGGATTCCATTCGTATATATGCAACTTTCCAAATGCTAATGGACCATGCCTTATACCATCACAAGAACAAGGCGGGGCATACCCTGATGATTTAATAATTGAAAGCTAAAAGTGCACTTGAGAGACATGGTACTGATATGTTCCAGTCCCAGGGATGCCTGCCTTGTATCCAGACCGACAAGATGTGCCTAGACTGAACCTAGAATGACTTAAGAAGAGGGTTTTGGAACCCCTTTAGCCCACAACACCAGAGAAGGCAGAGGTGGAGCTACCTCACGATACTGTAAAGCCTCAAACCTTAACATCAGATAAGAATATAAGACACAAGCAGCCCAGTCTGGACTTGTGGGTTGTAGGACCAGGTTGCATGCTTTCTGTGAAGGATGGAGGATGGAAGGTAGTAAAGGACTAGGAGGTGGAAGTTAAAAGGGTGAGAAAGGAAACAGTATCAGGAGTGGAGAGGAAGGAGGTGGTAACCAAAGGAGTTGAAAAGAAGTGGGAAGTAACAGGAGTGGAAAGGAAGGAGGCGGTTACATGAGATGGGGAAGAAAGGAGGTGGTAATATCAGGAGTGAAGAGGAAGGAGGAGGTAACATCCATAAGGCGTGGAGGGAAAAGAAGTAGTGGGGTCAAATGTGGCGTAATATCAGGAGTGGAGAGTGAAGTAAAGAAGGTATACAACACCAGAGGCAACATCAGGAGTGGAGAGGAAAGACCTGGTAGTATTAAAGAGGGTGTCAAGCTCAGAGGAGAGTGAACAGGAGGAAGTGGTTGTAGCTGAGCAGGTGACTCCTTCTTTAGCTTTTCCTGACAACGACAGCCAGTAACCCACCCTCTCACGAAGATTGATAACAGCTTTGGTAAAGGGGTATGTGTTATATCCAAGATTCTGTAAACAACAGCATGAAAAGTGTCATATTGACAATTAAGTGGGAGAATGTTGATTAGTTACAGAGTTTTGGGGAGTGCCTTTAAAGAGTGAGAGAATGGAGAAGCAGGACTGCAGCTGTACAAGGATTTAACTTCCATTGAAAAGGTATGTTGTTGAGCGAGTACTCCCCATGTTTGTTGAGAGATGGCACAACGGGTGTGCGAGTAATGGCTTAACTTTAATAGAGGACTTCTCTAACTTGATCTCGTCTATTAAAGAAATCACTCAACAAAAATGTAGCCATAAGAGCCCTAGTGAGCGTTGGAATCGGGAGAATAGTCGCAGTCGACAGTACAACAATATAATACAGGCTGCTACAAAGAAAGTGAGGCGAGACATTGCTCAGATACTGCAAATGGGAGTAGGAGAGCTGATAGCATCTGATATTTCCAAAAACATCAAAGCCCTTGGAGCAAATTATCATGGGTGGCTAATAAGATACCACGAAGGGGCAAGTTTGAGCTGTGGATGCGTTTGGCACACCATGCCAGGATCAGCAATAAGATGGGAATGTTGTCAATCGAGAGGGGGGCAGATAAGAAAAATTTACCTATCAACAGTGTCTCTGAGGAGAGTTGGTGTATCCGCATAGGGAACACACTGGGGTCTGTGGAACCAATCGATGAGACGCATACTAACGTCGATCAGAGCTGGTCATGTAAATCAACAATTTCTGATATTACTAGATGATTGTCAAACTGCCGACAGATTCCTCCTTCTTAGAAAGAGAGCACAATTCTTCCAATTCACAAAAAGGGATGCTTGAAAAATCCATCTGATTACTGCATGCTCCCCATGCTAGATATAGCAGCAACAATATTGGCGAGAGTATTGTTGGATTCATTGAACCAGTTAATTGCAGAATATAAGATTCTCCCCCCATCCCCCCCCTAACCAGACATGCTTTAGAGGCACATCTAGCACCACTCACAACCTCCTTACCCTGATATCAACTTTTGAATATGCTTGGAATAGACGTCAATTACCAGTCTATGGCGCATTCAGTGACTTCAGCGCAGCATTTGACACCGTCATGAGGAATAGACTATGAAAAAACTCTTTCACAAAATATTCCTCATGGCCTGTTGAAAATGATTAGGCTTCTACATAATGACACCAGTGTTGGAGCGAGGCTGGATGGTGAGGGGAGAGTGTCTAATTACCTCCCGACCTCGAGAGTTGTAAAAACAAGGATGGATTCTGGCCTCTACTTTGTTTAATTTGTATCTCACAGATCTCGCAGTGCCTTAAACCTTGTGGCAACTAGTCCATTGAAAATTGGGGAGCTCAAAATTGGTTTGCCGCTAACAACCTTCTACTTTATTACACCCCTAAGGGGCTTCAACTAAAGCATGATCCCTTGGGTGATTATGCAAGGGAAAATGGTCTACGTATCAATATTGAAAAAACTAAAATAGTGGCATTCATGGGGAAAACTAAGAGTAAAAAATCCAATAAATCTATGTAGAAGTTAGATCAGAAATTGGTTGAACTTGTGTGATTCTGCAAGTATGTGGGCGCCTTAATTGATAATAAGCTGAAATTGACACTTCAGTGGACAGAGAATAAGGCCAACTGTATGAATTACACATGCCTTGAATCCTTTCATTAGCAAACAAGGTGGATGCTCCATCAAGACAATACTGTTATTATACACGTCCAAAATTGTACCTTGCATGCTGTATGCTGTGGAAGTGTGGGGGACTAAATTTGGGGTAGAGTTGATAACATTTTTTTTTAACTAAGTTTTTATTGGCATTTCTTTAAACATAAACATCGGGACTCAACATTGTCCCAAATCCCCCCTTCCCGCCCCCCTCCCTCCCTACCGGTATTAGCGTCCTTGCAGTTCCACAGCGCCCGTTGAATGCTTCGATCTTAGCTAGTGAACATATCCAGAATGCGTAGGTTGTGTGGGCACCATTGTAGCATGTAGTCGCTCTGCAGGAATTCTATGGCTTCTCCCCAGTCCGTAGCAAATCGCTGTCTGTCCCCTTGAAGGTTATATGTGATTCTCTCCATCGCTACAAAGGTCCATATCCTATTTAGCCATTCTTGAGTGGTTGGAGGGGACTTTTGTTTCCATTTTTGTGCTATTGCTAGCCAGGCTGCTATGAGGAACCCCATAAAGTTCCGCTTTTGTGTCTTTGTAAGTGTCTTATCTCTGGGGGCCCACATGCCACACATCCATATTTCTTCATCTAGATTAGCCGTTCCTTTGAACATCTCTTGCATCTGTGTTTTGACTTCCTCCCAGAATAGTTGTAGTTCCCTGCAGTCCCACCAGATGTGTCTCCAAGTGCCAATGGTATTGCATCCCCTCCAGCATTTCTCTTGTGTTGTCGGGAACATTTTGTGTAGTCTTTCTGGGGTATAGTGCCATTGGACCATCACTTTTGTCCAGGCTTCCCTCGTTTGTATTGCCCATGTCCATTTGGGGATTATTTGTCAGAGATATGTCCATTGATCCCTCGTGATTTGTTTCCCTAGCGTGGTTTCCCATTTTTTCATGTAGAGCCACGTAATGTTTTCTTCTTGGACATTAATACATTTATAAAGGGTGGAGACAAATTTCTTTTCTCCCGTCGTTTCTTTGTGGCCCAGTCTTCGTTCTAGCTTTTGACATGGGTGTGCTTCTTTGCCCGAGTACTTCTTTATCTTGTTCCTCACTTCGGGTCCGGGTATCTGTTGAGTTGATAACATTTGAAGCTAAAATCCTGCAAATGTTGTTCAGAATGCCAAAATCTCTTTCAGTTGAATATATCTTGTTGGAATTTTAACTCATGAGAATATCAGCAGTAATTGACAGTAAACTAATCAAGAGGTATGAGAAACTTAAAAACTTAGATAATGGAACCATAATGGTGGATTGTCATGCACGCATCCAGAGCTAAACATGATTACGAGCGTTTTGGCACTCTTGGGGGCCTGTGGGTCAAACATAACACCTGGACGAAAGGCTATGTACATTAGAGTATGGGAACAACAAAGCTGAAGCTGAAAGGATGGTTAAGGAAAAAAATATTTAATTACAGTAATGAAGATGATTTAGTATGATTGTCATCAAACGTTAATAGTGGGCCCTTTGTTCAGCACTGGATGGCCCGTACAGCATCCCAACAGCGCCATGATAAAACAATACTTCTTGTTGAAATGTAATCCAGGCTCTGGAAAAAGAGGTTGCAAAAGTGGGCATACCACGAACTGAGCGTTTGCATTGACTTTGTGGAAGGATGGTGATAGAATCTGCTCAATATCTTATGTGTCACTGCAACAGTATGAATGCTATTAGAGCAAAGCACTTGAAAGCATATAGTAAAAAGATATGTTATGACGATGTGACTCTGTTGTGGACATTGCTACTAGAAGGAAACAATGCAAATCGCTTGACTACATATGACTACGTATGACTACATTTTATGGTATATGGTATAAACATGGTATTTTGGGGGAAATATTGGAAGGGATCTTTTAATGTGGAATGGTAGTATTCTTGGAGAAGGAAACTATGTCTTTATGTTTTAATCATCATGTATTTGTTTAAATGTGTCATATATACAGTAAGTGTTGGCTGTATGTATATTTTAAAAAAAGAGTGATGGAGTGTGATGAGTGTAAGGATAGTGATAACATTTTGAGTCGGGGTTCGATGCAGGGAATTGCCAACTGTGTTCGACATTCCATGGGAGACAATAGGATATGATATGATATAATATGATAAGATAGTTTATTTATATAGAGCCTGTACAATTGATTTATCAGGTCCACTTAATTTCAAGGGGGAGAGAGATGATTATGTATTAGTGACAATGGATCTGTTATTCAGGTGGCCAGAGGTGAATGTGTTGAAGGAAGCCACTGCAGCAAGCATTATAAAATGTTGACAAGCTTTGTTTTGGAGGGATGGAGTGCTGCCAAAGTTGCTAAGTGATAACAGTCCTCAGATGTTGGCAGAAGAATTTCAAAACTTTCTAGAAGAGTGTGATATCAAACATATTAAGACATCACTGTATCATCCCAAAGGGATTGGTGTGTGGAGAGATTTAACAGGAGGATTATGGATGTCGATCAAGAGTGGTGGAGATTGGATCAAATCATTGATTCAAAAGGTTTTTCGGTACAGGGTTACGCCCCACAGCACGTCTGGTGTGTCACCACTTGAGCTTTTTAGAGGAAGGAAGCATAACACTCGGGGAAGTCAAAGTTACTGACTCCAAACATGAAAGAAATCAAAGAGAAAATGAGAGAGAAAGGTGAGAATTGACGAGAAGGATATGACTTTAAGAATAGTTGCAAGGGTGTGTGGAGGTAAAACCAGGTGAAGTAAAGATAAAACTGCCCAGACTATTAAGGAAAGTCGACTCTAGGTTTTCTGAGAAGAGAGTGATAGAGGTTGACTTTGGCAAGGCAGTAAGATTGCAAGGGGGGGTATGCAACAAAGAAAGAGTTGTTAGTGTGAAAGGTGAATAGAGAGATATGCTTGGCAAGCATCGGGTGACTTTTGTGCACCTTGCACCAAGTTATGCTTGTTTTTTTATACAAATGAATTTGGATAGTTCACTAATAGTGAACATATAAATAGTTCTGAAGATATCATGATACCCAGTGATAGTGTCACTGTGTAAATGGATGCCGGGTGCAACATTTGCTTAAAAATGCACCCTGGATTCCACGATGGCCGCCGAGGAGTGAGGGTGTGCTTCTGAGAGCTCCCGGCAGGACCCAGCAAAAGGTGAAATATAAGCCGCATCCATACTATTGCAGAAAACGTATTTTCAGCTGGCGAGAAGAAAGGCACTCTGAATTGTGCCCAGAATACCCATAGTAAAAGGGAAACACAGGACAAGCTTCAACAGGCCTCCAGAGGGCACCCCTCCCAGCCGCGTGGAGATTGGCAGCCTGGCGCACCAATGGCGCACAGGGAAGGGAGACTGAGCGGCTGCAAGCTCAGATTGCAAGCTCAGATCCGTCGGGAGAGAAACAGGACCAGGCCGACTACCCCTGCGACCTCATAACAGGCAAAAGACTGACAAGAACAGCCCAGAATACCAGCCTCCGCAGGGGACAGCGGGATGCCTAACCTGTGTAGAGAGACCCCCGAGAGGAGAAGGCACCAGCCGCGGGGAGCCGACCAGCCAAGACCAAGTGGAGGTGAGTGCGGTGTGGCAAGAAGCAACAGGGAGCACCAACCCCTGAGAGGATGAAGCATAGATGAAACACCAACCCTCGAGGTCCCAGAGTGGGGGAAAGCAAGAAGCAGACTACCATGCGACACAGAGAAAGCCTGTGAGGAAGAACCAGTCAACGGGGCGGCCCGATGGAGAAGTGAGGAGAAGGGACATGAAGAAGATGCCCCGGTGCAAGGTGGTGAAGGGGCCGGGAGACAAGACAACCCGTCAACGCAGGGGCCCACGGAAAGCAGCGCAGAGGCCATTGAGGAGACGAGCCCCCTCAGGAGGACAGATATTTTACGTACCCGGATGGGAGGTGGGGGCCAGGGGACAGCGTGAGGAAAGAGGAGCCTGCCCAACACAGAGGCCCGAGATCTCTCCTGGCTGAGGGGAAACAAATAGACAGGGCAAGCCCGAACATCATGCGGAACCGCAGCTCCGGCTAGTAGTAAGAGCCGGGCTGCAAGGACAGACAAAAGAAGGAAGAATGAGAGAGGTCCCTAAGGGGCACTGAAGAGGGAAACTAATGGACATGGTGACGCCCACGGACTGCAGTCCAAGGTAAGTGGAGGAATAACGAGAGTGAGAGAGTGTGAGGCATGGGGGGCACTGTATATTTTGAACAAAGGTGCAAGAGCCACAGACACAAACGCATAGCACCAGTAACCTGCGCCTGAGTGGGGAGGCTCACCCTTGGACTGGCAATAAGCATTTAAAGGAAAGCAGACACACAGGCAATAACTCACACAGAGAAAACACCCAGGACCCCCAAGGGGGAGCAACTGGAGAAAGGAAAAGGAGTGCAGTACTGGGAGCAAGACCCCCAACTGCAGATGCCAGGTACAAAGGGGAAACAGACCCCGGGCCCTCAGCCTTCTAAGAAACAGCAAAAGAAAAGCCAATTTGAAAGATACTGGCAGAAAGACCCGGTGGAACTGGCACAGGAAGAGCAGCCACGAAGGTGGAACAAGAGGAAGAAGAAATGCAGGGGACACAGGACATGGCCTTAAACAAATAAGATCTACAAAAGTGCTTACTGGGCATGGAGGAGAGGATGACGGCCTCCTTTCAGCAGCAGATCGTAGGCCTAAAAGAAGACTTAAAGGAAGCACTAAAAGAAATTAGGGATGACATCAACTCCCCTGGCTAGCAGAGTGGACTTAACAGAACAAGGGTTATCAGAAACGGAAAAAGTGGTGGGCCAGAATGCCGCATTATTGGAACAGATAGCCTCTGCCACACACAATCTCGAGATTCAAACAGAGGATTTGGAAAACCGCTCGAGGCACTCTAACATTAGGGTCAAAGGCCTGCCGGAGACCACCTCAGATGGGGAGTTGAAAAACACTAACCAACAATGCTTTGCCACCCTGCTAGCGGATATGGCCCCAGAGGAGATAAGAATTTACCGGGTACACAGGGTGGGCCCGATGAGATCTGGAGAAGGGAACAGGCACAGAGACATCCAGGCAGCGATGGCATCGTACGAAGAGAAGGAGAAAATATTGAAAGCCGCAATGGGTGAAGAGACAATAACAATAAATGGCTCAGAGGTGAGCCTATTCCAAGATCTAGTGACAGCCACCCTGCAGAAAAGGAGAGTGATGGGCCCTGTAACCAAGAAATTACAAGATTTTCTTTTTCCTTATAAATGGACATTATCTTTCGGTTTGATATTCCCTTGGGAGGGGAGACAACAAAGAGTAACAACCTGCGAAGAAGGACTGGCAGTTCCGGGGATGGAAACAGAGGAGGTAGACGCAGATGGGAGAACCGCTGAAGTACGTAGGTGGGAAACTAAACCCTGGGCATGGTCCACCATACCTGGGAAAAGAGGCGAGAAACTGAAAGGGCCTGACCCAGAAAATGAATGAAGGGGGACCCACAGCATGAGCAGGGCCTACCCGGGCAATACCTGGACAAAATGGAAAGAATCAAAGGAGTGGGGGGGGGGGGTTGTCCAAACAGACACATACATGTACAGCAGAGTCCACCCTACAACATGGTGGCCCGGCGGGGAAGAGGCGAAGAGGCACCACTTGGAACCGCACAGGTTAAAGTAACCTAGGGGCCGGGGTGAAACATGGGTCGGTGCCCACCAAGTGTGAAGCGTCTAAGGATACCGAGTCAGACTCGGGGGGGGGGGGGGGCAAAGAGGAACCACACTCACATAGACACTTGGACGAAAAGGGAAGGACACATAAGGTGCATCAAGATCAGGGGAGGAAGAGTAGGATAGACAAATGGGGAAGCCACTATTGATCTACTCACATAACGTGAGGGGCCTAAATACACTGGTAAAATGGAAAAAGGTCCTAACACCGATATAGAAACACAAAGCGGACATCTTACTACTACAGGAGTCACACATAAGGAAAGAAGATAAACATAAAATTCAGGTACAGCAATACTCACAATAATACCAGGCAAATGCTAGCAATAAAACTGCAGTAGTAATGAAAGGTCTAAGGAATATACTGGGTGCAAAAATAATGAAGACGCTAGTAGATAGGAATGGGACATTCATATTCGTACAGGCCCAGATAGAACAGAGAAACATCACCATAGGGACCATTTACGCCCCGAATGCAGGACAAGAGTCCTTTCTAAAGCAGGTCCTGTGGAAACTAGAGCAATTTGAAGTGGGGGAACTAATAATTACAGGAGACTTTAATATGACCTGGTACCCGGAGAGGGATAGGAGCGGGCAGAATATATACAAGGGCGTACAACCAACAGAGGTGGTATGAAGAAAAATGGAAGGGATGGCGCTGAAAGATCTATGGAGGGTGAAAAAAGGACAGGAGATAGGGTATACGTGCTTCTTGCATGTGCATCAGACATATTCAAGAATAGACTATGCATGGGGGACTAACGAGATACTAGGCTTGCTAAAAGACATAGAACTCGGCCTGATAGAAATATCAGACCATGCCGAGATGAGGATAGTTCTCGGGGAACTAAGACCAAACAATCCACTTTGGTCATGGAGGCTCCCAAGTGACCTACTGAAGGACTCGGTAACGCGAGAAAAGGTGAAGGACAAAATACTGGAATACTTCAACCTGAACTATATAGCCGGGGCCACGCTGAGTGGGGTATGGGATGACTTTATGGCAGTGCTGAGGGGGAAGCTGATCTCTTTAAAAGCCAAAAGGATAAAAGAAAGAAATAAACTAGAGAATGACCTAGACGATGCACTGACGCAAGCACAAAGTTTATTAGCAAACAGAAGTCCAAGGGGAACTACAATAAGGTTAAGGAGGCTCAGAGACAGCTTTGGCTTCTAAACACATCAAAGGCGGAAAGTGTACTGTTAAGGCTTAAACAAAGATACTAACTGAGCGCAAATTAGGCAGATAAAATGTTAGCTAGGCTCCTGAAACAGAAAGGACAGCAGCACATTGAGGGAATAAAACCAGCAGACAGTGGGCTAACAACGGAATCAAGGGGGATAACCCAGGCCTTTACGGCATACTACAAGGAACTGCATTCGACGGGGAAACCTGTCATACAAAAGATACAGGATAGGAGGCTTTCCTGCAAAGCATAGAACTGACACAGATGCCGGTCAAAGAGAAGGAGAGCCTAGATAGGGAAATTGAAGAGGAGGAGGTGGAAAGGGTAATAAAAAAACTTACCAAGCAATAAAGCACCGGGCCAGATGGCTTTACGGGGGGATTCTATAAGGTCTACTGCCAAGAGGTCAAAGGATTCTTAGCAAAACTGTTCAATACATTTAGGGAGGGTGAGGTAGTGACGAACTCGATGACGGAAGTAAAGGTAATCCTGTTCGCCGAAACCAAATAAAGACCCCATGAATTGGGAGTCCGATAGGCCCATAGCACTACTCAATATAGATGCAAAAATCTAAACTGGGATATTAGCGGAGAGGGTAAAGGAGGTTCTCCCGGGGATTATAGGGCACGATCAATCAGGTTTTATTAAAGGGAGGCAAACTTGGGATAACACCAGAAGGGTGGTTCACCTCCTAGAAAAACTAGAAATTAAGCAGATACCGGCCACGATCATCGCGCTGGATGCTGAGAAAGCTTTTGACAGGGTGGAGTGGCCGTATCTGCTTCAGACAATGGTTCAAATGGGCTCCGGTCCTAAATATATGCAAATGGTCCAAACAAGCTATAGCACCCCTTCGATCCACTTGGCTGTAAACAACGGAATCTCGGAAGCAGTACGTATAGAGCGAGGGACGAGAAAGGGATGCCTCCTATCCCCTCACCTGTACACCCTTTACCTAGACCTCCTGTTAGCGGCAATAAGGCAGAACCAGGCTATCAGGGGGGGGTCCCTTTTGGGGGGAAATACACAAAACAGCATCATATGCGGACAATAAGTTAATCACGAAAGTAGAGCCCGAGAGGTCAATACCTGCCCTAGAAACTACCCTAAATAATAAGGAGGGTTGTCAGGACTAAAAATAAATATGGGGAAATCTTAGCTGTTAGAAATAGGACTCTCAAAGGAAATGGCCAGTCAACTACAGAGGATCTCCCCTTTCCGGGTAGCAGAGTGCAGTCTGGCATATTTAAACTGACAAACAAGGTGGTCGCATTATACAAAGCAAACATGCCTGACCTCATCAAACAGACACAGACTGACTTTGCAAAGTAGTCCCCAATGCGTATATCCTGGTTGGGGCGTATAAACACTGTGAAGATTATGACTCTCCCAAGGGTACTGTACAGGTTCCACACACTGCCGATATCTATCCCGAACAACTTCTTTAGAAATATGAACACATTCATCTCTAGATTCATCTGGAAGAATAAACACCCGGGAGTGGCTATGGAGGTATTGAGAGCCCCCAGACATAGGGTTGGAATAGGGCCCCCCAATATTTATCATTACTATGAAGCAGCCCAGCTCAGGGTGGTCAGGGAGTGGTTCTCGGGACGCACCAACAAAATGTGGGCTGCCATAGACAGGGCGGTAGCAGGAATGTCCCCGTCAGGCCTGCTCTGGTTGCAGGGGAGTGAGAGACCTTTCAATTCCCGACGAAGCAGTGTACTTCGCACGACATGCGATATCTGGGATAGGAAAATTAAAAAAGGGCCTCTATCATCTATACCATCGCCCTTCACCCCAATGTTCGACAACCCCAACTCTACTCCAGGGATGACATAAGCAGCATTTAAAAGAAAGATGGAGGGAAGGAGGGTGTATAAAGATTGGAGATATGATTTGGGAAGGGGAAGTAATGTCATTTGTAGATTGCAAAGCACAAGTTGGAGTGAGAGAAGAAAATCGAATTCAATACACCCAGCTCAGACATTGGTTGAGACAAAAGGAGACGGAGCAAGCTGCAATGCGGCCACTAACAAAATTCGAGTCATACATCAGCTCGCAATCTGGGGACAAACACCTAGTGGCGGACATTTATAAACTGCTACAAGAATGTTCGGAACCAACATACTGGCCATACCAAGTAGCATGGGAAGAAGTGCTAGGAGAGGCAATACCCACAAGACATTGGGAGGAACTGTGAGGCAACATCACAAAGTTGACCAGGTCTACATCTGGGGAGTGCTGGAGGGGATGCAGGGGATTGGGGGATTGGATGCACATCTGGTGAGGCTGCCCCAAGATTAAAGGTTTTTGGGAAGAGATGTTGAAAAGCTTACAAGGAATGATACCGGAAGCCCTACCCCTGACACCAGCGGAGACCCTGGTCGGCGCTCTGAACCCGGAGCTAAATATAACCTCGAAATCGCAGAAAAGAGCCCTGACAATGGCATTACAAGCAGCATGGATGGTAATAGCTAAAGACTGGAAGCAAAGCTCCTCTTCCCCCCTTTCCCCCCGTGATGATCAGTTGGTATCGTAAGCTTTGGGAAACAGTGGCGATGGAATGGATGCCATACAGGGTCCAAGGAGATGCGGACAGGTTCCAAAAGGAATGTGGAGAAATTTTAACTTTCCTGAAAAACGATTTTGTGCCCCCAAAACATAAGGGTACTGGACATAAGCTGACACAAGGACAAATATATAGGAAAACAACTGAGAAAAGACTAACACTTCAGAAGATGCGGGTAATTGTGATGCAGTCAGTTCCTCACTGGAGGGAGAGAGAGAGAGAGGAGAGAGAGAGAGAGAGAGAGAGAGAGAGAGAGAGAGAGAGAGAGAGAGAGAGAGAGAGGTTTGCTGGGAAATGTTTACTAAATGTCAATGAAAATACTTTTTTTAAAACTGCACCCTCCAGAAAATCAAACACCTTCCCCAAATATTCTAGGATTGGAGTTAATAATGTATAATTATACCCCTCCTAGAATTGTAGGGGTCAGAAAAGTAACCTACCTGCTGACTTTATCATGGCGAGATTATCACATAGAACCAATTTCATTAGTACTTTGTTGTTCATTGTTCTAGCTGAATCTTGGATAGCTGAATCTTCTATGCTAAGCAAGGGGGAGGTGTTGTAGCTGAATAGAATGTGGAATGTTTGGTGGGTAGAACTTGGGAAGGAATGGAATGGAGAGGAGTCAGTTATGATATGGGAATAAAGGAGTTCAGACATGCAGGCTGACTCCTGTCATTATTTGATGAAGATATAATAATTAAAGTGGTGTCCATGAGGCACACAACAATTGGCGACGTGGATGGGATTGACCCACTGAAACACTGATGAGCTATAGAGATGGTCAAGAGAAAACAGCCTGTGAAACTATTTAAAAAAAATACAGTGGAAGTGGCTAATGAGAAGACAGAAATAAAGATAAAGGAAACAGAAGCCAAAGGAAGGAAAGAGTAAGAACAGAGGAGAAATGCTGCGTGTAATTGACTGGTATGACTTGCTAATTTGGCATACATGAATACATGAAGGAGAAGCTTGCCAACGGGCTGTTGTGCAGGAAAGGGATGTTTCAAAAAAAAGAGAAAAAGGAGAAACTGGAACTGTGATATTCACGGGTGTGCGAGGTCTAAGACTGCTGGAGGTGTCAGAGTCACTGGCTGGGACTCTATGAAGCAAAACTAAAGGAAGGCATTGAAAGGAAAGTGATGTGGTGCGAGTGCAAACAAATGAAGGACATTGAGCAAAGAATAAAATGCTGCCATCTCATGAGTGATTGCACGAAGAGTGTCAAATAATGAACATAAGATCGAGACACTAACTAAATAAAACAAACAGAGAAATGAACTAAAATGTGTCATGAGTGCAAAATGGAAACTATGAAAGTTCAATTAAATCAAAGTGTTGAATAAAGAGCACAGTGGTGAGGCATAGACTGCATCAACAACACAAGAAGTGCCCACACTGGGAAATTGTTTTCCATACTGGCTGCAGAATGGAAAATATAACACAAAATTAAGGTGGCAAAGAAAGATACCAGTAAAAAGCCCACATCACGGCAGGTGAATCTGGGAATCTGGATGAAAATGAACAAGTGGAATGCTACACCTATGAGCTAGTGGCACAAGGTCTGCTATCTCCCTGTATATAATCATAATTGTGCTGCTGTAGGACCTTGAACAGTACACTTAATAGGTGAACTAGCAAGGGATTGGCATAAAAAATAGAGTGTTTAAAGTGGTGCTAAATTGTAAGGTGTGCCTCATTTGCACTCACACACGGGTGCATAGAGCAACCTTATACTGTAACAGCCTGAGCAACTTTATACTGTAACACTGTTCAGAAAGAGATCATAATTTCATGTATGGTTATCCTGGTGCGAGAGCAACAAAACAAGATAGAACTGGACAAATGAAAGTTGCACAGATGAAATAATATTGACCAATAAAGGAAATAACATTATGCAATCAAGCAACAAAGGCAACTACTGCTGATGAAAGAAAGAGCGAAGCAACTGGGCCAGAAGTGAGTCACCATGTTCCTGAATATCACAAGTGGGAATACAAGATCAGTCCAGAATGAGGGGATTCTGGTGAACTATCTACATTGCCCAAACCCATTTATACTTGGGACACATGAAAGTCAGGGGCAACGATGGCAGGAATGGATGGAGAAGTTTGAGGGCTTCTTGAGAGCAGCAGGGAATCAGGATGCCTCAAACAAAATGGACATATTTGTTAATTTGGTAGGAAAGGAGGTGAGAAATGTGGTAATGAGCATTCCGGCAAATACCCAGCTGCACATACCCCGCTTCACTACCACAAGAGCAGGTAACGCCAGCTTTGCCATTGCAACCCCCCGCATCTGGAACTCTCTCCCGCCCCATCTATCCAATGAAACCTCGCTACCAAAGTTAAAAAAACAACTAAAAACCTGGCTGTTCAACAAGTACTAAAACTCCTTCATAAACTTCTTACTTCAAGATGGTAACTCCCTAGTATCACTAGATTACTGCTATGTCATATGATGGACTATATGTATATATGCATGTTCTCTTTCTGCAACTTAAAATGTATGTGACCCGGACATGAAAACGAAGATATATGTAAATTATGCTGTGATACCCAAGGGTTTGGGCGTACAACCAAATGCAATAAATAAATTCTGCTCTCTCTCATGTTGTTGAAGTATCCATGCAAACCATGTGCAATTACGATTAAGGTGGAAGTGCTCAGGCCATTTTTTACGTGTAATGAATTATGTTTGTATATGAATGTGTCACCATGGCATGATGTCACTACATACCATGGACAAATCCCAAAAAGGAGTGTGCTATGAATACGATCTGAAGATGGTAACTAAGATAATCGATGACCAGTGAGACTGGAGGAATTGAAGAAAGATGGGATATCTTTGTGTAGGTTTTGACCAAACATGTCGGGGGTGGATTGTGATAAAATGTATGGGAGTGTTTTAACTGTTGCAAAAATGTATGTAATGTGTCAAAACTTGTGTGGTTCAGTGAGACTTGGGTTAGTTTGACTTGACAGGGTCATCTAGCTCCTCCCCAGACGATTGCACAATAAACTTGCTTTACATACAAACGTGAATTTGTTCCTTAAGTGGTGGGCCTGTTTGGTTAAGGTGATTAGGGGCTCATCCATACATATGGCAACCACAAAGGGACCCCAGGCTTTCCGAGACGTTGGGAGTCTCCTGTCCACACAACTCGGCTGCAGCACCTTTATGCGGGGACCAGTCTTTCGTGCACGGTGAAAAAGAGAGGTTTACGGGCACCATATTGGGTAAAGGCATGTCTGTTTCCCGGAGGTGTGGTACTGTGGTCCAGCTGTGCAGGGAGACTTGACAGAGCACCACATCGGAGTGTTTCGGGTTCACATGAGTGCACTTTTGTGGGGTAAAGCAAGAGTGGAAATGGGGGAAAAAGAGGGTTGTTTCTTTGACTCAAAGGATTTGGTAAGGGTAGAATCGAAGTGCGTGTGTGTGGAGTTAGTCAAGGTTACCAGGATTGAAAGGGTGAATGCTTGGACGGAGTGAGTTAACTGTTTTACATTGTAAGTCCTTTCTAAATATTTTTACCTAGTTTGTTATTTTAGAGGTGTGAGGTCACAAATGACCCGTGGTTGGATTCTCTTTGTTCCTGGGTTCCGTCTTGGATGAGCCTAGCCATGAAGATCCTACTACCTATTTTTGTCTTTTTTTTCTTATTATCTTTTGTTCCTGTCAAATGCTCTTATGATGTTCTGTCCAGGTACCGAAGACAGCTCCCAGAATGACTAGGACCACTACCAGTTCATCCCACATGGCTACTCAGACTGAAGTTGTCGTGTGTCCTCCACCAACTTGTGATGATTGTTTAGAGCAGTGGGTAGATTGCGTAAGTGGTGGGGGGACGATTTGGTTTTGTTCAGCAGCAGAGTATGACCATTTTGAAACCGGTATATGAGATGGTTGTAGGGTTTCTCCACGAGAAGATGATTTTATGTTAAAGTATTAACTAAAGCAGGGAATGTTGGAGTGGTCAGGAAAGGTCCTATTGGGGAAGAGAGGTTCATGGTACGCGTGCCATATTTGTGACTTGGGGTGCAGTGAAATGTGTGCAGTTTTGCAATTTCATATGTATCCAGTGTAGTTAACTGTGTGTATTACTTTAAGTGTTGATTTTGTGTTCAAGTGGATACATATTAGATTTGCACATGCGTAGAAAGACAAAGGTCAAAACCGCCAAATGAAATATCAAATAGGATCCAGATATGGTGTGCTGCAAATTGCCTGTAAACTGGGTGACAGGGAGTTTTGTAATGTACATGCATGGAAGGGGACTGGTCACAGAAGGCCACTGTAAAGAAGAGACAATATTTATTGAACATGCATACACATTGAGATACATACATAGGGAATTTTACATGTATACGTATTAGGCTTTTATGAATTCATTTAGACTCTGCGGCCAGCAGTTGCACTGTGCATTTCAGGTGGCTGGGGTAGTCTGGCTCTGCAAGGTTGAGGGCTGTGGGAGGAGTAATAATTAACTGAGCAGACGGGCAGCTAGCAACTGACCAAAAACGTATGGCCTGCCGTATCGCATAAGGTAGATCTAATCTCTTTTAAGTACATGGGAGCTTACGGAAGGGGTCGGACATTTGCTTTGACCAGTAATAAATGTGGGGTGAGGTGACGCTCGAGGCCAAAGTGACCGATACTATTTGTGTTTTGATTGTTCTCTCAGGATGTGACTAGAGGCCACGCGTGCTGAATTGGTAGTCATATCAATAAGAATGTTCGAGGGACACCAGTAAACCAGCGCGGATGAGATAGCTATCAATAGTTCAAACGGTACCTGATTATTTTGCTCTCTCTCATGTTGTTGAAGTATCCATGCATACCATGTGCAATTACGATTAAGGTTAATGGGCTCATGCCAGTTGTTACTTGTAATGAATTATGTTTGTATATGAATTCGTAACCATGTCATGATGTCACGACCTACCATGGATGAATCCCAAGAAGGGGTGTGCTATGAATAGGATTTGAAGATGGTAGTTAAAATAATCGATGACCAATGAGACTGGAGGACTTGAAGAAAGATGTGATTTCTTTGTATAGGTTTTGACCAATCACATGTGGTGGGTGGATTGTAATAAAATATAAGATAGTGTTTTAACTGTTGTTGCAAAAATGTATATAATGTGTCAGCTTATGTGGTTCAGTGAGATATGGGTTAGTTTGACTCAAAAGGGATATCTAGCTCCTCCCTGGACGATTGTACAATAAACCACCTTTACGTACAACGTGTTCCTTAAGTGGTGGGCCTGTTTGGTTAAGGGGATGAGGGGCCCATCCATAAATAACCTAGGTAGAGAGATAGTTGAGAGCATAAACAGATCAAGATATTTAGAAAGAAAAGACATAAAAAGAGAATTTGATGGAAGAGATGAACTAAGTGAGGTATTTCTTTTAAGAATAGTTGGAATATTTGCATGCTTGCAGTAAAGAACAAAAGACCAGAAAAAGGAGAGGAAATTGAAAATAAATAAGGAGAGGAATGAGATGAGGATACACTGAAGTGGTAAAATGATGGCAGAGGGTCTGGGAGAACATCTTTTGTGTTAGCATGTTGGAGCAAGAGACTGAGAGAAGCATGGGAGAAGAGAGAAAGAAAACAGAGAAGGAGAGAGAGCAATGCAGGAAATATAGAAGCAGGAACAGAAAAATGAGTGCATGCTATCAATCTTAGAGTTAAAGTATGAACAAAAACAGAAACCAATAGTGAGGAATTCAAAGTAGAGCTTGTGCAACCAAGATTTGATTAATAAAGGCGAATAGATGGGAAGGATAAGGAGAAAGGGATGTAATAAGAGACTGATAGTAGAGTTGTTTAGCATCAAGTAGATCAAAGTTGTAACAGATGTGGAGACAAGGTGCAGCAAAATCTGTCAGATATTTTAGCCAATGACCTTCCAGTTTGCAAATGGAAGTACAAGTAGACTGCAGGGGAGGAGTTAGCAATGTTTGGGGAGGTTTATGTGAGAGAAAAAAATGAAACAGAAAATACAGTCAAGTGAGGATGCCATTGCTAAAGACAAGAGATAGGAAGAGGAATTGAAGTGAAGGAGAAACAAATCAACAAGCAAAAGATAGACATCAAAGACTCTTGACGAAATGCTGAAGTGGAAAAGGTCCTGTCATAGGAAAGGAGAAGTAATAGAATTAGGAAGAATAAAGGAAAAATAAGAGATCTGCATTAAGGAGAGGAAAAGCAAAATTGGTGAAATCTGAAGAATAATTGGCAAAGAGGCCAAAGACAGTGGACCTCATTAAAAGCCTGGCAGTCCGGAAATAAGGCTGCTGGTAGCAGCGTACCGACACCCTTTTCAGACTGCCAAACTACGAGTATGCCTGCAAGGACTGTTGCTCCTGGCAGGTCTGACCAGCCGGGGCAACGGAACCTGCAGGCATGGTGTTCACAGAAGCACCGGCACGTTTAGCAATGGTGCTGGTGTTTCCAGGTCCTCATTCCTGTGGAGTCCTACGGGGCTCCAAGGGAATGGGGGACTTACATGTTCCGCCGCCTCACATCCCGGGCTACCAGGACCTGTAATGTCACGATGGCACCGGGATATCGGATGTCAGAACGGTGTTACGAGTTCGGTTGCAACCTGCCGGTAGCACCAGCAGGTTACCGCCAAACACATAATGAGGCCCAGTGTCTGCCTCTTATGTTACCTAGAGCAGGCTGTGGAGCAAACAAGCCAAGGACAGTAAACACTTCTTTGTTTCCTTATTTAAGGACATGCCGAGATGGAAGCAAGGACAGTGTCTGCCTTTCTGGCCACCCAAAATAAGCCAGTCAGGTGGAGAGAGGAGGAAAACAAAAAAAAGAACAAGAACTACAGATATGAGTCAGAGTAGTGAGGGACTCAATCAGATGACGTTTCCAGTCCTTAATGAGGAGAAATGGACGGGTTGAGTTTGTTGTGAAGCGATGAATCTCATAATCACCTAAAAGTGAAAAAGGGCAATCAAATTGTAAAAATAGTTTCAATAAAGGGTCGATATCATCACAGAAGTATGCAAAAGGACCACAGGGATGATAGACTATTCAAGAAAGTAGGTTGTTGGGGTTATTCATCTATTGATTATAGCAGGTACATAAGATGGCAGAGAAAGGGCATTGATTCTAGGCATATGGTGACAGCATCTGGACATGCAAGATTGCTTACAGTGATTACATTTGGCCTATGGAGCATTGACTGGCTATGAAAACAGCATGAGTGCAATTGAGTCACACTTGCCATGGACCCATAAGGCTGTGTGCCCTGCCTTATGGTGATTATACTATGGCATATGAAATGTATTTGTTTTTTTCATGAAAAATAACTTGATTAGAAAGAACACAATTTCCCAGATCATGAAAGGAACAGGCATTAGTATAATTTAGTATGGGATGTAGTGGGTGAAAAGTGGAAGTCAAATGGGGAAAGAAAGAGGAAATACCCATAACAAAAGGAGTGAAACAACTTTGAAATAAATGTCCATATGCAGCATTCAATGTAATAACACTGCAGTTGACAATTGAGGCCGCACTTAGCATATTGTGGTAGCGCCTTGTACATTAGAGAGTAACAAATCTGCTTATGCCAGCATGGAGCTCTCACTGGTGCTCTCAACACCTCTCCAGTTTAGGGTCCTGGAACTACAGTCCACCAGCCCCTCTCACTCTGCCAAAGGCTTACTCCCACCTATACTTCTCAGGGTTCAGGTCAAAGCAAGCATTCATTTCTCTTAAGATATAGTAATGTCATTATTTGGTGGCATGTGGCCATCCCCTCCCCTTGGCAAGGTGGGGGTAGCCTGGGAATCCTCCTCATAACACCTCTGATCACAGCCTCACACAGCGGGTGGCAGCAATCAGCCCCATTGGCTACCCCACCACCCACTACAAGGGAAGGGCAGGGAACTTCATCATAGATACCACAGTGGAACTGAATGGTGGCCATTGCACCTATGGTCACTTTGCTAACATAATGTAATTCGACCGAAAAGACAGAGTGGGGCTAAAAGGAATGTAATATGTATTCAATACTTTATTTCGGCAAAAGAAAATACATCAAAGGAATCAAGGTAATGCATTCATCATTAAATAAGTAGTAATAATGATTTCCCATTCAAAAGGTACACAATTAACATAAGATTAAAATCATAATAAAAACGATTCTTAAAGTGCTAGCGGTATCAAAAATTCATCATTTGATTAAATGCAATTTGATGACTAAAAATGTAGTTCAAAAGGGCATATCAGGGCATGGCCTGGCTGGAGGTTGATGGAGTCGCGAGACCCGTGCGCTCTGCAGCACTGCCTGCAAGCATGCAACTCCATTGGAACTGAATCACTGTTTTACTTACTTACACCGGCAGGCTTCGGTGTGGGAAGACCCAGGGGAATTGGCAGATAAACTTGAAGAGTGGCAGGTCCTGTGCATGCTGAGAACAGAACGAAGATTCTTCAGAGACGTGGGATCGGTGATTCAAGATGGCCGCTCACTTCTAATGGGCCTGTGGACCTCTGGTGGCAGCACCTGACGGCGATTAAGGTGACATATAGGCCGCTCAGCATCCCAGACAGCGAGTGGTTGAGGCAGCGATGGGAGCCATGTCCACTCCGACACAAAAGGGACCGCTGGTCCTACCCCTCCCCAGGGGCTCGCAAAGGGAAGCTGAGGATGCACCACTTACCCCCGGGAATGTGTGGATTCAGGGTTCCCCGCAGCCTTCCAGGGCGTGCTAGCGTGAGCCAAGTTATCTGGCCCCAAACTTTAGCAGATCTGAAGAAGAGGAGATGGGTGGACGAGATCAGCGGTGCGGCAGCAGCTGAAATTGACCTTCGCTATCACTTAGGGTATCATTTAAGGACACACGAGTAGTAATAAGTGGCCCTGCACCAAACATAAAAACAAAGACATGCACCCTGGTCTTTGCTGGAGATGTAAGGGGCAGTGAGGGAGGCGGTCAAGGTGTTGCCTTTTTTCTATCCCGGAGAGAGTGCCAAGAGCACAGTGAGCGCGGATCAAGCTAGGAGAGACTGCTCCCCCCCTTGCCCTGTTGGAGCAGTTAGGTGTGCTGAGTGCGGAGGGGATGGCACTCACGAAAAAGGAAAAAGAAGTGGGTCCAGAGAGCTATAGAGGAATGCCCCCCACCCCAAATGGAAGCATAGGGGAGTGTCCAGGGAGGGGTTGCATCGTATTCAGTCACGGGCTGCCTGCCTGGAAAGATAGGCGTAGAGATTGTAGACAACCCTCCTTGGACAGACACGAGAGAAGTGAAGATTCTGAGGGTTCCACATGACGGAGCTGATTGCTGCAATTGTTGTGACTGGCATTGGTGCAATGAATTGGAGAGTGAGGGGCTAATGACTCATGCAGTGGAGTTCGGTTTATTGGTCAATAGGTAAAGTTCCATGAAGTTATATAATATTTTTTGAAGGATATTTGTAACTAAATCTTGTCCTCTGGCTTGAGACCAAGTACATCTGTTTCCGTGACTCAGTCTACGCCAACATTTTCCTGGTCCTCATTGCCAGGATTATCTGCTGAAGATATTTTGAAGGCGACTAATCTGCGTCTCCTATTGTCCCTGTCCCTCTAGATATTCTTAAAGGCATTGGGCCTCATTACAAGTGTGGCGGTCCAGAAACAAGGGTGCCGGTCTGCTTACCATCACCCTTGTTTCCGGACCGCCACACTACGTGTCTGCCTGCCGGGGCCACTGCGCCCAACAGGTCTGACCCCGCCAGGTGCAGGAGCCACAGTAGGCAGAGCCATCACGGAAGCACCGGCACCATTAGCAGCGTTGCCGGTGCTTCCGTCACCCCACTCCCATGGGACTCTATGAGGATGGGTGGGGACTTACAAAATCCGACACCTGACTTACCGCTCCGCCGGGACTTGTAATGCCCTGGGGGCACCGGGAATACAGGTGCCGGATTCAGTGTTACGGGGTTGGCAGCAACCTGCCAGTGACACTGATGGATAACTGCCAACTTCGTAATGAGGCCCATTATGCCAGTTATTTCTCCTCTGGTTGCTCAGGTTGTTAATGCCTTTTGCTCATCAGGTTCCATCCCGGCTGACTTGAAACAGGCACTAGTTATTTCTGTCTTAAAAAAGCCTTTTCTTGAATCTACTGATTTTGAACATTTGTGTCTAATCTCTCTTCTTTCTTTATTTATGAAACTCTTGGAATCCGTGATCTCTCCCTTACTTAGTTCTTTCTTGGAATACTCTACATTTTTCGACCCTTTTCACTCTGGCTCTAGTCCTGGCTGTGGCACAGAGGGTGTTCTGGTGTCAGAGGTGGATGATCTGCCACGCATGTCCTATCAGGGTGCGATGGGTGCGCTTATTTAAAACAAAATTATTTTATTTTTATTGGTTTGTTACAAACTTTTAAAACAAGGAAAAAAAACACAGATTTCCCACGTCAAATGTGATTTAAAACAGTTGCCATAAAGTCCAGCATCAGGATTCTTCCCACAGTTTGAGATTCCTCTCTCGGAATTGTTCTCAAAGATGTTAATCTGAATTTAGCCCTGCTAGTCCATGTTCTTGGCTTCTATTACCAGTAATTTGGCTAATTGGTCCAAAAAGGTGGTCAATACGAAAGTCTGTTTTTTATTCGTTC